>NC_091193.1:15157623-15300123 GCF_040958095.1 Procambarus clarkii
TAGAACAGGGTGAGGTCACTGTGCTAGGAGAAATGGAGGTAAGCCAGGCGGCCTTGGAGGAGTTCGAAATTACGAGAGAGGAGGTCAAGAGACACCTGCTGGATCTGGATGTTAGAAAGGCGGTTGGTCCAGATGGGATCTCACCATGGGTACTGAAAGAGTGTGCAGAGGCACTTTGCTTGCCACTCTCCATAGTGTATAGTAAATCACTAGAGACGGGAGACCTACCAGAAATATGGAAGACGGCGAATGTGGTCCCAATATACAAAAAGGGCGACAGACAAGAGGCACTGAACTACAGGCCAGTGTCCTTGACTTGTATACCATGCAAGGTGATGGAGAAGATCGTGAGAAAAAACCTGGTAACACATCTGGAGAGAAGGGACTTCGTGACAAATCGCCAACATGGATTCAGGGAGGGTAAATCTTGCCTTACAGGCTTGATAGAATTCTACGATCAGGTGACACAGATTAAGCAAGAAAGAGAGGGCTGGGCGGACTGCATTTTCTTGGATTGTCGGAAAGCCTTTGACACAGTACCGCATAAGAGGCTGGTACATAAGCTGGAGAGACAGGCAGATGTAGCTGGTAAGGTGCTCCAGTGGATAAGGGAGTATCTAAGCAATAGGAAGCAGAGAGTTACGGTGAGGGGTGAGACCTCCGATTGGCGTGAAGTCACCAGTGGAGTCCCACAGCGCTCTGTACTCGGTCCTATCTTGTTTCTGATATATGTAAATGATCTCCCGGAGGGTATCGATTCATTTCTCTCAATGTTTGCGGACGATGCTAAAATTATGAGAAGGATTAAAACAAAAGAGGACTGTTTGAGGCTTCAAGAAGACCTAGACAAGCTGAAGGAATGGTCGAACAAATGGTTGTTAGAGTTTAACCCAACCAAATGTAATGTAATGAAGATAGGTGTAGGGAGCAGGAGGCCAGATACTAGGTATCATCTGGGAGAGGAAATTCTTCAGGAGTCAGAGAAGGAAAAAGACTTGGGGGTTGATATCACGCCAGACCTGTCTCCAGCAGCACATATCAAGCGGATAACATCAGCGGCATATGCCAGGCTGGCCAACATACGAACGGCATTCAGAAACTTGTGTAAAGAATCATTCAGAACTTTGTATACCACATATGTCAGGCCAATCCTGGAGTATGCAGCCCCAGCATGGAGTCCATATCTAGTCAAGGATAAGACTAAACTGGAAAAGGTTCAAAGGTTTGCCACCAGACTAGTACCCGAGCTGAGAGGTATGAGCTACGAGGAGAGACTACGGGAATTAAACCTCACTTCGCTGGAAGACAGAAGAGTTAGGGGGGACATGATCACCACATTCAAGATTCTGAAGGGGATTGATAGGGTAGATAAAGACAGTCTATTTAACACAAGGGGAACACGCACAAGGGGACACAGGTGGAAACTGAGTGCCCAAATGAGCCACAGAGATATTAGAAAGAACTTTTTTAGTGTCAGAGTGGTTGACAAATGGAATGCATTAGGGGGTGATGTGGTGGAGGCTGACTCCATACACAGTTTCAAGTGTAGATATGACAGAGCCCGATAGGCTCAGGAATCTGTACACCTGTTGATTGACGGTTGAGAGGCGGGACCAAAGAGCCAGAGCTCAACCCCCGCAAACACAACTAGGTGAGTACAACTAGGTGAGTACATACACACACACACACACACACACACACACACACACACACACACACACACACACACACACACACACATACACACACACACACACACACACACACACACACACACACACACACATACACACACACACACACACACACACACACACACACACACACACACACACACACACATACACATACATACATGTGTATATATAATGTACCACCTCTGGTGCAAGTGTAGGGACCCAAAGCCTCGGAGAAGAAAATAATGATTAATCAGAGAAGACCTTGTGGATTCTCACTGAACATTTTAATATTTTCTCCTAGCACCCGGCATATATATATATATATATATATATATATATATATATATATATATATATATATATATATATATATATATATATATATATATATATATATATATATGTACTCACCTAATTGTGCTTGCAGGGGTTGAGCTTTGGCTCTTTGGTCCCGCCTCTCAACTGTCAATCAACTGGTGTACAGATTCCTGTGTGTGTGTGTGTGTGTGTGTGTGTGTGTGTGTGTGTGTGTGTGTGTGTGTGTGTGTGTGTGTGTGTGTGTGAATGTGTGTGTGTATTCGTTTTATTTAAACTTTGTTACAAAAAAGGAATTATACAGTGTACAAAGATGATTATCATAAGTAGTTGAGTTCCTCCAGCTCCTCAGATGGCAGGCAAGAACCTTGAATGCAGTGTGCATTTCCCCTCTGTATCGCCAATCTGAGGCGCTGGAAAAGGAAACTGGCAGCTCTATGGTCCCTTGTTGTTTCAATTAACCTAAACCCAGTTCCTCAAAAAAACTGGTTGCACTCTTACCCCAAGCGCCGAGTGTCTCAGAAGCAATGGGGACAAAATTGCAGTGGTGATCCGGTTCTCTGTACTTACGCGATTTGGCCGATTCCTTGTGAGTGGCAGCGCCACCTGGTTGTGCAACACTGAAGTCAATGTAGGTATTAGCCAGGGTTGTTACGCACGTGTAGTCCCATACCAACTACTTGCCATTCTTCCAGGGGTTCACTGTGATACCATCTGGGCGACCAATAAGAGCATCAGAGGCGTTAGGTAACGGGGCTCTCTTTCAGCTGGGCATCCAGCTGTAGTGAGGCTCCTCTTGATGATGTCGTTAACATCACTATGCCTCGAGTGCCATCCTTCTGTTCTTTGGCAGAGTAGGCCATGGTGGCCGTACCTGTCAGCCACCACCTCGCCGCAAAAACACCTATATCTGGTGTGGATTGGGGCAGCAAGGCGGAGGGCCACAGCAATTCGGAGGGCGTGTGGTGTGAGACGCGTGTCAGTTGCCGACATTGGGGTTGCTAACAGGAAATCCCTTGTATGTGGGGCTGCTACTGCTGTGAGGCGAGCACTGTCGTGTTGTGTTGTTGCAGCACCCAGGCACTCTGCAGCAACTTGGTCTACAATGGGGCCTTCTCCTGCTTCTTCTTCTCTCTCTCTCTCTCTCTCTCTCTCTCTCTCTCTCTCTCTCTCTCTCTCTCTCTCTCTCTCTCTCTCTCTCTCTCTCTCTCTCTCTCTCTCTCCCTCTCTCTCTCTCTCTCTCTCTCTCTCTCTCTCTCTCTCTCTCTCTCTCTCTCTCTCCCTCTCTCTCTCTCCCTCTCCCACCTGCCTCCTGGGCCTGCCCTCCTAGCCGTCCCCCCAGAGGGGGGGGGGGGGTGGCTCTGGTGTTGCCAGCTCAGAGTCGGCACTCCTTAAATGCCATGCCATTTTTATGTGCGATATCAATTTGAATTTTGAGTTGCTCTGCAGGGACTGAAAATTGAACACGAGGCTCTAAATTGTTTTCGGATTTATTTCAGATATGTATATTTTTTTTTCTTTTTGAGGGAGTTCATTCATTATATTTTTATTATATTTTCTTAGGTTCGTATTGATTGCTTTTAATGTTGTTAAATTTTTTTGTATTAGGTCGGTCGCCGTTGAAGTGGAGTTAAATAATTTAATTATTCATTTATTTATATGTTTTTTTATTGGTAGTGGACCAGGAGCTGAGAGAGACAGAGAGCGAGAGAGAGAGAGAGAGAGAGAGAGAGAGAGAGAGAGAGAGAGAGAGAGAGAGAGAGAGAGAGAGAGAGAGAGAGAGAGAGAGGAGAGGGAGTTATGAATTATTCTCCTTATAACTATTCCTCTTCCGGAACCCTCCAACCATGTCTCTTTCTTTTCCTAACCTGCCTTTTCACCTCCCTCTTCTTGGTTCCCATTATTATTCCTTTTCTTCAGTCTTCCTCATTTCTGCCTCTTTATTATCCTTCCACCTGATTTTTTGTCTTCTGTCCCCAATGCATCCCATGAATTTTTATATATATATATATATATATATATATATATATATATATATATATATATATATATATATGTCGTACCTAGTAGCCAGAATGCACTTCTCGGCCTACTATGCAAGGCCCGATTTGCCTAATAAGCCAAGTTTTACTGAAGTAAAATATTTTCTCTAATTTTTTTCTTATTAAATGATAAAGCTACCCATTTCATTATGTATGAGGTCAATTTTTTGTTATTGGAGTTAAAATTAACGTAGATATATGACCGAACCTAAACAACCCTACCTAACCTAACCTAACCTATCTTTATAGGTTAGGTTAGGTTAGGTAGCCAAAAAAATTAGGTTAGGTTAGGTTAGGTAGGTTAGGTAGTCGAAAAAACATTAATTCAGTAAAACTTGGCTTATTAGGCAAATCGGGCCTTGCATAGTAGGCAGAGAAGTGCGTTCTGGCTACTAGGTACGACATATATATATATATATTCCTCCACCCCCTTTCGTCTCGCTAGTTCCATTGTTACTATCATATTTGGATTTTGACGCTTATGAACTCATTTGTCTTTAATCATCTACGACTCTAATTATCTTAGTATATGTAAAAAAAACAAATGACTTCTAGTAAAATAAAAACTCTTAGTCTCTCATGCCTGTTTGAAATTGTTGTGTAGACGAGGTTTCCTGTTCAGGTGAATTTTTTGAGAATATGAGAACTTGGTTGTTACGCAAAATGTGCTCATTGTGAACTATAATAACCAGAGAATGCTGTGCATAGTTACAATAGATTCAGTTTCAAGCTATTTGACAGTAATGTAGTTAAAAGATTGAAATTTTAGCCCTGGCAACATTGGCTTTTCATCTTTTGTCATATTTAGCAACAATGTAATGGTGAGGATTTAATATACCATGTGCCAGTGAACAGGGAATACATAGTTCCCATGTGTATGAATGTATGAACGAGCTTGAATACAAAAAATACTAATTATTACAAGCAAGGAATTGCTGCGCGATGCTTTTGTTGCTAATGTCGTAATTGACCTTCTACTTATCTTAGATTCTTGCGACCTTTGGTCTTTAGCGTTACATGCTGACCACTTTCAGACTAATTATAGTCAATTATTATTAGATAACAGATATATGGTGTAAGAGTTATGAGCAGCCATATTCCAGTCCTGGTGAGGATGGTGCTATAAGTATTCAATGATAAGCCATATCTATTGTTTATGCTATATTTTTCTGACGATTTTGTAATATTATCAAATATCATAACAATAATGTGGTCAGGTGTATAATAGTGGGCTTATAAAGCTTGGCTGTAATAACGTTTTTCACGGTAAAGATCTTGAGAGTATTTTAAGACTGTTCTAATGCTTTTGCAGAATTTATCTTCTTATTATAACTAGAAAAGTATTTTGTAATTCTAAGCTTTATAGAGGGAGGTCTCAATGTCTCTGATTTCCCAATGCTGAGTAATTCTTGTAAATAATCCCTAGACAATAACCTAATGGCTAAATATTAAATAAATAGTAAGTTGGATACTTTTTTCCATTTATAAGAAGCTTTATAATTTGTGCATCTGTTATAATATTTTGAATATTTGCATATACTGTAGTGGGACCATATTGTGGAACCAAATATTGAAGGAAACGTATTCCCATCCACCTGAGGGTGTTAGAGGTCTAATATTCAGTTTTATCACCCTTAGTAACACTTCCCCCTTTCTGTTTCCCCTTTTTACTCACCCTTATTTCCCTCTTCATCAACCTCTCTCCTATTCACCCACTCCTGGTCGCTTTCCCTCTCTCGCTCACCACCCAATAGACCTCGTCCCGAGTAAACAGGCTGTTGGTGCCTATGATTCCTTTTATGGCGAGGTAAACCGATATTACTATGAGGTTGGTGGGAGGAGGTCCTCATCAAGATCTCCTCTGGTCCCCAAAGACGTGAGGGGAGTGGTGCAGCTTGGGAAGGGGAAGTTTAGTGGCATGAGGGTGTGGGATTGTAGAGGGGGAAGGGAGAGAGAGAGAGAGAGAGAGAGAGAGAGAGAGAGAGACAGAGGGGAAAGGAGGTGGTAGTTTTGAAGGAAGGTGGGGAAGCAAGGGCCAATATACACTTTATGAGCTCTTATCCCAGTTGTGAGAAAAGTTATAGTTGGGGCACCTTGGATTAGATGGATTTTCACCCCTTCTCGTTCTCACCTTATTCACTCTCTCACTCTACATCCTCGTGGTGTTGCTGTGGTACCCAATGTTGTGCTGGGTTAAAACAGTGGGTGGGACTCATATTCGTATACCTCTAGTTCTTCTTTATTGCAATCCTTAGCGTCTTCTACGTCTAGTTATACTCAGTATATCCTTAGTGTATGCTACGACTTGTTCTACTTTGTTATTATCATAGGCTCTATGACTACCTCTAACGTCATCAACCTCTTCCTAGCTGCATCATCGCTATGATAATTATTACGTTGGGGATCACGATGGGATAAACAACTTTGGACGCGTCGAAATGTCTAATTTGGTTATTGAAACAGTTTGAAATATATGTGTGTGTCGAAGTTGTGGTATAATGCGATGTGACGTTCATTTTTCGAGAGCTCTTGTGTTGTCCTTGTGTTACGAGAGTTCTTGTGTTGTCCTTGTGTTACGAGAGCTCTTGTGTTGTTCTTGTGTTACGAGAGCTCTTGTGTTGTTCTTGTGTTACGAGAGCTCTTGTGTTGTCCTTGTGTTACGAGAGCTCTTGTGTTGTTCTTGTGTTACGAGAGCTCTTGTGTTGTTCTTGTGTTACGAGAGCTCTTGTGTTGTTCTTGTGTTACGAGAGCTCTTGTGTTGTTCTTGTGTTACGAGAGCTCTTGTGTTGTTCTTGTGTTACGAGAGCTCTTGTGTTGTTTCTTGTGTTACGAGAGCTCTTGTGTTGTTCTTGTGTTACGAGAGTTCTTGTGTTGTTCTTGTGTTACGAGAGCTCTTGTGTTGTTCTTGTGTTACGAGAGTTCTTGTGTTGTTCTTGTGTTACGAGAGCTCTTGTGTTGTTCTTGTGTTACGAGAGCTCTTGTGTTGTTCTTGTATTACAGGAACTCTTGTGTTGTCCTTGTGTTACGAGAGCTCTTGTGTTGTTCTTGTGTTACGAGAGCTCTTGTGTTGTTCTTGTATTACAGGAACTCTTGTGTTGTCCTTGTGTTACGAGAGCTCTTGTGTTGTTCTTGTGTTACGAGAGCTCTTGTGTTGTTCTTGTGTTACGAGAGCTCTTGTGTTGTTCTTGTATTACAGGAACTCTTGTGTTGTCCTTGTGTTACGAGAGCTCTTGTGTTGTTCTTGTGTTACGAGAGCTCTTGTGTTGTTCTTGTGTTACGAGAGCTCTTGTGTTGTTCTTGTGTTACGAGAGCTCTTGTGTTGTTCTTGTGTTACGAGAGCTCTTGTGTTGTTCTTGTGTTACGAGAGCTCTTGTGTTGTTCTTGTGTTACGAGAGCTCTTGTGTTGTTCTTGTGTTACGAGAGCTCTTGTGTTGTTCTTGTGTTACGAGAGCTCTTGTGTTGTTCTTGTGTTACGAGAGCTCTTGTGTTGTTCTTGTGTTACGAGAGCTCTTGTGTTGTTCTTGTGTTACGAGAGCTCTTGTGTTGTTCTTGTGTTACGAGAGCTCTTGTGTTGTCCTTGTGTTACGAGAGTTCTTGTGTTGTCCTTGTGTTACGAGAGCTCTTGTGTTGTTCTTGTGTTACGAGAGCTCTTGTGTTGTTCTTGTGTTACGAGAGCTCTTGTGTTGTTCTTGTGTTACGAGAGCTCTTGTGTTGTTCTTGTGTTACGAGAGCTCTTGTGTTGTTCTTGTGTTACGAGAGCTCTTGTGTTGTTCTTGTGTTACGAGAGCTCTTGTGTTGTTCTTGTGTTACGAGAGTTCTTGTGTTGTTCTTGTGTTACGAGAGCTCTTGTGTTGTCCTTGTGTTACGAGAGCTCTTGTGTTGTTCTTGTGTTACGAGAGCTCTTGTGTTGTTCTTGTGTTACGAGAGCTCTTGTGTTGTTCTTGTGTTACGAGAGCTCTTGTGGTGTTCTTGTGTTACGAGAGCTCTTGTGTTGTTCTTGTGTTACGAGAGCTCTTGTGTTGTTCTTGTGTTACGAGAGCTCTTGTGTTGTTCTTGTGTTACGAGAGCTCTTGTGTTGTTCTTGTGTTACGAGAGCTCTTGTGTTGTTCTTGTGTTACGAGAGCTCTTGTGTTGTTCTTGTGTTACGAGAGCTCTTGTGTTGTTCTTGTATTACAGGAACTCTTGTGTTGTCCTTGTGTTACGAGAGCTCTTGTGTTGTTCTTGTGTTACGAGAGCTCTTGTGTTGTTCTTGTGTTACGAGAGCTCTTGTGTTGTTCTTGTATTACAGGAACTCTTGTGTTGTCCTTGTGTTACGAGAGCTCTTGTGTTGTTCTTGTGTTACGAGAGCTCTTGTGTTGTTCTTGTGTTACGAGAGCTCTTGTGTTGTTCTTGTATTACAGGAACTCTTGTGTTGTCCTTGTGTTACGAGAGCTCTTGTGTTGTTCTTGTGTTACGAGAGCTCTTGTGTTGTTCTTGTGTTACGAGAGCTCTTGTGTTGTTCTTGTGTTACGAGAGCTCTTGTGTTGTTCTTGTGTTACGAGAGCTCTTGTGTTGTTCTTGTGTTACGAGAGCTCTTGTGTTGTTCTTGTGTTACGAGAGCTCTTGTGTTGTTCTTGTGTTACGAGAGCTCTTGTGTTGTTCTTGTGTTACGAGAGCTCTTGTGTTGTTCTTGTGTTACGAGAGCTCTTGTGTTGTTCTTGTGTTACGAGAGCTCTTGTGTTGTTCTTGTGTTACGAGAGCTCTTGTGTTGTTCTTGTGTTACGAGAGCTCTTGTGTTGTTCTTGTGTTACGAGAGCTCTTGTGTTGTTCTTGTGTTACGAGAGCTCTTGTGTTGTTCTTGTGTTACGAGAGCTCTTGTGTTGTCCTTGTGTTACGAGAGCTCTTGTGTTGTCCTTGTGTTACGAGAGCTCTTGTGTTGTTCTTGTGTTACGAGAGCTCTTGTGTTGTTCTTGTGTTACGAGAGCTCTTGTGTTGTTCTTGTATTACAGGAACTCTTGTGTTGTCCTTGTGTTACGAGAGCTCTTGTGTTGTTCTTGTGTTACGAGAGCTCTTGTGTTGTTCTTGTGTTACGAGAGCTCTTGTGTTGTTCTTGTGTTACGAGAGCTCTTGTGTTGTTCTTGTGTTACGAGAGCTCTTGTGTTGTTCTTGTGTTACGAGAGCTCTTGTGTTGTTCTTGTGTTACGAGAGCTCTTGTGTTGTTCTTGTGTTACGAGAGCTCTTGTGTTGTTCTTGTGTTACGAGAGCTCTTGTGTTGTTCTTGTGTTACGAGAGCTCTTGTGTTGTTCTTGTGTTACGAGAGCTCTTGTGTTGTTCTTGTGTTACGAGAGTTCTTTTGTTGTCCTTGTGTTACGAGAGCTCTTGTGTTGTTCTTGTATTACAGGAACTCTTGTGTTAACAGAAATCTTTAGAATTAAACTCTCTCTTTCAGTGTTCCATTGACCACAGGGTTCCAGAACGCCGGCGGGCACCTCTATACCTCGTCTTCAGTGGTGATAAAGGCTGTAGTAGAGTTTTCTGAAATGTTTAATATCGCTCTAAGATAATCATAAGCTCTGTCTCTTATACGGTTCAGTACCACCACTCGTCCTGGACCTCTCAACGGCTTACGGAGTAAATGATCGGAGTAAATGACGAAATGACGTGACGTAGAAGTAAATTTACGGAGTAAATGTAAATTTACTCCGGTCCGGAGTAAATGACAAGGTGTTCTTCGTTTCGTTCGTTTCTGTCTGTTATTTGCGGTGAAATATGTGTTCGTGTCATCTAGAAGGCTTACCAATTAATGTTAAATGTTTGACGCGCCGTAAAGTATGCTTGTTCACGGCCGATGAATTGTTTATGTGAAGTAATAAAATCTTTTGTTCAGTATTTTGGTGGGACATGAAGCATTCAGACGTGGAGAATTATTGATGAGAAGCAAAATCTTCTTCCTTCTATCATATATATATATATATATATATATATATATATATATATATATATATATATATATATATATATATATATATATATATATATATATATATATATATATATATCGCAGACAAGGAATCACAGCCTACTGCCCTACCTTTCCCTCTCTCATCTCTCCCCCTCTCTCTCCCCCTCTCTTCAAACATTTCCTCCTTACCCTTTCTCCTTCCTCCTCTCCATCTCTTCCCTCTATATCGGTAATATTGATTTCACGTTCTTCGTGAAGATCTCTCGGTCGGTCCATATTTGGCCCGACCCCTCTTAATGGAGTCCATAGGACAAACCACACCAGCCTATTGTTGTCCTGTACCCCGGACCATTCACCTTTCAAAGTTGGGTAAGGCTAGTTAGTCCTAACTGCCTGGCCTCCACCCTCATACAGATAAACACACAGACAAACATATATATGCTATATATTAGAATTATTATATTATATATTCTCTCGTATATTGGTAACTAAATGGGGTCCCCGGCGGTGTCCGGGTCGACCCTGTGCTCTCTCTCCCACGTTCTCTCCCTATCTGCACCTACACACACCCCCAACATCGACCCTCCGCATACACACACATCCTCCTCATCTGCCCTCAACATTATTTATTTTATTTATTTATTTATTTATTTATTTATTTATTTATATCCAAGAAGGTACATTGGGTTTGTGAGAATACACAGCATAGTACAGTAATTACAGTCTTGTAAAGCCACTAGTACGTGCAGCGTTTCGGGCAGAAAATGCGATAAATCAACGTCGGTAGCAGCCGTAATGTCTATTGTTCAGCACTCTATGAAAAATCATATCCACACTACAGACTTATATGTTTCGTTGGTTTGTCGGAATAGGAGCCAGTCCTACTTTAAGTAGGGCATGGGGGAAGGGTGGTCGACCCCTCAACCCTGTGATGGGTCACCATACAATCACAAACAACCCTTCAAACCCTTGGTGAGACTAGCCTCAAGCGTTTAGTCTACAACCTCCAACAAACAAACCAACAGACATAGTCTCTCATTCGGACATAGTTTTGTCGTCATGATTGTATCAAACATCTGGTTAACCTTCATTACTCACAGATTCCTTGTTTTATTGGTCACTTTTCCCCCCTGTTAGTTGGGCCACGATACTAACTGTCCTGAAGACTATTAGAAGATCTTCAATAGACATCCTATTTCCGCCAAAATAGCAGGCAAATGCCCCGCTAGTTTCATTGCCATTTGTAAATTTGTCCTGTAAATATTTCACAGGACACTACTTATAGACTGTAAAAAAAAATCGTAAATAATTTAAATCCAAAACACTTGAGATTATTTGATATTTGTGTGAGTTCGTAGAGAGTAATTATTCATCTGGTAATTATTTTCCAAGCCATGTTGTTTCCCAGAACTCTGGGGAATTAAAAAAAAAACAGCTTTTTATCGTATGAAGAAATATCATCAGTTGGTGATGTTGCTGCTGGGGGGATGACTTTGTGGCAGTTTAGTATGTAAATAGGATTTCTGAACAATTAACTCAATACTTCATATAATATGCTGGGTGATCGTTGTTGAGCAAATCATTATATTTTCCACATGTGTCGTCATGGTCATGGAAGGGGCCTCGTAGCCTGGTGGATAGCGCGCAGGACTCGGAATTCTGTGGCGCGGGTTCGATTCCCGCACGAGGCAGAAACAAATGGGCAAAGTTTCTTTCACCCTGAATGCCCCTGTTACCTAGCAGTAAATAGGTACCTGGGAGTTAGTCAGCTGTCACGGGCTGCTTCCTGGGGGTGGAGGCCTGGTCGAGGACCGGGCCGCGGGGACACTAAAGCCCCGAAATCATCTCAAGATGGTATTTTCTCATCCCTGTCGTATATATATAGAACTGGAGAAGTATAATTATTCGATAAGGGGGAAATGGAACTATAAGATAAGTAATGTGGTAAAAACTGTTTTGTAATGTGTTAAAAACGGTACACAAATTTCAACCCAGAAGAGCACGAACAAAAGGCATTCCTGAACAACTACATTGAAATTATATATATGAGAACCTTCCAAGGAATTATTTATTTTACGAGTGGAGCGCTGAAAAGGCTAATTATGCTCTTGATAATTAACAAAGACATGATGGTTTTTAATCGAAGTTATCTGCATAAAATGCGTATTAAATGTAATATAGTCTTCTGGAAAATTTAATAAAAAAAAAAAATTATTCATATCCTCATCTGTAAAGTGGAGAGAAAGACAAATTTAGCAAGCTGATGTGAAGTGTGAGGAAATGTGAAGCAAGCTTCAGAGGGCTAAGTCTAGTAGAGATGCTGTAAGGAGATGTAAATCTCCTCTTAGATGATACCTTAATGCTGTCACCTCCCGACGCTGGCGTGAAGAATGTGTAGACGCCAACAAGGAAAGTGCTAAAGGAAACACTTTTTTGTTTACATTTACAGTAAGTCGTTTGTAAAAAAAAAAAAAAAAACTTTTACAACTGCTGAGGAGAGTTGTTGGTCCTCGGGGGACTTGGGATGAGCGTCTGAGACTTCAAGTGTCCGGAAGTGTTCATGATCACTTTATATATGACAATGTAACACAAATTTGGGACACGTCTCGCGCTAATTTCAACCATTCTTCCGAGTAAATTTGAAGTCATAATTAGTTGATTCGTGTCACATTAATGAACTAGAAAGCTTGAGGAAAATATTCCTGCTGTTTATGAAGCATAAACAGACATTTATAACATTTAGAGGACGTTATAGATGTCTTGATTTGACTTGATTATTTTTAATTGGGGAGAGACGGGGAGATGAGAATGTGGTGATTGTGGTTTCTAAAGGAAGTCTTGTCTCTTAAAAACTTACGTAGATAAGTCTTGTTCATCATAGACCTGGTGTGTGAAATTGTGCTCCCTGGTTTTATAATGAAGTTTATAGTCTCTTGGAGACCCATCTTGAGACGCCAGTGACAGGTAATGATTAATGACTTACACACCTGGTGATTTACCTCTGCCTCGCGTTTCTCCACTGTCCAGCGAGAGTGTGTGACACCAAATTCACTTACGTAACGTCCTGGAATTAAACAAAAAAGATACTTGCCTGATTACCCTCTCATCTATCTAAAGTTACCTCTGTTGATTAATTATAATCTGATTATCCGGCTAATCAGGATTGTTAGGTAAGCAGATAAATATGATGGAGTGATTAATATGAACACTTACACAGCGAAACACTTAACCTATACTACGAACGCCGTCTGAGAATGAGTTCGTGATGAGACTGTTAGCATACACACACACACACATACATTCACACACACACACACACACATTCACACACACACACACACACACACACACACACACACACACACACACACACACACACACAGACACACACACACACACACACACACACACACACACACACACACACACACACACACACACATCAGTAGCCATAAATGGTCTGTCAGTCGGCCGTCACCTGTTGCATGTGAAGGGTAGAAAAGGCGAGGGATAACCCTAAAAAGAAATGCTCTATAAAAAGTTGAACTACCGGAATGGGATGCATGTTTTATGCCTCTGTCAGTCTCTTTCTTTATGTCTGCATGTCAACGTATATGTCTGTCTGTGTGTCTGTTTCTTTCTTTCTGCCTCTGTCTGTCTGTCTGTCTGTCTGTCTGTCTGTCTGTCTCTCTCTCTCTCTCTCTCTCTCTCTCTCTCTCTCTCTCTCTCTCTCTCTCTCTCTCTCTCTCTCTCTCTCTCTCTCTCTCTCTCTCTCTCTCTTTCTCTCTCTCTCTCTCTCTCTTTCTCTCTCTCTCTCTCTCTCTCTCTCTCTCTCTCTCTCTCTCTCTCTCTCTCTCTCTCTCTCTCTCTCTCTCTCTCTCTCTCTCTCTCTCTCTCTCTCTCTTTCTCTCTCTCTCTCTCTCTCTCTCTTTCTCTCTCTCTCTCTCTCTCTCTCTCTCTCTCTCTCTCTCTCTCTCTCTCTCTCTCTCTCTCTCTCTCTCTCTCTCTCTCTCTCTCTCTCTCTCTGACCAACCACTATATATATATATATATATATATATATATATATATATATATATATATATATATATATATATATATATATATATATATATATATATATGTATATATATATATATATATATATATATATATATATATATATATATATATATATATATATATATATATAAACAGCCCTATTTTCCTCAGCGTTATGAGTGATGTGTTCAGAGGTAAACTAGTATCAGAGAGGTGTTAATTTATATTCAATCAGCTGATTGAAAAACATAAAACGCTCTAATAATGCGAGATAAAGGAGAGCAAAAGCTGTTGGGCTCCCCCCCCCCCCCCCTGCTATGATCAGTATAGTGTTACAGCTGCAGGGGATTACGATGGACGAATAACTTATTAATGCAGTATATTACGACGTATTTCCAGTAGCTTTTTTAAAGGTGATTCTGCTTCAAGTTTACGTTTGTGTAGCTGAGTGTTAATTATTTTTATGTTGAAATTGTTTTGCATAAAATGATTTTTCAAGTTTTTTAATCGAATCGAACCGAATATCGAAATTGGTTTTTTACTTATTTCGATATTATTTTTTACTTATTTTGTTGCTTTATAACGAATAAAGTTAACGTAGCAAAAGTCTTAGCTTCCTAGAGGCAGATAGTAAAAAATATCTGATATCTATTAATTAGAATTCACACAAAAAAATTAATAGTATGATTACTTTATATTTGCATATAAATGTGCATATATATTTATATGCACAGCACGGGATGAAAGGGAATAGTCGACACTAACTTTAACTTGTTTATTTATTTATTGACTTCTTACGTATTTATTTAAACTCAATTAGGAGTATGGTCTACCGAGTGAGTCTATAGGTAGAGAAATAGTCTCGGGGTTCGAATCCTTACTTGAATACAACTTGGATGAGGGCACATAGGGAAGCAACCTGGGTTGAGTAAGCCTCTATTGCATCTCGCAGCTCCTCCTTAATTCATCTTCCACCTTCCTTCTCTCTATCCTCTCCCATTTGCCTTCCCCCTCTTACCCCTTCCCTTTCTTCCTATCGACTCTCCCTCGTTCGCCCTCTCCCTCTCTATCTTATGCTTACTATTCTCACCACCCTGTTCTTTCTCACTCTCAGCTCCCTCTCTTCCCCCTCCCTTCTCATTCTCAGCTCCCTCTCTTCCCCTCCCTTCTCATTCTCAGCTCCCTCTCTTCCCCTTCCTTCTAACTCTCAGCTTCCTCTCTTCCTCTCTCTCTCTCCGAACCTCCGTTCCCATACCTGTCAAGTGCTCTTTGCTCTCATGTTTACGAGTTCCGTTCGCCGACGCTGATTTCTCGTGACGGGTTTTTCTCTCTCTGGTTCTTTTGCCTGGATCTCCTTCCTGATTCTTCTGCCTGGTTCTCTTGCTTGATTCTTATGTCTGGCTCTCTTGCTTGATTCTTATGTCTGGTTCTCTTGCTTGATTCTTCTGCCTGGCTCTCTTGCTTGATTCTTATGTCTGGTTCTCTTGCTTGATTCTTATGTCTGGTTCTCTTGCTTGATTCTTATGTCTGGCTCTCTTGCTTGATTCTTATGTCTGGTTCTCTTGCTTGATTCTTATGTCTGGCTCTCTTGCTTGAATCTTATGTCTGGTTCTCTTGCTTGATTCTTCTGCCTTGTTCTCTTGCTTAATTCTCCTGCCTATTTCTTATGCTTAATTCTTCTGACTGGTTCGTCTGACTGGTTCTAATGCCTAGTTCGGTCTAATATAATAATGCCTAGTTCGGGGTTCTACGTTGGAACTGTACTCTTTATGGCTGCTCTCACGTGTGCCGTTTACGATATCCAATTCATATATGACTCATGTGTTAGACTTGGTGTTATGTCTATAATTTTGTGTCTACAGTCCCTCCAAGAAAGTTGTTTCCAGTCATTGTGTATCGTCTTGCTGAACTCCTCTCACTTGTTCCAGGAAACTTACACTTGTAGGTGTTGAAATCCAGTAATAATTAATGGGGACAATTCTGCTTCTAATCTATTATTTTTTTCTTGTAATACACATATGTTTCAACTGTTCTCGTCAATTGTTCATGGACATCAATGAGAAATAGAATGGGTCCTAGTACAGATCCTTGATGGACGCTACTCGCTCCCTTACTCTGAATCGCTGACATCTGTCTTACAGATACTCTCACCCATTTCAGTGTTTTCCAGTTGCTTCTGTCTGCACTAAAAAAAAAATTGTGTGGTAGTCTTATGCATAATTGTGTCAAAAGTTTTTTTGGTGGATCCAAGAAAACACAGTCTGCTCATACTTCTCCGTTCTGCCTTTATTTTTGTTAGTAGATCGTTTACTTTATTAAGCTCGTTAGCCATTATTTTTTTCCTTACCGAAATTCTTCTTGATGCTTGAGAAAATCAGTAGGAGCTATTAAGAGGATTCGCATCCGCACACTTGGTACTCTCAAACATTCACCAGGAGTGGAAAACAATCTACCCAACAACTTCAAATTGTTCTGCTTAAAGCTTAGGACAATGCCTCGTGTATTACTTACTTTTTTTATGTATATAAATACTCTTAGTGTGTAGGCAGTGATCCATTATTATATCTAAATGAGTAACTAG
The DNA here is from genome assembly GCF_040958095.1 of Procambarus clarkii. Classification (NCBI taxonomy): domain Eukaryota; kingdom Metazoa; phylum Arthropoda; class Malacostraca; order Decapoda; family Cambaridae; genus Procambarus; species Procambarus clarkii. Next base: position 15,174,223 of record NC_091193.1, read on the forward strand.
AGAAAATCTGTATTATTAGTACTGAAAATTTAAGGTGATTGCACATTGACGTTGGAAATATATATATTGTATAAAGAAATATGACTAAAACCTGAGAACGTTGAGGCAGACATGAACCAACACCAGGCAACACAACCATTGTGGGAGACGTCAATATTCCTGACTTTGGACCATACTGACAAGGGTTGTGTCACTTCCCAAGAGATGGAAAAATATGATGCTGTTATGACAGATGCTACTATGGTTACTGAATAACTTACGAATCAAATACAAAATCTCCTGATCTAACATATCCCTCAAAGTACTAACAAACGTAAATATTGTTGTGATTTCATCTATGCTGTCTGAAGGACTTGAGATAGAGAGAGAGAGAGAGATAGACACAGAAAAGTAATTATGAGAAGAGAGAGAGAGAGAGAGAAAATGAAAAGTGGGAGAAAAAAATCGCATCCCCTGACGAATTACTGACGACAGCAGAGAACTATTCCTTAGTGATGCATCCTCGTGACGTCAAGTGAACACAACCAAAAAATAGAACAAAATGAATGACTGTAATTGGGGGAAAAAGTTGGCAATATCGATCACAAGAACCGAGAAAAGGTCGACTGTTCTCGCAATCAGCAAACTTTATAGTTAATATCTGAAGTGAAGAGCATCATGCAACTCTCCTTCTAACACCTTTTTAACACCTTTTTTGTTTTCAAACTGAAATTTTGTTCAAGTGTTTGTGGCTTCTGTTTATGGTCCATGTTTGTAGCTGTGTCTATGACCTGTGTTTGAGGCTTCTGTTTATGGGCCCATGTTTGTAGCTGTGTCTATGGCCTGTGTTTGAGGCTTCTGTTTATGGGCCCGTGTTTGTAGCTGTCTTTGTAGCGCCTGTGTTTGTAGTTGAGTTTGTTGCCTGTGTGTTTTATTTTGTAGCTATGTTTGTACCAGGCATTGTACTTTGTCTTTGTACCCTATGCTTGAGGCTAGGCTTGAACCTCTGTTTGTTCCTTGTGAGTGAACCTGTATTTCAGGTAAATATTGTTCATGTGTTATAAGGTTTTGCTTTATACCTGTGAACACATCTAATGCTTGCACCAGTGATTGCACGTGTCTTGCGTCAATTATGTAACGGTGCTTTAAATGTGGCTGCACTTGTCTACTTCTGTACCTGTTCCTGCACTCGAGTCTACTCCTGCAAATGTTCGAGTACTTGAGTGTAGTCCTGTATCTGTTCTTCTCCTCGAGCAGGCTCCAACGTCTGCTTTTTGTACTCGAGTAGGCTCCTACACCTGTTTTTGTACTGGAAAAGGCTCCTGCACCTGCTTTTATACTCGAGAACATTAGTTGAGCACCACCAATGAAACTGAAGATTTGTCTCTTTATTTAGCAGAGCGGAGATTGTCTTTTGTTCGGTCGGCGTTCAATCCCTGACCGACCATGTGGCTGGGCACCATTCCTTTCCCCCCGTCCCCATCCCTAATCCTTATCCTGACCCCCTTCCCAGTGCTATACAGTCGTAATGGCTTGGCGCTTTCTCCTCATAGTTCCCTTCCCTTCCCTCCCCCCTCCCCCATTTAGTGATAGTTTCCCCTCCTCGTGTGGAGGAGACTCGCTTTTATGTCACGTTTTTATCAGGTCGGAAAATTTCTCTGCTTTTTAATTTCCTTCTTTGTAGAAGTTGATCATCTCAGATTTTACTTATCACCGATTTTTTTTAACTGTTCAGTTTTAATTTTTCAGTTTTGTCTCGTTTTGAATTGATTTTTCTCTCTCTTAACTTGTGTAGAGTGATATAGTTTGGTTTTTTATTGTCAATATTGGGTTTATGTAATTATTATATGTAGCCCGTGCTACTTGGAACTTGTTCCGAATAACTGAATCTATAGCAACAACAACAACTCTCTACAATAGATACTCCAACGACCACACACCTCTATAAGGAAGATTATGGCTGGAAAGCTTACATTAAATAAAATATATCTACGGCTGAAATGAATATTGAGTGCTAATTAACCTGACTAGTGTTGACAACCAGATTAAATGCACTTTTGAAATAAACATTTATTGTCAACATTTACGAACAGAGAGGAAATGGCTGTTCATATTACACAATATCCACCCGAGGCTGGTTTTTGTATGATTTTTTTTTAGCCGTTTACTGTTTAATTGAATTATGCTTAAAGTAGTTCACTGAATGATTGGATTGTGATTGAAATAAGTCAGCAAATTAGCTCCCTTGAATTATTTTTAGATCGCAGAAAAACAGGTGTCAGATGCGGTCGTGTTTACAACAGAACACCTGTAGGAGAGTTTACACAGGTAGACCATCTGTGACACGGTTTGCGGAGTAGACCAATATGTAACACGGGTTACATAGTAGATCATTTATAACACAGTTTACACAGACCATCTGCGGCGCGGTTTATTCTTAATAGACAACACAACAGACCGTTACAAAAAAGGACCATTAATAACCCTGAATATATTATGATATACCGGCATATATTGATATAAATGAGTGAATTCTGGAAACCGTTCTAACACTCATCCCTACCCCCCCGCCACCCCTACCCCACCCCCCTTCCACCCCCCCTCCCAACACGCCACCCTCCCCCAATCCACCACCCCCCACACCCCCTTCCCCAACCACCTCCACCATCCTTTCAGCTGTAAACACTTCATCTGGCCCTTAAACTGGCGTAGGTTTTATTCGTTACTAAATGGGGTGGACGGCGATACCCGGGTCTCTTTTCCTCTCTCTCTCTCTCTCTCTCTCTCTCTCTCTCTCTCTCTCTCTCTCTCTCTCTCTCTCTCTCTCTCTCTCTCTCTCTCTCTCTCTCTCTCTCTCTCTCTTCTTCTTCTTCTTCTTCTTCTTCTCCCCTCTTTTCTCCTGTCCCTCCTCATTTAATCCCCTTCTCCTCCCCTGTTCCCTTCTCCCTATTTTCACCTTTCTCTCTCCTCTCCACCTTTCTCCCTCTTCTCCTTCCCTATCTCCATCTCTCACCCTAAACCCTCCTCCCCCTCTTATGCTAACTCCGCATCTTTGCTCGTAAAGGCAGTCTTGCTCCCATTACCTAGACTATTTCTCACTATATTTTCGCCATGGTGAGAAAATTTTCGCTTTTGCCACCATCCTCACGTTCATCCTCAGTTCACCTTCGTCGCTCATATCACCTTCATTTAGGTGTAACTGTTTATCTTATCACCTTCCACTATTCTCTTTATCCCTTTCCCTTTGTGTTTACATCTTATATTTACTATCTCTCGCGTTTTATCCCCCATTTTCTTACATTCTCTCAATCTCACGTTGCGTTTTAATTTGTTCCATCTTCCTTCTCTGTTTAATCAATCTATCTCCCCTTTCCCCTTTTTTTCTCCCTCTCTCTCTCTCTCTCTCTCTCTCTCTCTCTCTCTCTCTCTCTCTCTCTCTCTCTCTCTCTCTCTCTCTCTCTCTCTCTCTCTCTCTGTCTCTCTCTCTCTCTCTCTCTCTCTCTCTCTCTCTCTCTCTCTCTCTCTCTCTCTCTCTCTCTCTCTCTCTCTCTCTCTCTCTCTCTCTCTCTCTCTCTCCCTCCCTCCACATATCTATCTCCTTCTCATATATCTTCCTCACCCGCTCTATCCACTCATCTCTCTCTCTCTCTCCCTCCACTCATCCACGTCCCTTTCCCCTCCTTATTCGCCGATCTATATCTAGCACAGCGGATACGGAGACTATCCTCGGGGCTGTGGTTACTAGCCTATAAGGGGACGAAGGGGTCGGCCGAATGGGTACAGGAAATGAAGGTTTCAGGAAGAGGTTGTTCACTTGGAATAATGAAAGCTAAATCATGATTTTAATCATCACAACCTGCTTGGTCAAACTGACTGACATAACTGTTGTATGTCGCGCGGCTCGGTAGGGGAGGCCTCAGACACACGGCTCATTACATATTCCGTCAAATAAACAGCTTAAATTAATTGTGGCTACTTATGTATTCATTTTTGTTGAATATATAATTCGCTGCATTAATGATTCTGACCATATAGTTAGGTGTTAAAGGAGAGTGATATATTTATCATGGCGGTGGCTGTCATATATGCAAGTGTGTGTGTGTGTGTGTGTGTGTGTGTGTGTGTGTGTGTGTGTGTGTGTGTGTGTGTGTGTGTGTGTGTGTGTGTGTGTTTTGTTCGGCTCGTATTTCCGTCAAATACATACATATAGCTTGCTAATTTCATGATTAAATCAGAATGTAAATCTACCCCTCCCCCTTTTTTATATTTTATTTATTCTTGCTCCTCTCTCCATTTATCAATCTCTGTTCTCATCCTCGCTCTGTCTTCAACCGAACATCAATTCAATTACAGAATGAGTTTATCATTTTTAAGGGTGTTTCCTGGGCAGTCAGACTATGGCTTCTCTCGTTACCAGGCCCACCTAACGAGCCGCTATTAACCCACTGGGGAAAAAAACACGTTCAAATTGGTTACCATCGCTTCATCGGATGGCCGTAGATGTCTTTTGGGTGCGTATGTGTGTGTGTGTGTGTTTGTGTGTTGCATGTTGTGTGTTTAATCTGTTTAATCTGTTCTGTGTTTGTGTGCACATGTTGAGTGTTTGTGTGCTCTCTGTGTGCATATATTGTGTGTTTGTGTGTTGTATATGTGAACATGTTGTATCCTGTACATGTGTGTATGTTTTGTGGTCATGTAATTCATATATGTATATGCGTTTGTTTTCTGCTTAGCTGGATATCGGTGTCTGCTTCCTGCTGTGTTCATTTGTGCCTGAAAGCAATTTAGAGTCGTGTTTACACAGACCCACCTAGCTGCACGTACCTAAATTGGCTAACAGGGTCGAGTTTCAGCTCCAAAACCCCCGCTTTTAGAATTTGATAGTTTAATGCAAATGGTATTCTTTCATTTTTTAAGTATTTGAATTTAGCTTCAATAATTTTTTTCATCTAATAAATTTCACTTATTTGCAACTCTTAAGTTGTAGTTCTTTCTTATTTCTCGTAATTAGGACTTATAAGTTCTCAACTAGCTGCCCCTTGTTCTGCTGACCCTTACTCTGAAGCATGTGTCTACGCAAACTTTGTCAATTCCCTATAGAATTCTATGTCACTATCATGACCTCCTTTTGTCCTTGCTTTCCTGCCTCCAGAGCTTACATTTGGCCACGTTTCCTCTCCGCACACGTGGCTGTTCACTTAGCAGTTAATGGGTGTTCTCGACGTAGGCAACAGTTTTGGGTCACATCTTAAAGAAGGTCAGTTGTTGGCCCAGAGGAACCTCGCAGACACTAAAAAAAATAAAGAGAGATTTCACAAAGACTAAATAAGAAACCTGGCAAAGACTAAAACAAAACAAAAAGAGAGAGAGAAACCTGACAAAGAATTAACAGTCTTCCTGTCCCCACCACGACAATGGAAAACAATATACCAGATTTCAAACATGTCCCCCACAATCTAAGATATTAGAAACCTTGAGGTGCTTCCGGGGCTTAGCGTCCCCGCGGCCCGGTCGTCGACCAGGCCTCCGAACGACACGAACACCAGGATACCACGACACAACAAAAGGCGCACCACCGCAGACGAACGGACGGTGAGAGCCCTGTCAGCCACTCCTGTTTCTGGCCGTCTTTTGCGCGCGAATATCTACGCAAAGTTATAGTTACATTAATAAACTGCAAGAAAATTACATTAGCATATCCCCCGGTGTTTCAGGGCCTTGTGCTCCGTGAGATATAACGCGCTTCCACGAAGAACGATTGAGACATTAATAAAATGAGATAAATACAATGATGCAAAATAAATTATCAAGAAAAAACAATGATTTGGAAATACAGTAATATGGGAACCACAATGACATGGAAATATAAAGATATGGAAATTACATGGAAACGATTACAACGTTGTCGGAATGCAATGAACATTTAATATAACGGAATGCATCTTTTGTGTAAAACTGAAATAAAAGTAATGGAAATAATAAATTAAAACAAAAATGTAATACAATATGTCAAAAACCCATTAAAGCGGAAATATAATACCAAAAAATTCTTAGATGATTAATTACAGCATTCCTGGCAATGTTGAGCCCATCCCTTGGAACAAGGAGATGCCAGTCATATATATTTTTTATACTTTTATATGATAACAGGACAATCGTGTACATTTTTTTTTATGATTGAAGAGTTAGTCAAGAATACATATTTATGATGAAGTATTTATTTTTGGACTATGGGAGAGGTTTCAGGAAGCACAGATGTTGTGCTTTCAGTCACCTACCCCCACTCTCCCCCTCCTGTGCTCTGGGGGGGGGGAGGGGAGGGGTGTCGGAGATTTAGTCCCCCCTCATCTACCCAATCCTCATCTACCTGCCCAATCATATCCCTTTCCCCACCACACCCCTCTATCTACTCCCTCCGTATCACCCCCCCCCCCCACCCTCGTCTCTTCTTATTCTTTCCCTATCAAACCCCCCTCTCTCCTTCTCCCACTCCCTCTCCTTACCCTCCCTCTCCCTTCCCTCCTCCTTCCCTTCAGCCTTCCCTCGCCTCGTCCCTTCTGCCCCGCCGCCGACGGATAGTCCCTGCACTGCGCCAGGAGATAAGTGCCGGGGAATTAAACATCGAGGGTAAAACATAGCGCCAATTAGCCGCGGGCGTCTCTTGTTCATCTCCGACCTGCATCTTCACGCCGCTCCAACGGGTTTCAGGCCTTATGAAGTGCCATGAATAAACATGATGTTCCCCTTGATGCTCCGGTCAGACAGGAACATGCGTGAGAGCAGGCAGGAGAGCGTAGACTATTGTAGCGGGGAGAGAGAAAGAGAGAGAGAGAGAGAGAGAGAGAGAGAGAGAGAGAGAGAGAGAGAGAGAAAAGGGTGAAGTCCGTAGACTCGAGTCCGGGCTCTGAACCGGTGTTTACTCTCTGGCAATGAGACTGGTGAGCCTCATATATATATATATATATATATATATATATATATATATATATATATATATATATATATATATATATATATATATATATATATATATATATATATATATATATATATATATATATATGGGCGCTCGACACCTGCGAGCGCTCGTAAAATATGGCGGGTAGGAGGCTAATTTTTTTGTCAATTTCTCCCCCATTATTTACGAGCACTTGAGTACCTTATTGGCATGTCTTACGAGCATGATATTTGAGAGTGATCGCTTGACTTTGTCAGAGACGTGAATATTCATTGTTGCACATTGTTCTTGAATGTCGTGTTGCAATAATTTTATATATTTTCTACACACGCAAGCACACATGTTTGTGATAATTTGGGTGCCTGTGGCCGAGTGGACGGCGCGTGGGACTCGTAATCCTAGGGGGTCTGGGTTCGATCCCATGGCGATGGCGGGAAACAAATGGGTAAAGTTTATTTCACCCTGATGCCCTTATTACCTAGCAGTAAATAGGTACCTGGGAGTTAAGACAGTTGTTAAGGGCTGCTTCCTGGGTGTGTGTGTGAAAAATAAAGTTGATTGACAGTTGAGAGGCGGGCCGAAAGAGCAGAGACACACACACACACACGTATATATACACACACACACACACACACACACACACACACACACACACACACACACACACACACTCACACACACACACACACACACACACACACACACACACACTCACACACACACACACACACACACACACACACACACACACACACACACAAACTCCCCGAAAAAGGGGGGAATTTGCTTTTCTTGAAAGACGAGGAAAAGTCCGTTGCACAAAGACAGAGACAAAACATGAAGTCATAAAGATAACAAAGACAGAGGATTATCACTGGAGTCGCCCGTTAGCAAAATATGAACGAGTCAGGAGATAAGAGAGATAAGGAATGAAGAAAAAAAGATAGTGATGAGATATGAGGCGATAATTGTGAGTTTTTACAGTTTGTGTTTGGTGTAATGTCGTTTCTTGCTCTATTATTTGTTTTATTTGTTATACGTTTCTGGCTCTAGAAGATGGAGCAGAGGTAGAGAACCTTTCGTCCTTCTAAGGCCATAGTTTACTTAACGCAGATTTCTTTAATGAATGACTTTATTGCGTTTAATTGTGCTCATTATTTATTGCTTCCTGTTTAGATAAAATATATTTACATTGAATTTATGAGTTTTTTCTCGTGGTAGTTAATTATCTCTCTCTCTCTCTCTCTCTCTCTCTCTCTCTCTCTCTCTCTCTCTCTCTCTCTCTCTCTCTCTCTCTCTCTCTCTCTCTCTCTCTCTCTCTCTCTCTCTCTCTCTCTCTCTCTCTCTCTCTCTCTCTCTCTCTCTCTCTCTCTCTCTCTCTCTCTCTCTCTCTCTCTCTCTCTCTCTCTCTCTCTCTCGGCCACACCCTACCTCTCGTTCACCAATTATAAACACGGAGGCAATTGATCAGGCAGTGTTGTGAGAGTGAGCTCCAGCAGGCTACAAAGTGCCATCATCAAGGCTATTAAGTAAGCAGCTGTGCTCGATGGTGCCAGCTTTGGCTCTTATGCTTCAAACTTTAAACTATTACTCTCCAAACAGCAAAAAAGTGTTGTTAATAAAGAGAGAGGGGTTGGTCGACTTAGGTTCAATTCCTATTATTTCAGCTTGTATCATTGTGGTTCAACAATTATATGAATAAAACATGCAGGTTCACGAGTAAATAGTTGATTTGCGCTAGCAATCGTCAATAGGAAATGTAATAGTGAAGTGCAATAGGAAGCACAGTACAGTCGTGCAGTCGTGATGAGCAACAGTGGCATACTCACGGTACAAAGTGTGATACAGGAATGAAGAAAAACAACAAGAGAATGCAAGGTAACAGAGGAATCAAATTGTAGGTGTGGTTCAAACAAGTGCATAATCCTCCTGTTGAAACCCTCTTGTTTATATTCATATCATGTTCAAGTTTTTTATTATAAATGGAGATTTAGTTTGATTTCGGCATATAACATATGGGAACACCTTGCAATTTTTATATGCATTTCACCAGCTAATAGAATATGAGTAATCCCTCATATTTATAAACAATGCATAGAACTCTCATCTGTTCTGACTGAGTATGAAGTATAACAATATTGTGTTAGTGAATTATAGGATATTTCGCTCTGTTGTAAATAAATGTGCTTGTTTTACATGATATCGAAAAATGATATAACTTTTATTTCTGCGACAATTGCTTATTACAATCCTTATCCTGACCCCCCTTCCAAGGGCTATATAGTCGTAATGATTTGACGCTATCCCCCTGATGACTACCTCCCTCTTTCTATATAAAAATAAGGATTGAGTCATAACTATATGCTATCTTCACATGTAGACATTACAAGAGATGAGAAAGATTATGCTGCGGGTGTGTAATTTGTTCAAAATAATTTTATAATTGATTAACTTTAGTTATCTTTTAAATTATTATATTATCTTCATTCAAATTTTTGTTATGTTTTGCCAATATAAGTCTAGCTGCTCTAATTGTAGGATATAAGCTTTTTATAGCCATACATATATAGCCATACAGCCATTTTTGTTATGTTTTGCCAATATAAGTCTAGCTGCTCTAATTGTAGGATATAAGCCTTTTATAGTCATACATATATAGCCATACAGCCATTTTTATAACCTTTTTTTTTACTCCAGCCACAACAAATATGATTTGTATAAATCACTTACGAATATAGATTTTATATATAAATCTAAAATATTTTGCGGAGTTTTACTGTTATATATTTTAATATTTCTGTAATAGAGTTTCTTTTCATCTCTCTCTATATATATTCGTCAAATATTCGAAACTATATATTCGTTAAAATGAAATTCAGGTATCGTAATTATTCAAAGGAATAAAAATAAAACAAATTTAATATTATTAATTTGCCCTGAGATGCTTTCATCTTATCTCACACAAGTTCTACTCACTGGGATAACTTTGGAAAGGTAAATTCCTAATTGTTTCTTTTTAAAATTCTCAATTAAAGGTAAACTTACAATCTTGAAACATAATTTGAAGATCAACATACTTCAAAACTTTTCAAATTAAAATTGTCATTAATTTTTTTGCTAAATTTAATAACAGTATCATAAGCATTAATTAAAGCGCATTTATAATCAGTACCCACGAGAAAGTCGACAGTTTAATGAGCCAATTGGATAGCACAGAAGTGATGTATCTTACATTGCTAGTGATGGGTCTGACAGGGAGCCTAACTATTTTAAGTGTGATATAAACTTATGGAGTCACTGGTATCACAAAATCCTCAACCTTCCGCTTGATGACTTATAGTAGAAACAAGCTACTCCTCCAGTAAGATTTAGTGACCTTGATGTCAGCAGATCTTTGCCTTATACACTTATATACACATATATAAGATTACACATATATACCCCCTGGTTTACACATATCTCCTTCATTGTTGGTCAGGCAGGATACTGATCCCTGATATGTGGAGAGGATAATACTGACAATATGAAGAGGAAGATGATACAGAAGTCAAAGGGGGAGGTTGATATTGAACCTGTGTTATGAGAGTGCAATGATTGTGAGCCTCGATCCTGGGTGCTGGATTCCAGTATCCAGTGTTGTAGGAGAGTTGGACAACTGAGGAACTGAATGATTCTGGACCATGGTATTAGCCATACAAGTGGGTGAAAAGACACTGTAGTGACGGGTACAGAAGAGATCTGGAACGTGGTATTAAGGAGTTACAAGATTGTGTTCTGGTCGTAGGAAGGAAGGTTGGGAGTGGAGGGAGGCTTCACCCTGGTATCGACATTCAGGTGATATAAACACAACAACATGCTGTGGGTCGAGAACTGGAGACTATTACTTGGTTATAACGATGCTATATTGTCGAACACACTCTCTCTCTCTCTCTCTCTCTCTCTCTCTCTCTCTCTCTCTCTCTCTCTCTCTCTCTCTCTCTCTCTCTCTCTCTCTCTCTCTCTCTCTCTCCTGCATTTTAGTAATGTATGATGGCACCTTACCCCGAGAATTTTAACTCATAAGACCGGTCCAGAAACTCGTGTACCAGGAATCTTCTTTATTGAAGCACAATATTTAGGATTTTAGCCCAACGTATGAAGTGTTTTTCTCAAATAATAGGAATTGTGTTCACATTCATGTGCTGACACTCCGGCTAACTAGAACAAGAGACCACATGGTGGATAATTCCTTGTGTAAACAGTGATATTTATGCTACATTCTCACAAGTGGAGGTCTCACAAGTGGGGTCTCACAAGTGGGGTCTCACAAGTGGGGTCTCACAAGTGGGGTCTCACAAGTGGGGTCTCACAAGTGGGGTCTCACAAGCGGGGTCTCACAAGTGGGGTCTCACAAGTGGGGTCTCACAAGTGGGGTCTCACAAGTGGGGTCTCACAAGTGGGGTCTCACAAGTGGGGTCTCACAAGCGGGGTCTCACAAGTGGGGTCTCACAAGCGGGGTCTCACAAGTGGGGTCTCACAAGTGGGGTCTCACAAGTGGGGTCTCACAAGTGGGGTCTCACAAGTGGGGTCTCACAAGTGGGGTCTCACAAGTGGGGTCTCACAAGTGGGGTCTCACAAGTGGAGGTCTCACAAGTGAGGGTGTCTCAAGCGGACAAGATGACATTGAACAACATTAGTACCCTTATCTCCAACGCTTAAAGAAGCAATCTGAACAATTTATAAGAATCGTTGTGAGCATTTAGCTGTTACTTAATTGATACAAATCACAACCATCCGATCCTCTTCACAGTCTGATTTTTGGTAATTCCAATATATTTTTTTTAGCTGATATCCTTTACTTACGTTTCTTTTTCATGAACCAAGAATGCTACACTTGTTGTAATTTACTGCATGGGAGATTTTTCTGTTAATTTTTAATGTCTATTTAGGTCTTTATTTAGAGATTCGTGGTCTTCGGTCTCTGCTGTTAAATAGCAGACCAATTTAAGTCATTTGTAAAGCTACTGTTTACTCCTTTATCTAAATAATTTATGTTTTTTTGGTGAAACATGGAAGTACCAGGACACATTATACATATGTGTGTTTACACATGTATTTCTAAACTACCCTGGTATTCTTCAGCGTCTCTAAGCGTATTGTTGCTCTTCGTTTTGAGGAAAGCTGTGACGATTGTCAGTGCAGAAGGCACTTAGACTCAATCCCATTAACCAAGTACTTGTATTCGAGTTAAGAATCAAGAACAAAAAGTCAAGATTAAATAATATTGCTCATTTGTCTGGCAAGAATATTGTGTCTCGTTATCCTTGAACACTGCAGGGATGCTTAAATAAAATATTACTCAGTAACTATATCCATTATGGAGCAGTGATTAAATAAACAGACTCACATGCGTTAGTAATATTGATTTTAAATTATGAAGTTTGGTTAGCGACACAATGATTCTCGTTTCGGCACCACTGGCGATGAGTAAATATTGAACAAACAATTTGTTGCCCCAAAATAACCGTCTTGAAGAAAATGTGGGGAGAAACTTCCTCGTATGATTCAGAAGTTCACTTATCGTTTGAAGACTGTGGGATACAGAAGCCATAATTTGTAAGTTACTACACATGTAGAAATGTTTTGCATAGTGCCTCGTGTTTTTCTGTGAACGCTTGACTTTGCTTGCCAGAGAGTTCCTTGCCTGATAGCGAACGAATAGTGATACAGATATCGTCAGGACCTAACAGAAAACGAAAATAAATTCAGAGATCTTAAATTTAGCCGAAAATAATTGCTGATACAGAGATCGTTACTGAAGCAGCAAAATGCTAACCTCTAACCATCTATCGATATGCAAATCCAAGAATATAAAACTTTGGCTGCATAATTAGTCAAATTTAACATCTGCCACATATTCTAAAGCTTAAAAGATTTTTTAGAGACTTCGTCTTGGAGGAGCCCGAAAAACAACACCTCAAATTTAGCCGGAGAGAGCATACGTATGCAATATTCATGCCTCCGACACAAGTTACAAATATTTCAGACAAATGCTGCAAAACAAACAATTGAAGGGAAAATTCCCAACACGTGTGTGACAAACAACCAGAGTCGTAAAACGCAATTGCTGAGGAAGCATAAACTGTATTTGAAGATCTAGATTAGCAATGCAAACTGAGCGGAAGGCCCCTGTGCCCAAAAATGCAAATTAAATTGTGGAAAGTGGTAGCGACGTGCATCCATTGATAAAAGCACCACCAGGGAAATCATTCAATAAGGATAAAAAAAAAGAAGAAATCAGCGTAAAATCAGGGGGGAAAAAGTAGTAAAAAGAGAGAGAGAGAGAGAGAGAGAGAGAGAGAGAGAGAGAGAGAGAGAGAGAGAGAGAGAGAGAGAGAGAGAGAGAGAGAGAGAGAGAGAGAGAGAGAGAGGGGCTGGTGCCCTCCCCTGGTGGGCTCCACAGGGGGCTTGAGGGGGTGTTAGCGGTTGTCGGAGTCTGTGTTTGTTCAAGGGATTTACAGCGTTTTCTGCTTGGCTCGCGGCCTCCAGGCGATGCGATTTTGTTTTCTCACCGAGTCTTTTCCCCCCCGGATGATGGGGTTTATTGCTCAGGGACATTTTTATCTCAAGTTAGGATTACTTTCCCGAAAGCCGATAATCGTTAGTATCAGTACTAATCAAAATATATAGTCCAATAAATTGGCTGTGAAAGAGATAATCCAACCCTTCAAGAATAAAAAAATAAGACAGGTTAGAAATTCCTTTAAACATCCTACACAAGATTCAGGAGTGGAAATCCAGAAGATCCCAGGGTTAAGACGGCCAACAAATCTTGACCTGAAAGAGAAGAAGGAGAAGGAAGATGGAGGGAGGCTGCGGGTCATCTCTTGCTCCTCCTCCCCCCCCCCCTCCCCCGCCCCAAACATTCCCTCATGAATGAACGTATGACCGCACTAACGAAACCTGAAAACGAGGCGAGTTACACAGCGACGGTTCTTAACCACAGGTGACCCAGAACGGAATGAGTTCTCAGCCCTAAGATGCAGCCAGGGGAGGAAATGTGGGATGCTGGCGCATCTCGGGATGATGCTATTAAAGTTGGAGAGGAAGGAGGTTGTTTTTCCAGATATTTTATAAACGATGATAATATAGTCTACCATCCTTTTACCAAGCGTACAACTAGTTCAGGTGTTTACATGTTTTTTTTACAGTCACTACAGTTTTTTTTTCTACAATTTACAGTAAACATGTTTGAATCTTAATTATGTAATTAGACATGCACTCTGTTTTCTTTGTATTTAGTGATTTCAAATTGATTTACTAAAATACACATTACTACAATACAATACACATTCCCACTGTGCTTCTCACAGAGAGAAAAGATAACCTGTCGAGCCTTAGTTTCATATTGCAAATGTCCTTCCCAGAAGGTTTTTTTTTCACAGAATGCTCCTTATTGCAATCAACATGTTAAAATGAGCAAATTTTCTGCTTATCCTTCGTTATAATATAATTATATTATATTTTTTCTTCCTTTTGTGTGACTGAGTATAACAAACAAAGCAATTGCTCGATGAATAATTTAGCATTGATTGAGTAATGAAAGTAATGAATTATTCAAACAGTTTCCGTGGTGTAGTGGTAAGACACTCGCCTGGCGTTCCGCGAGCGCTATGTCATGGGTTCGTATCCTGGCCGGGGAGGATTTACTGGGCGCAATTCCTTAACTGTAGCCTCTGTTTAACGCAACAGTAAAATGTGTACTTGGATGAAAAAACGATTCTTCGCGGCAGGGGATCGTATTCCAGGGACCATAGGCTTAAGGACTTGCCCGAAACGCTGCGCGTACTAGTGGCTGTACAAGAATGTAACAACTCTTGTATATATCTCAAAAAAAAAAAAAAAAAAAAAAAAAAAAGAAAGAAAATGCCTTAGGAGAAAATTGAGGAGACACTTGTCTATCATCGTCATGTGGACGATGATAGACAATGGATAGATGATAGACGATGGATAGATGATGATAGATAGACAGTAATTAAGAAACGTTTTTACAAAGAGGAGAAGACAGCCAAAAACAAGATGGGACAAACAAGATAATTTGGAGACGAAGATAAGAGGACATTGGACAAGACTGGGAGACGAACTAGGCTCGTAGAACAAGTCTTAAGGAGGAAGGAAAGTTATGTAGCAAGACTACAAGAGGAAGAAAATACACCACAAGACTATAAGTGGAAGAGAAGATATATCACAAGATTACAAAACATCGTAGAAAAGGAAACATCGTAGAAAAAACAGCGCTTGATAGAAGATATCGAACAAGTAATGCCTTGCACCTTGCAAACGATGAGTTACAATGAATTATTATTATTATTATTATTATTATTATTATTATTATTGTTATTATTATTATTATTATTATTATTATATATATATATATATATATATATATATATATATATATATATATATATGTATATATATATATATATATATATATATATATATATATATATATATATATATATATATATATATATAAATGAAGGTTAAATGAGAATTAAAAGTCTCAATTTAAATTAAATGTTCCGGTCTGACATTTAAATATAACGAGATATTACTTAATGTTACTTAGAATGAGTTTTTATACCTAAAACATTAGCAGGAACTCACTGTTGAAAATTCAGACTTCTTGAATATCTCAAGAACGCAAAGTTTGGCCTTTAAATATCACTAGTATTTACAATTAACAATCCAATCTTAAAATAATTTTCATCCACAGACCTCGAAATTAAATAGCAATCACCTTTTAAATATTCGAGGTTATTCCATCTCTAATATATTTGTCTAGTTGCCTTTAATTATAAACATCAGTCTTGGCCGCCTCCGGATGCTACCTATACCCCTGACTCAAGGGATGAATACACAGAGAGTTGGTCAATTTTCGGTGCATAGTCAATAAGAGTCTACTTTAGCCCTGGACAATGTTTCGACCTGATGTATACTTGCTGGATGGTCAGTAAACTATTGTTATTGACCTCACTAACCCCAGAGTTGAACAGGCTTAAGCCCAATACTAAACAAAACCAAAACCGGCTCTCGACCCGTTATTATTACGGGTGAGTATTGAAAGAAAAGCTTTGACTTATTACGTATGTAATGGAATATATATATATATCACTAGAACTCAATTTACCAGTCTCCATTTACCAGTTTACCACACATACTAGTCTCCGTGGTGTAGTGGTAAGACACTCGCCTGGCGTTCCGCGAGCGCTTTGTCATAGGTTCGTATCCTGGCCGGAGAGGATTTACTGGGGCGCAAATCCTTAACTGTAGCCTCTGTTTAACGCAACAGTAAAATGTGTACTTGGTTGTAACAACGATTCTTCGCGGCGGGGATCGTATACCAGGGACCTGCCCGAAACGCTACGCGTACTAGTGGCTGTACAAGAATGTAACAACTCTTGTATATATCTCAAAATCAAATTGTTGAACAGTAATGGTATGGTTGAAGACTAGTGGCCTTTCGAACTTTTCCAATGAGAGTTGTGGGGCGTATATAAAGTTGGACGTGGTTGCAAGATGCAAAGAGGCTGGCTTCCTGAACTAGTCATTCGACGTAAGGTTGAGTGTGCTCTCCGAACTGTAGTCTATAATAGGAGTATTTCAATTAAAAACAAATTCTAACAACAAAACTTTAAGCAGGCGATGAGTCACAATAACGTGGCTGAAGTATGTTGACCAGACCACACACTAGAAATTGAAGGGACGACGACGTTTCGGTCCGTCCTGGACCATTCTCAAGTCGATCGACTTGAGAATGGTCCAGGACGGACCGAAACGTCGTCGTCCCTTCAATTTCTAGTGTGTAGTCTGGTCAACAAAACTTTAAATTATTATTCGCTGAAGGTCGGGCAGCAGCAACCTCCCCCCAACCCCGCCTACAATACCCGGGAAATCAGCCGTCCTATTTGCGAGTTTGAATATTAATGGCCGACGTCAACTGGGCACAAATTGCAGATTTGTGAATTTCTCCCAGCGCTCTGTTTCCTCTCTGGCTCCCTTCCCAGCGCTCTGTTTCCTCTCTGGCTCCCTTCCCAGCGCTCTGTTTCCTCTCTGGCTCCCTTCCCAGCGCTCTGTTTCCTCTCTGGCTCCCTTCCCAGCGCTCTGTTTCCTCTCTGGCTCCCTTCCCAGCGCTCTGTTTCCTCGCTGGCTCCCTTCCCAGCGCTCTGTTTCCTCTCTGGCTCCCTTCCCAGCGCTCTGTTTCCTCGCTGGCTCCCTTCCCAGCGCTCTGTTTCCGCGCTGGCTCCCTTCCCAGCGCTCTGTTTCCTCTCTGACTCCTTTCCCAGCGCTCTATTTCCTCACTGATTCCTTTCCCAGCGCTCTGTTTCCTCGCTGGCTCTTTTCCCAGAGCTCAATTCCTTCTTCAGTTCCCTTTTTTCAGTATCCTGTTCCCTCTCTGGGCTCTATATACCCTCTCTAGGTGCATTCTCAGTGCACTACTCCCCTCTGACTTCTTTTACAGAGCGCTATTTTCCCCTCTTACTCCCTCTTACTCAAACACGAGCTCCCTTCCCTCATATCTCCTGTCTCTCTCAGGTTCTACCCCCTCGCCTGACTGTCCATTTCTCCCATAGTCTCTTCCACAGTTTTCCAGCATTATTTCTCCCGTTTCTTCTCTTCAAAGCATAATCCTTTCCTACCATTGAAGCTCTTCTCCCCTGCTCACACACACACACACACACATACACACACACACACACACACACACACACACACACACACACACACACACACACCACACACACATCAGTAGCCATAAATGCTCAACCCCTTTCATACACAGTTTCAAATGTAGATATGATAGAGCCCAGAAGGCTCAGGAATCTCTACACCAGTTGATTGACAGTTGAGAGGGGGGACCAAAGAGCCAGAGCTCAACCCCCGCAAGCACAATTAGGTGAGTATACACACGCACACACACACACACACACACACCCACACACACACACACACACCCACACACACACACACACACACACACACACACACACACACACACACACACACACACATACACACACACACACACACACACACACACACACACACACACATACACACACACACACACACACACACACACACACACACACACATACACACACACACACACACACACACACACACACACACACACACACACACACACACACACAGACACACACACACACACACACACACACACACACACACACACACTGTATTCTTATGACGACCAACGACCTGCGAACAAATATTTCTGCAAACATTTCCGATACGGCTTTGAAATTTATAACTGTTGAGATGGAGGTAATATTGGTGTGTGTGTGTGTGTGTGTGTGTGTGTGTGTGTGTGTGTGTGTGTGTGTGTATGTATGTGTGTGTGTGTGTGTGTGTATGTGTGTGTGTACTCACCTAGTTATGCTTGCGATGGTTGAGCTCTGGCTGTTTGGTCCCGCCTCTCAACTGTCAATCAACAGGTGTACAGGTTCCTGAGCCTTCTGGGCTCTATCATATCTACACTTGAAACTGTGTATGGAGTCAGCCTCCACCACATCTCTTCCTAATGCATTCCATAATGTGTGTGTGTGTGTGCGTGCTTGTATTTATACATTCGCTGGAGGGTGTTTGGTAGGGTCTTTACGGGGCCAATGAGTCGTTGAAAAGCATCGTCTTATGAATTAAGACATTCTAACACTTTTTCTTCCGTTATTACCTATCGAAATTCCACCACTCCTGTTATGATCCTCCCTTTCTCTGCTTCTTCCTTTATTCCTTTATTTTGCCATTCTTATTTATCGTAATTTTCATTTTGACTGTTTTTTTCATCATTAAACCCGCCAAACACACACCGAAACTACGACGTTGGTACAACGTTCAAACAAGTTTTAACACCTCCTAACCAGTTATAACAACCAATATAGCAAGTTGTAACAACGTTCTAATACGTCATAAACACGTTAAGCTAAGATGTAACAACTTTATTACAAGTTGTAACAAGCGGAAAATAGAGACAGTTTCGGTTTGTGTTTCCAGGGAATTTGCCTTGCTCTTCAAAATTCCTCTTTAATATTATCCTTTCTTGAGCGCTTTTCTCTTTCTTTTCATCTTCCTTATCTTCAAGGAGTAACAGTGAACATAATAATTATAACAAACCTTGCAATTGTGAAATATAATTCCCGTCCAAGTTTTTAACTAATCCCATAAACAAATAAACAAATTACCCTTAATGTTCTTGTAAACAAATCACGGATTTCTTAAGAGAATGTCAATAGAATCCACATAACACAGGCCATTTAAGCATACGATCAGGTTTTACCAGTGGACCGGATTCACCAAGCAGGTACGCCGTGACTTACGAACCCCCTACATCTTTTTATAACAATAACAACATGTGACTGGGATGTTTAGATGCTCGTCAGCTGTTTAATAAATGTAAACAAAGCCTCATCAGCTGTTTAATAAATGTAAACAAAGATTCATCAGCTGTTTAATAAATGTAAACAAAGCCACGTCAGCTGTTTAATAAATATAAACAAAGCCTCGTCAGCTGTTTAATAAATGTAAACAAAGCCTCATCAGCTGTTTAATAAATGTAAACAAAGCCTCATCAGCTGTTTAATAGATGTAAACAAAGCCACTATCGACCAGAGGTTGATACTGTTATACACACAACCGAGTAGCACTGTGTAGGTCATAGTTGCCATGACTAAGTCGCCATGACTACGTCGCCATGATGTACAGTTGTACAGGATGTCGCCCCAAGATGTACAGGTCTTGTAGATAGGAACATAAGCCCTTGTTGAGCCCTAGCCAACGACAGCAACACACCACATATGAACCATTTAACACAAAAAAAAATCGAAGAAATGCTATTCGTTCACTGAAGAAGTAGAATTAAGATTTGCATATGTATTAAAGAACGGTCGTCAAGAGGGGGAAAAAATGCGTTTCAAACATTTAGCTCACCACGAACTAAAAAGCGACACTTCCATCTTTAGACAACGGGTCTTGTAAAGGAATCCAAGAATTACATTTCAGGCTAAACAGCTCATTTGATGAATCTACCGGCGAGTTTCCAGACTCAATTAAAAGTTTGTAATTAGTTCTGCGACAGTTTAGAAGGAAACAATATTCCAGAGCCATAAGCGGAAGTGACCAATGAAAAGCCAGGAGCGCACGGAGCTAGAGATTATGGGAATTCTCATTGGCTGAGAAACTATATAGAAGAGTTTTTTTATTTGCTGTAACTGTTGTTTTGTTGTTTGGATGACGGCCAGATGTTGTTTTATAAATATTCATATAAGTAAAGAAATTAATGAATTAATTAAATTAAATTAATTAAAAATTTGTCACTTGTTTTCCATGTGAATTATTTTGCATGTGACTATCTGAACCCCCTATTCTCCCTCCCAACCCCTCTCTCTCTCTCTCTCTCTCTCTCTCTCTCTCTCTCTCTCTCTCTCTCTCTCTCTCTCTCTCTCTCTCTCTCTCTCTCTCTCTCTCTCTCTCCCTCTCTCTCTCTCTCTCTCTCTCTCTCTCTCTCTCTTTTGCTCTACCATTCCACTCTCTGACCCCATGCAAATAGCACAGAGGGCGGCAAGGACACGGGTTTCCTTCAGAACTGGTAGAGAAGAGGCTCTAGAAGTTGGGTAGATATACTATGAGAGAGAGTATGGGTGCCTCGAGTGTGTACTCATCTAGTTGTGCTTGCAGGGGTTGAGCTCTGGCTCTTTGGTCCCGCCTCTTAACTGTCAATCAACTGGTGTATAGTTGGTGTATAGATATATCTGGTGTATAGATTCCGAGCCTACTGGGCTCAGGAATCTGCTCAACCCCCGCAAGCACAACTAGGTGAGTACAAGTAGGTGAGTACATACACACTAGGTGTTTTACTCACGATCTTCTCCATCACCTTTTGTACCATGCAAGATGATGGAGAAGATCGTGAGAAAAACCTAGTAGCACATCTGTAGAGACTTACGGGACTCCGTGACACACCACCAACATGGGTTCAGAGAGGGTAAATGTGTGTGTGTGTGTGTGTGTGTGTGTATCTGTTTACCCCATACCCCACAAAGTTGTACTTCCTCCTCCATGAATTCTCACCTTCCTTCTTTCTCCCTACCCATAGATCCTCCACCCCTCTCGTTTTCCCTCCTCTCTCCTTTTTTTCCCTCTCTCTCTCCCTTCCTCATCTCCCGGGCCCGGGTGCAAGGCTCGAGGGAGCCCACGATGCTCCGGGCATCTATTCTCCCTATTCCCCATCTACTCCTATTTCTTCTTCCTCTTCCACACCACAATTTCCATTCTTTCCATGCCCCCTCCCCTCCACTCTCTCTCTCTCTCTCTCTCTCTCCCTCTCTCTCTCTCTCTCTCTTCTTTCCCTACTGCTTCTTTCCTTGTTCTTACTGCTACCACTCCTCTCTCCCTTCTTTCTTATCCTGCCTCTCTCTCTCTCCCCTCTTGTTATTTATCTCTTTCCCCGCCACAGTCGCTCTCAAAAAATTATCTCATTGAGGGAATAAATGTATAATAGATGACCAGGGCAAGTATTCAACTGCAGGTAATTGCGTAGTTTGGATGCGACCTTTCCCCTGGCCTGGTGCTGGCGGTACACTGCGGGGGCTGTTAATATTCAACACCTGCTTTACAGCTGTTCGAAACAATACATGTGTAGGCAGCACACATGTATGATCACAGACACATATGATTATATTTGGTGGATGTATACGATGAGGGGGGTTGTGTGTGTGTGTGTGTTTACTAGTTGTGTTTTTACGGGGGTTGAGCTTTGCTCTTTCCCCGTAAAAACACTGTGTGTGTGTGTGTGTGTGTGTGTGTGTGTGTGTGTGTGTGTGTGTGTGTGTGTGTGTGTGTGTGTGTGTGTGTGTGTGTTCGCCTAGTTGTACTCATCTAGTTGTGCTTGCATTCCTTGACCTAACCTAATTTAATCTAACGTACCCAACTCAGACCTAACCTAACTTAATCGAACATAATATATCCTTGCCTAAATAACTCTAACTTAATGTAGCCTAATCTTGTTTAACCTAAGCTAACCTAACCGAAACAAAGCTAATCTAACCTAAACAAAGTTAACTTGGATCAAATCTATCTAGATCTAACATATCCGAACCTAAGCTACTATGACCTAGCTTAACCTGATCTAATACAACCTGACCTAACTCAACATGACTTAACATGAGTAGCTAGGCACTTTTCACCACTTTAATCAAATAGTCCTCTTCCATTTCTTGCATTCATCCGTCAACCCATCCCTTTCCACATCTCCCTCTCCATTCCATCTCCCCTACTATCATAGGGGGGGGGGCCTCGTAGCCTGGTGGATAGCGCGCAGGACTCGTAATTCTGTGGCGCGGGTTCGTTTCCCGCACGAGGCAGAAACAAATGGGCAAAGTTTCTTTCACCCTGAATGCCCCTGTTACCTAGCAGTAAATAGGTACTCGGGAGTTAGTCAGCTGTCACGGGCTGCTTCCTGGGGGTGGAGGCCTGGTCGAGAACCGGGCCGCGGGGACACTAAAAAGCCCCGAAATCATCTCAAGATAACCTCAAGAAGAAGATCATATTGGCAGCCCCTATCTCCACTAATTCCCCCTTCCCTCCTCCTCCTCTTCCTCCTTCCGACTTCTTCTTCCTCCATCTCATTCTCACATTCTTGGTAGCACTCCCGGGCTCCTCTGCCCCATACCCTCCCTTGCGTCCTCTCCCACAATCCCTTCATTCTGTCTCGTGAGTCATCAGAAAAGTTTGAGTCCTATTCTAGGTCATATTTCCTGGATTGAGTCGGCCCGGACGACCTCCGTCTGGGGTTATGTGGATTGGGCAGCGCTGGTTAGGAGAGAGAGAGAGAGAGAGAGAGAGAGAGAGAGAGAGAGAGAGAGAGAGAGAGAGAGAGAGAGAGAGAGAGAGAGAGAGAGAGAGAGAGAGAGTGAGAGAGCGAGACTGATGTGAAACAGGTAGATAGGTACATAGCTATAGAAGCCCGAGCAACATAAGTGAAACAGGAAAGATAATCAAGCAACAGAGAGACAAAACTGGATGAATCAGTGCCAATTGGAGTATGACAGTTGTTTATAGGGTAATGGTCAGGGGGGAGAGGGGGGTGTATAATACTGTCGTGATTAATGCAGGTGACACCTTGTCAGTCATGGCCTGTTCTGACGTAAGGTGGCAAATCACATGCACACGCGTGCGCGCGCACACACACACACACACACACACACACACACACACACACACACACACATATATGTGTGTGTGTGTGTGTACGAGGCCCCACAGGGGGCCTCGTAGCCTGGTGGATAGCGCGCAGGATTCGTAATTCTGTGGCGCGGGTTCGATTCCCGCACGAGGCAGAAACAAATGGGCAAAGTTTCTTTCACCCTAAGTGCCCCTGTTACCTAGCAGTAAATAGGTACCTGGGAGTTAGTCAGCTGTCACGGGCTGCTTCCTGGGGTGTGTGTGTGTGTGGTGTGGGGAAAAAAAAAAAAAAAGTAGTTAGTAAACAGTTGATTGACAGTTGAGAGGCGGGCCCAAAGAGCAAAGCTCAACCCTCGCAAAACACAACAACTAGTAAACACACACACACACACACACACATATATATATATATATATATATATATATATATATATATATATATATATATATATATATATATATATATATATATATATATATATACACAGAAAGAGCAAGTGTCAGTGTTTTTATAATTAATGACAGCAACATAGAATATATTAGATTTTAGTTCCCGTTTGACTTCGAATAGATATTTACATATTTACTTAAGAGATATTTACCTACGTGTAGCCATTGGGCAATGCAAAAAATTGTCGAGGGGGGGGGGTTAGATTATTACCCCTATCACGCTGCTTCGTCTTGAATTCTGGTGATTCTGACAGGCCTATCGCCATCCTGTACCCCAAACTATTCCCCCTGCAAAGTTGTTTCTGGTTTCCAAACCTGAATAAACACAGACTCGTTTCATTGATGTTCACTCCGATCCACCCATGCTGGGCCGCTACCCATCGGCAATTTCTGTTAAAAATTGGATAAGGCTAGCCCCTATTCTCTGGTCTCCAATCTTGAACAGATGGACGAACAGACAGCCAGATATTATAAAATATACGTATATATGTTTATATATGTATATATATTGCATGTATGAACTCTCTTCCAGCTCTTCAATCTCTCCGTCACCTTTCTGTCCTATTCTCCATCTCCTCCTCTTCCTGTTCGTAATATTCATGATCGTGGCGCCTAATCGATTAGCTATGATGGGTCTGAGCTAATTAATATGCATGCGAGTGATCATCTGATTTATGCCAAACATTAGCAATCCCCAACACCACCTCTCTCTCCTAGTCTCCTCCTCTCCCTTCCTCTCTCTTAGTCTCCTACTCTCCCTTTCTCTCTCCGTCGGAGCCTCCCTCTCTCCCTCACCAACAACCCATGGACGACCCAGTATAAATCACAGTTCAATGGACCACGAGGTCCAATGTCCCCCCAATGTTTAGACGGATAGGGATAAGGGAAATAAGGGAAGTCGATGGGGAAAAGGGATGGCGACTGAGAAGGAGAAAGAAGGGATAGGGGAGGCAAGCGGAGGGTAAGGAGGGAGGGAGAGGGAGAGCAGGGATTCCTGCCGAAGTGCGATTATTGTTCCAATCTCAACTGATACGACGACTGCCTCTGTGAATTAAATCTTCATGATGGTTCCATCGGGTGAGAAGCGAAGTGAGATGGAGTATGGGAGAGGTGGTCAGTGGGATGGAGTCCGGAAGAGGGAGGTCAGTGTGGTGGGATCCGAGGGAGAGAGAGAGAGAGAGAGAGAGAGTGGGGGGGGGGAATCCGAGGATTGGGTACGAGAGAAGGGGGAAAGGAAGGGGAGAGAGAGGGGGAAGGGGCAATAGCAGCAGTGTTAGAAAGATGATTCGGCTATGTCTTAAAAGAGAGAGAGAGAGAGAGAGAGAGAGAGAGAGAGAGAGAGAGAGAGAGAGAGAGAGAGAGAGAGAGAGAGAGAGAGAGTTAGTTGAAGAGGAAGGGGCCTAGTATTCCTTCCGTTTTCTAGCCTCTTTGAGGAGGATTGCTGTGGTTCTATTGGTCATATATACTCGCAATCCACCCCCCCCCCCCCCCCCCGCTCCTCACCTGCTAAGGCGCTAATCTCTCTTGCAAAGGTGCTAATCTCTCCTGCTAAGGTGCTAATCTCTCCTGCTAAGGCGCTAATCTCTCCTACTAAGGTGTTTAATGCAGTTCCTCTGTCGTTCTTTCACTATCATTAATATATACAGACACACTGTCGCCAGAGTGACTCCCCAGAGAGTGCACCTCACGGCCCCCGCCCCCACCCACTCTGGGGGGGGGAACTTAGCAGCTTTGTCAGTACACCAGTACAAAGGAGCTCAATTAAACATTTTTCTTCTTCTCTGTTTCTTGTGGCACTTATGCATATCTCTTCCCCCCTGTCTTTAAGGCGTAATGTCATCATTGAGGCCTCGTGTGGGACATTTATTAGTTGTTCTGTTATGATATAATTTTTGTGTGAAGGGGTCTTTTTATCCGTCCGCTGTGTGTGTGTGTGTGTGTGTGTGTCTGCGGGGGTTGAGCTTTGGCTCTTTGGTCCCGCCTCCCAAGCGTCAATCAACTGGTGTACAGGTTCTTGAGCCTAATGGACTCTATCATATCTATATTTGAAACTGTGTATGGAGTCAGCCTCCACCACATCACTGCCTAATGCATTCCACCTGTTAACTACTCTGACACTGAAAAGGCACACAAGCACTAGTCTTACTCTCACAACCAACCAATCAAAACTCTTAAAAAAAAAACACTCTCTTACGCTCGAACCAAAACTCCCTTTCCTCCCCCACCAACACTCCTCCTCCTTTTCCCTCGCACCAACACTCCTTCGCTCTCACACAAACACTCCCTCGCTCTCACACAAACACTTGACATCAGCTAAGGCTGAACGCTTCATTGTGCAGTTATGACCAAATATTGACACGCAAATCAGAGTCACTCGCTGTCGCGTTGTGCGTGTGTGTGTATTTGAGTGTGTTTCAGTCTATTTACGTGTGTTTGACTTGACGTGTGTTTTTTGTGTGTGTCTGTATTTGAATAAGTGCTCTGCATGCATGCCTCTTCAAGATCGATCGTCTAATATAGTGTTTCTTAATAAAAAAGGAGTCTTCCAGCCATGGATGAATGGAATTGGAATCACTGTGAATGAAAATAATAGTGACTGGCAAGGTAATTGAAATTATGTATATAGATACACACACACACACACAAAGATTGATGTGATTTGATAAAATACTATGCTCAAGATTACCATTAGAGTGCCGGCGGGCTGATGGGTAAATAGCCTCGGCTACCATCAGCTTTTGTCCGGTCGTGATGGTCGAGTGGATAAGGTGCCCTGTGCACCGGTTGCATAGTACTCCTGGCAGTATGGGGTTCGAGTCACTTCTGGGGTGTGAGTTTTCAGTTATATATATATATATATATATATATATATATATGTCGTACCTAGTAGCCAGAATTCACTTCTCAGCCTACTATTCAAGGCCCGATTTGCCTAATAAGCCAAGTTTTCCTGAATTAATATATTTACTATAATTTTTTTCTTATGAAATGATAAAGCAACCCTTTTCTCCATGTATGAGGTCAATTTTTTTTATTGGAGTTAAAATTAACGTAGATATATGACCGAACCTAACCAGCCCTACCTAACCTAACCTAACCTATATTTATAGGTAAGGTTAGGTTAGGTAGCCAAAAATAGCTAGGTTAGGTTAGGTTAGGTAGGTTAGGTAGACGAAAAAACATTAATTCATGAAAACTTGGCTTATTAGGCAAATCGGGCCTTGAATAGTAGGCCGAGAAGTGCGTTCTGGCTATTAGGTACGACATATATATATATATATATATATATATATATATATATATATATATATATATATGTATATATATATATATATATATATATATATATATATATATATATATATATATATATATATATATATGTGTGTGTGTGTGTGTGTGTGTGTGTGTGTGTGTGTGTGTGAGAAAGCTGCATGAACGCGCAAGCCATAGAACTCTATTTTACCCGTCTAGGATTCGAACCCATGCCGTCCAGGACAGGCTCCCACACTAACTGAAATATATCTATCACAAAAAAAATACCTGTCATAATGGGAAACACCTGTCTTAATGGGGGAAACACCTGTCCTGGGTGGATTATAACTTAGCATTTGGATGGAATAAATTCTTGCAGCCATTATTCAGATCACTTTTGGAGTGTGACTCTAGATTCGATTGTAAAGCATCACAAACTTTTTCAGGAACCATTCAGACCCTATATACAACATATGCAAGTTCCATTCTTGAGAATTTTGCTCCATCATGAAACTTCCACATAAATACGAAATTAGAAATGGATCAGAAATATGCAGCAAGTTCAAGTTTGTTCCTGAACTGAGGGAACTGAGTTATAAAGAAAAAAAAAGAGGGAAATGAGCCTCACTACAGTGAATGTATAATGATGCAGAAGAGACATGAGAACAACATTGAAGATTTTAAGGGAAAATTGACCAGAACGACAGAAAAACAATATTAAAAGTGAAGAACAGCAGAACAAGGGGGACATGGATGGAAACCAAATGAGTCATAGAAATAAATTTTCTTCATGGTAAGTTATAAATCAAATGGAAAAAAAGAGATTGTCAAAGCTAATTTAGAAAGCAATATAAAGATGAAAGGAAAAGAGTGAGAACAAAGCCATTGCATCAAACTACTTCTAATGGTTGGAAAGGCGGAACCTAGGAGCTACCGCTATACCATGCAAGCACGCCTAGGTGATAGCACGTAGGTGAGGTGAGTACACAGACATAACCTCTCACTCAAACTTGCAGTCAAACACAGACACACCGAGCCATTATGTGCATCATCTCGCTTGCTGGACGGATTACCCAGCATCCGTCAGCTTGTCCGCCAGGGTGACGTCCACCACCACCCTCACCCACCACCATCACCCACCACCGTCACCCATCACCCACCACCATCACCCACCACCACCACGCATTGCACAAGAGACCAGGTGCAGGAGGAGAAGAAGAATAAGACTGTGAATGAATAGATGACAAAGAAGGGTAAAGATGAGAAACAGGAGGAGCAGGGGGGGGAGGATGCTGAATAGGAGGAACAAGAGCAGAAGTGATGCCTTTAGAACGAAGCATAAAGCAATATCATTTTCTCGAAAATCAAATAAAAGTATTTCTTTCACAGTTTGGGTTTAATCCAATTCTCTGGTATGATCCTTATATAATCCCCTAATATAATCCCCCCTTTTATGATCCCCAGTCTAATACCAGTTCACCGGTACTATTCTCCAGTACTCTGACAATGTACACCAGCACTTTAATTTTTTATCCTCCTGTTATTCGTTATTTTTCTTTAATTTATTCGTCTTTATTTTCTAGAAATTATAATAAATGAGCTACTGTTATAGCAATGATAACATTGAAATCTATGGCATTATCATGTATATTAATTTTGTTTATGTATAAACTTTGGGTGTAATATATTAGCAAAACACAAAAGACTCAAGAGAAATTGGAAACTATTGCCGTAAGTATATAAATACAAAATTTAGTTTTATATATGAATTGAGTCTCAGTATACTGGTTGTCGCTGAATGTTTTTTGAGGGTTTGGCATTTTCTAGTCGATTTTAGATAAGTGAAAAGAATAATATTTACTTCATGGAAAAAGTGACTGTTAGGAAAGTAGGGAGATAAAGGGCTCGTTAATAAAGCAGTGTAACGAGCTGTTGTGTGTGTGATGTAAAGAGAGCACCAAAAAATGTGTAAATAGTGTTTATGAAAAGCTGTTTGGCAGCTAATTTCTTTGTGCTGTGAGAGTGGCGTCCCTCTACTTGTTATGAATGTGGCTATTCACGCGGACAAGGAGGGGCGAGGTGGGCTACAACGGGCTTCGTTGGGCGTGGCTTGTACTCACCTAGTTGTGCTCGCGGGGGTTGAGCTTTGGCTTTTTTATCCCTACACAGGTTTCTGAAAGCAGTTCTGATGTTTGCCAGCCTCGCATAGGCCGCTGATGTTATTCTTTTGATGTGGGCTTCAGGAGACAGGTTTGGCGTGATATCAACTCCTAGATCATTCTCTCTGTCTGTTTTGTGAAAAACTTCATCTCCTATTCGGTATCCAGTGACTGACCTCCTAGTTCCTCCACCTAGTTTCATTACCTTATATTTACTTGGGTTGAACTTTAGTAGCCATTTGTCGAACCATTCCTTCAGTTTGTCTAGGTCATCTTGTAGCCTCATACTGTCCTCCTCTGTCTTGATCCTCTTCATAATTTTTGCATCATCAGCAAACATCGAGAGGAACGAGTCAATTCCTTCTGGGAGATCATTTACGTATATCAGTAACAGTATAGGTCCAAGGACTGATCCCTATGGGACTCCACCGGTGACTCCCCGCCACTCCAAGACCTCACCCCTCACGGTGACTCGCTGTGTCCTGTTGCTTAGGTACTTCCTTATCCAGTGGAGTACCTTGCTTTTCACTCCTGCCTGCATCCTGCCCTGTGCAATGCGGGTGTGGCTTGTGCTATGGGGATGGGGTCTCTATGTAACGTCAAACAATCTAACCACAGCTGGATGTCTTCACCACACGGTGAATGGCTAGACTGAATCGCTTCTTTGCTGAGAGGTCCCCCGACCTAAACATACATTGTCACAAAGACAGACAAGCATAGTAACACACACACACACACACACACACACACACACACACACACACACACACACACACACACACACACACACGCACACACACACACACACACACACACACACACACACACACCACACACACACACACACACACACACACACACACACACACACAGAATAATTAAGGCAGACATGTAGACACAAATATACAAGTTGAGCTAGATAGATATCGAAATATAGAGGCATTCAGACAAGCATACTGTTATATACACACACAAACTCATACGAAGATATTCTGACATTCAATGTCAACCACATACAGGAATACAGAGAGAGAGAGAGAGAGAGAGACAGACAATCACAGACATACAAACATAGACCAAGATAGGAAACTTGGCTTAGGACTCACAAGGCAGTCAGACACAATGACAAATATATAAAACAAAATACACTGGCAAAGCTTTATATATGCTAACAAAGATACCCGGTTAAAAGAAAATAAAGATATGCATTTTGAAGCAGTTTCACGCAAAGTTAAACAAAAAATGTTCGTGTTTATTTCATCACTGTAAATTATGAATCATGATCGCACCATAACTACACAACATCGCTTGCAGCCCTCTCCTTCGTGGTTGAGTTCCAGCACTCTGCCATCCCACCTCACTCAGCACCTCCCACTCCCTCCTGCTTCTCCCCTTACCAACGCACTCAACTGAACTCTTTTTTTTTATTTTTTTAACCTTCGCACCACAGAGACGTTTATTCTTGCTATCTCTCCCCACTCATATTATATATCTCTCATAGCTCCCTAATATATGTCTCCACCCTTCACACACCCCAACCCATAAACATACTAAGACTCCCTCCTTCATGTCTCCTCTACTCACTCCAACACTCCTACTAACACACACTCCAACTCTTCCTAGCAGACATCACGACTACTGTTCTCTCTCTCTCCTACAAACACCAACACCTTCACCACCACCTCTCACAAGGGAAGCCTCCAACTCACACATCTCCCTCTATCCAAATCCACACATATCCTCTCTTCCCCCCTCCCCACACACACACACGCACGCACGCACGCACGCCTCTCCTACCCCCTCTCACACCTATGTTCCTTTCTCTGACGTCTGGTTGATGAATATCGACATTTCTGTTGACCACTTAGTAGTAGCAATAGCGGAATAGAGAGAGAGAGAGAGAGAGAGAGAGAGAGAGAGAGAGAGAGAGAGAGAGAGAGAGAGAGAGAGAGAGAGAGAGAGAGAGAGAGAGAGAGACTGGGACCTGCAGCTCCTGGGCCCGGCTTCTGCCAAACTGTTCGTCTTGTGCGTTGTGATAATCATATATAAAACTTTGTATTTAGAAGGTAACCTCAGCCTTAACGCCTTCTACTTACTATCCTGAACGAATTGGTGACCATCCTAATGATTGGTCACTATTTCAACGATTGATCACTATATCCTCACGATTAATCGTTATCCTCACAATTGGCCACTATCCTCATATTTTTCTAGCCCAGTTAAGTGCGCCCACATCCTCTTGATAGTCCAGGCTATCTAGGAAAATGCATTCAATCCAATCTCCTCTGTCTTACCTGATTCTAGTAATTCCATCGAAGAATATATTAATAGATTAATCAGACTGTCAAGACTAGATTTTGCTTCTCTGAAGCCATACTGATTATCTATTTCTACATTTACTTTCTACAAGTGTTTCACTGAATTTTCTAGTCCTGTTGTAATCATTTTTTTTAACTTATTTATGTGGTGAACAGCATTTAAATAACTCATTGTTTAAGTTCCAGAAAGTAGTCTTTATTTATGTCAACCTTGCATATGCTGCTGATGTTATCCAGGGCGTGTTTGTCACATGGAAATCGGTTTGAGTGGTATATATCTATCCTCTGTTATCTTTTAGTCGATTCGTGGGGTTGTTTTCCTTCCAGATAGTACATTGTGTTCTGTCTCCAATCCACGGCATCCATCGTCACTACCGTTGATTTGCTGCAATTGAATTCTTGCAGCCACTCTATTTTCCCCCACGTCACACTCCAGTTTCTTGCAGCTGACTTCCGTATTTATAATCCTCATTAGTCTCGTGTTTCCCAATGACACTGACAAGAGGAAATTTTACATCTCTGGCAAATTATTCACGCTCGGGAAATGGAGAACACTGCTAGTTACTTTCTACTGTTCAGATGATTTTTATGTGAGTGTGTGTGTACTCACCCACCCACCTATTTGTACTCACTTAGTTTTACTTACCTAGTTGTGTTTGCGGGGGTTGAGCTTTGGCTCTTTGATCCCGCCTCTCAACCGTCAATCAACTGGTGTAACAGATTCTTGAGCCTACTGGGCTCTATCATATCTACATTTGAAATTGTTTATGGAGTCAGCCTCCACCACATCACTACTTAATGCACTCCATTTGTTAACTACTCTGACACTGAAAAAATTATATCTAATGTCTCTGTGGCTCATCTGGGTTCTATGTTTTCACCTGTGTCCCTTTGTTCTTGTTCCACCCGTGCTAAAGAGTTTGTCTTTGTCCACCCTGTCAATTCCCCCTGAGAATTTTGTAGGTGGTTATCATGTCTCCCCTTACTCTTCTGCGTGTGTGTGTGTGTGTGTGTGTGTGTGTGTGTGTGTGTGTGTGTGTGTGTGTGTGTGTGTGTGTGTGTGTTCTAGTGTTTGCAAGCACTTCACTCTTAGTGCTTGCAGGATCGAACTTCATCTCGTAGTTCTCCCCTATTCAATTTTTATTCTTTCGATGCATAACCCTACTCTCGTATATAAATATTTGCTTGTAGCCTTGTAAAATACACATTTACAAAATTATGTGTGACGACATCTTCTGCGGGTCTCCAGCTCTCCCTTTACCACATCTTACCTACATGTTTACATCCCAAAACGTTTATATAGATTACTCCTTACACATCCCGGGTGTTGATCTGAATCTCCGGTGAGGGTTCCATGCCGGGACCGCATACTCTGGCACTGATCATGCATCGGCTAGAGCACAGTGCTCTCAGAGCCTTCTATCCAGGTTCATGAAGGCAGTTCTGATACTCAAGCATATGCCGCTGATGTGGTTTTGTTTGTGTGAGCACTATACGAAATGTCTAAACTAGGTGACGTAAATTAAATTTCTAGTGAAACCCTAGTATTAACCGGGAAATTAAAAGATACCTTTTATATACATATAATCTTTTCCGCCCTGTCATCAGTTTTAATTTAGGTTTATCAAGGGTGAGAGAAAGTGAGAGAAAGCGAGAGAGAGAGAGAGAGACTCCCAGCTTGATTACTGAACCATCTTTCCCGACAGCTCCTGACGGCAGACTAATGAATTCTTCCCAGAGCTCAGTCGACGTCTGGGGAGTAGTGGTTGTGGGGGTGTATGGTGGGGGTGTATGGTGGGGGTGTATGGTGGGGGTGTATGGTGGGGGGTGTATGGTGGGGATGTATGGTGGGAGGGTGTATGGTGGGGGTGTATGGTGGGGGTGTATGGTGGGGGATGTATGGTGGAGGGTGTATGGTGGGGGTGTATGGTGGGGATGTATGGTGGGAGGGTGTATAGTGGGGGTGTATGGTGGGGGTGTATGGTGAGGGTGTATGGTGGGGGTGTATGGTGGGGGTGTATGGTGGGAGGGTGTATGGTGGGGGTGTATGGTGGGGGTGTATGGTGGGGGTGTATGGTGGGAGGGTGTATAGTGGGGGTGTATGATGGGGGTGTATGGTGAGGGAGTATGGTGGGGGTGTATGGTGGGGGTGTATGGTGGGGGTGTATGGTGGGAGGGTGTATAGTGGGGGTGTATGGTGGGGGTGTATAGTGGGGGTGTATGGTGGGGGTGTATGGTGGGAGTGTGTATGGTGGGGGTGTATGGTGTATATATAAGATTTATTTCCATTAGCATATTCTAGTAGCCTAACCATCTTATCTTAAGCACCGAGCTTCACAAGGTGCGGATTCCATACCGGTGCTGCATATTCCAGCATTGGTCTAACAAATGTTGCGTAGATTTCCTCGAAGGAGTCCTGATTTAGTCACCTAAACGATTATTAGTTCTTATATATGTCAGCGTCGCACATACCGCTGATGTTATCGTGTCCACGTGTGGCTCATTGTGTTAGTGCTGGAACTATATCTCCTCTCACAAGGGTTTCCCTCTCTAGTGGTGGTGATGATAGTGACACCTGATGTTTCGGATGATAGAGAAGTGAACCAGGACACGTTAATTTGTGTTTAGCCTGAATTTATAGTTATTTATAGAGCGTCAAAATAGCATGTTTTTTCCCCCGAACGCTAATGCTTTATTTTTTATTAACTGTTACTCGGTCCATTGACACTGGAGAGGGAGCGAGAGAGATGGTGAAGAGGGGGATGGTGAAGGGGGGAGAGGGGGAGGGTGAGAGAGGAAGGGTGAAGGGGATAAGCTAAGGGGCATAACATATAAGGAAAAGGTACTGAGATTGATGGTGAGGATAAGGGGTAGTCGTCAGGAACAACGCTTTATATAGTCACTGTCGTAAGGTAACGACGCATTATATAGTCACTGTCGTAAGGTAACGACGCATTATATAGTCACTGTCGTGAGGTAACGACGCATTATATAGTCACTGTCGTGAGGTAACGACGCATTATATAGTCACTGTCGTGAGGTAACGACGCATTATATAGTCACTGTTGTGAGGTAACGACGCATTATATAGTCACTGTCGTGAGGTAACGACGCATTATATAGTCACTGTCGTAAGGTAACGACGCATTATATAGTCACTGTCGTAAGGTAACGACGCATTATATAGTCACTGTCGTGAGGTAAACGACGCATTATATAGTCACTAACGTTAAGAACAACGCCTTATAGTTATTGTTGTATTGGACAACGCGTAACAGTTATAATGGTCTGGCTAACGCATGGCTCGTTAATGTTGCTAGGAAACAACGCATGTCAGCCATTGTTGCCAGACAAGGGACAGAGACTCTTGACTCTTGACCTCTCGACAAGAATGACTCTTGAGAGACCCCCCATTGTTGCCAGGGTAAAAGCCACAGCTCTCTAGTTGGGGGTCATCTTTTCAACGTGTTACGGAGTATGAAATGCCACCTTGTTCTCTCAGTGTTGCCAGGTAATGCAACTATGATCCTTGGGGGTGACATACGCTTTACGATTCTCCTCTTATGTGTTGGCTGTTCGTGGCAGCTTGATGATCTGGTAACACTTCTCGTTTTGTTTTCCTTTATAATCTTCTGTGTGTGTGTGTGTGTGTGTATGTGTACTCACCTAGTTGTCACCTAGTTGTGTTTGCGGGGGTTGAGCTCTGGCTCTTTGGTCCCGCCTCTCAACCGTCAATCAACAGGTGTACAGATTCCTGAGCCTATCGGGCTCTGTCATATCTACACTTGAAACTGTGTATGGAGTGAGCCTCCACCACATCACCCCCTAATGCATTCCATTTGTCAACCACTCTGACACTAAAAAAGTTCTTTCTAATATCTCTGTGGCTCATTTGGGCACTCAGTTTCCACCTGTGTCCCCTTGTGCGTGTTCCCCTTGTGTTAAATAGACTGTCTTTATCTACCCTATCAATCCCCTTCAGAATCTTGAATGTGGTGATCATGTCCCCCCTAACTCTTCTGTCTTCCAGCGAAGTGAGGTTTAATTCCCGTAGTCTCTCCTCGTAGCTCATACCTCTCAGCTCGGGTACTAGTCTGGTGGCAAACCTTTGAACCTTTTCCAGTTTAGTCTTATCCTTGACTAGATATGGACTCCATGCTGGGGCTGCATACTCCAGGATTGGCCTGACATATGTGGTATACAACAGAATTGTGTGTATACCTTGGTATACACACACCAAGGTATACACAAGTGTGTGTGTGTGTGTGTGTGTGTGTGTGTGTGTGTGTGTGTGTGTGTGTGTGTGTGTGTGTGTGTGTGTGTGTGTGTGTGTTCATCTAGTTTTACTCACCTAGTTGTGCTTGCGGGGATTGGGCTCTGGCTCTTTGGTTCCGCCTCTCAACTGTCAATCAACTGGTGTGTACAGATTCCTGAGCCTATTGGGCTCTATCATATCTACATTTGAAAAACAAACATACACACATATATTTGTGTGTGTGTGTGTGTGTGTGTGTGTGTGTGTGTGTGTGTGTGTGTGTGTGTGTGTGTGTGTGTGTGTGTGTGTGTGTGTGTGTGTGTGTGTGTGTTCTGTGACAAATTATTTTTGTTTAAACTGTGTATCGTTTCTGTTGTGAAATTTCTTTTCCTATTTTATGTTGCTTAATTTCTGTTAAAGTTTCTGTTAAAGTAACGAACATAATTGCCTAACTAAAACTGTTACGGAACACGTACGTAACACGTAGCGGACGGGTACAAGTAACACGTGGTGTGAAGTGCTCCTCAAGCAAGGTCACACCTTCGGTAATTATTTTTGCTATCGAAAAGACGTCCTCAGTGTTTCAAAGCTTCACTCGGACTGTAGGTCAGACTCGAGTCCGTCTGGCAGCCTAGATACCTATAACAAGTTGTTCCCCTCTAACAAGCGTCCTGGGGTGTTGAAAATCCCGTTGCATCATTGCAAACGAGTGTCGGGGTCTTGACATGAGCAACCAAGTCGTCCTCCATCTCCTTCCTCGTCAGCATCGGCACTATAAGAACTCCTCAGCGTTCCTCGTCGACTCTCGCAACGACAGAATAAATTTAAATACAGATGAAAGTTTTAAGAATGTCGGGTGAGACGTTTTGCTATGGTTGTAGGTATGCTTTCCCCCCCCCCCCTTGTGGTTTATGGGATTGTTTTCTTGGTGAGGGTATTTGGTATGTCGTTAGGTGTTTGTCAAGGCTGGCGGGGAGGAGTTGTAAGCTTGCTCCAGCGTTGACTGGCGTCTGCCTTCTGTACTGTTGGTGACTCTGTGTGTGTGTGTGTGTGTGTGTGTGTGTGTGTGTGTGTGTGTGTGTGTGTGTGTGTGTGTGTGTGTGTGTGTGTGTGTACACTTATAGTTTCCACTGTGATCCTCAGTATTCATTCCGATGTGGGTCTTTTTTTTCCTCGTTATTAGATTCATATTCCTTTACTATGATGCTACGGATTGCTTTCACGATCCCAATGTATTCATTAAGTAACTTGTGCATTAAATAACTTAGTAAGTTAAGTAACTATACTGAGTATGGCAATGTGTGGTTGTTTATCTTCGTCATCTTGCAACATACCCGGAGCATACCTGGATATGCTCCAGTGGTGGGGGGGGGGACAGGTAAATGCATAGTTACATTTGTTGAACAAAATCCTTGCACGTTGAAGGACTCAACTGAGGAACTCAATGAAGACTCAATGAGGGACTCAATATCATTTGGGGGACTCAATGAGGGACTCAATATCATTGGGGGGGACTCAATGAGGGACTCAATATCATTGGGGGGGACTCAATGAGGGACTCAATGAGGGACTCAATATCATTGGGGGACTCAATGTTCATTCTTAAGGAGATATTTTGTTGACGGTGGCGATTGTTGCAGCTTCCTTAAGATTGCAACAGTTTATGCTTTTATTTTGGCCAGGGAGGTGAAGTATATTGAGTTTCATATTCTTGAAATGTCTTTTGTATATCTTTATTTGTATATCTTTCAGCTGTACGTAACGGATGAGGTTTGAGCATAACGTTGACCAGACCACACACTAGGAAGTGAAGGGACGACGACTTTTCGGTCCATCCTGGACCATTCTCAAGTCGATTGTGACTTGATCCCTGTGACACGTCGTCTGCTTCAGCATAGTATTATATATTAAAGTATAATCAAAGGAAGTGGAATATTTTTTCGGGTCTACTATTTACCCGCTTACAAGAGATTATTAAACCTCGGGAGGACCTCATCTGCGTTTGAACGCCACGAACGTAATCATGTGATCAACGCCAGAACTCTCAAGAGTCAAGACAGAACTCTTCGAGAGTATTGCAAGAGATGCAACGGAAAAAATTTTGTGCATTCTCGGAGTCAAGGATTCTGCATGCAACACAGTCTGGCTCTATAGTGAGCCGGGCACGCTCAAGAGACTGTCCTGGATGCTGTACTGGGCACTGATCTTGGTAGACAACATGCCTACCAAGGTCAGTGTCTAGACCTTTGTAAAGGTCCAGTGATTGACTACATCTGCCCTCGTGACTCACACACACGAGAGATGTGTCTTGGTGGATGACAAAAAAGTAAATATTCTTATAAAATAAATATTCAAAAAATAAGAAAAAAAAAAGTAAAAAAAGTAAAAAAAAGTAAAAAAAAGGTAAATATTCTTTAAAATATATATTCAAAATAAGACAAAGATAAATATTCTTATTTTGTTCATGCTAGTCTAGCTTAAGGTTGTGTTAACATTTTGTTTTTTTCGGGGGGGGGTAAATAAAGCAAAGGCAAACCTTAAATAAAGCAAAGGTAAAAATAACAAACGCCAACAGTCTTTCTCATTTACTGTAAGTGCATAATTGTTGCGCACAATTAAACAGAGGACTGTCTAGACGAGACGATGGCATGTCGTAGCTACGCGTGGGTGTGCGTCGCGGCAGCACTAACCACTCGATCGTTAAGCTATGGTGCTCCCTGTGTGCTGGTCATTGTATAATTATCATTAATCTATTTCCAATGTGAGAAATCGACTTGAGAATGGTCCAGGACGGACCGAAACGTCGTCGTCCCTTCAACTTCTAGTGTGTGGTCTGGTCTACAATGAGAGAATCTAGTGTGAACGATTTCCCGACAATGGAAGTTTTAGCGTGCGGTCAAGGACAAAGGTATCTGTTGTGGGGGTTGATCTTACTGTGAAGTGCAACCCGCACTCTCAATTAGTACGTCTCATTGTGTACGTTTTGGTCTTCTACGTGTAAATTACGAAAGTACTGGGGAAGGTAGCGGCTCACATATATATATCCACGTTCTCTATATGCACCGGTATGTTAGGTTAGGTAGGGGGTAGTTAGGTAGGTGGTTTGGTGCTCGTATGTTTTTGCTTAGGTTAGCACGCTGTATTTTTGAGGTTGTGGCAATTAAAGGACAACTAGCTGGACAATGATAGCAATAAAAAGGTGGGACTACAGCAGCCGCAGATATCAAGAAGATCACGTAAACTCGATCAATAAGCTGTGATGATGATGATGATGATGAAATGTTGATATCTCATGCAACTCCTGATGAGTCCCGTCCTACTCCCTACAAGATCCTGCAAAATCCAGTCAGTAATCTGATTAAATGTGAATTCTACGTGGATTCACGCTCACTCACTCTGACCTTTCTCACTATTCCCAAGTTTTGTGGAGTTGTAAGTTCATAACAAAAATTTCAGGTAAAAGAATATTTGTAAAGGTTAATGATATGAAGACGAAAATTTCGTGAGCGCCTCAGATGATGCTTCGGGGATGCTTGCATCTTGATTACATAAACCATTACAATAATCCTTAAAATTAGATTAAATTTTGAACATTAAAAATTTAAGTAGATTTTCTTATTTAAAGCTTTAGGCCCACAACATTCAAAATTAACTGAATAATAATGAGTTATGAGTAACGTATATATGCAAAATTGTGACGAAGGATTAATGGTGGACTTAAAAGATGAGGAAAATAGGATGCTATAGAGAGTATTAAGCGGATATAGAAATATAAGCTATGGGACGCAGATTTAATTAGCGGTCTTTAAGGCCGCAGATAGAAGTTAACAGAGAATTGCAAGGCCATGGAATATGCCAACAAACTACAGGAAAGTAAATCATAATAAAGAGGGTGAATATCCTGCACTCCCTTCTCCTCTCTCTCTCCTTTCATTCTCGCTCTTTTCCATCCTTTCTCCCAACCACTTGGGCTGGACGGTAGAAGCGACTGTCTCGCTTCTGAAAACTGTACTCCAAAATGTTAACCACTGCCCCCCCCCCCCCTCCCTGTACTCACATTTCTTTGCTTGCTGTCATTTTTCTTCCCTATATTATCCACATTTCTTCTTTGCCCTCTTTCTCCATAACGTCTATTTTTTTCCCCTTTCCCCAATACCTGTTTTTTACCTTGTTTCTTATGTGTCTTAGTTCCTCTGTCTCTTTCTCTCCATCTCTCCCATATATATTTTAGATCCCATCTCTTTCTTCCCTACCCTCCCTCTCTAGATCCCTCCCTCTCCCTCTCCCTCTCCCTCTCCCTCTCTCTCTCTCTCTCTCTCTCTCTCTCTCTCTCTCTCTCTCTCTCTCTCTCTCTCTCTCTCTCTCTCTCTCTCTCTCTCTCTCTCTCTCTCTCTCTCTTTCTCTCTCTCTCCTCCTTCTCACTCTCCTCCTTCATCGTAGCATCTATTTTCTCCCTTCCGCTTGGTTTTCCACCCTTGCTGTTCTCTCCCCTGGGTGGCCACGCCCCTCTTCTCTTCTTTTCCCTTCCCTTGTTCCCTTCTTGTGATCAACTTGGCCCTCTCTTCTTGTTTATCTTCGTTTGGTTCCCATTCCTCTCTTTTTTTCCTTCGCTTGCCATTTGTTCCTATATTCTGTTACTGTTTTGGCCTCTTTCTCCACTCCCCTTCCCCTTAGTCCTCCAGTTCCACCAGTCCCCTTCAGTCTCCCAGTCCCCTTCAGTCTCCCAGTCCCCTTCAGTCTCCCAGTCCCCTTCAGTCTCCCAGTCCCCTTCAGTCTCCCAGTCCCCTTCAGTCTCCCAGTCCTCCTTCAGTCTCCCAGTCCTCTTCAGTCTCCCAGTCCTCTTCAGTCACCCAGTCCTCCTTCAGTCTCCCAGTCCTCTTCAGTCTCCCAGTCCCCCTCAGTCTCCCAGTCCCCTTCAGTCTCCCAGTCCCCTTCAGTCTCCCAGTTCCCTTCAGTCTCCCAGTACTCTTCAGTCTCCCAGTCCCCCTCAGTCTCCCAGTCCCCTTCAGTCTCCCAGTCCCCTTCAGTCTCCCAGTCCCCTTCAGTCTCCCAGTCCTCTTCAGTCTCCCAGTTCCCTTCAGTCTCCCAGTACTCTTCAGTCTCCCAGTCCCCTTCAGTCTCCCAGTCCCCTTCAGTCTCCCAGTCCTCTTCAGTCTCCCAGTCCTCTTCAGTCTCCCAGTCCCCTTCAGTCTCCCAGTCCTCTTAAGTCTCCCAGTCCCCTTCAGTCTCCCAGTCCCCCTCAGTCTCCCAGTCCCCTTCAGTCTCCCAGTCCCCCTCAGTCTCCCAGTCCCCCTCAGTCTCCCAGTCCCCTTCAGTCTCCTAGTCCCCTTCAGTCTCCCAGTCCCCCTCAGTCTCCCAGTCCCCCTCAGTCTCCCAGTCCCCTTCAGTCTCCCAGTCCCCCTCAGTCTCCCAGTCCCCCTCAGTCTCCCAGTCCCCTTCAGTCTCCCAGTCCCCTTCAGTCTCCCAGTTCCCTTCAGTCTCCCAGTACTCTTCAGTCTCCCAGTCCCCCTCAGTCTCCCAGTCCCCTTCAGTCTCCCAGTCCTCTTCAGTCTCCTAGTCCCCTTCAGTCTCCCAGTCCCCTTCAGTCTCCCAGTCCCCCTCAGTCTCCCAGTCCCCTTCAGTCTCCCAGTCCCCTTCAGTCTCCCAGTCCTCCTTCAGTCTCCCAGTCCCCTTCAGTCTCCCAGTCCTCCTTCAGTCTCCCAGTCCTCTTCAGTCTCCCAGTCCCCTTCAGTCTCCCAGTCCCCCTCAGTCTCCCAGTCCCCCTCAGTCTCCCAGTCCCCTTCAGTCTCCCAGTCCCCTTCAGTCTCCCAGTCCCCTTCAGTCTCCCAGTCCTCCTTCAGTCTCCCTGTCCCCTTCAGTCTCCCAGTCCTCCTTCAGTCTCCTTCAGTCTCCCTCACTCGACTGTAGTTTTCTTCCCTTATCTCCCTGACCTTTGTAAATCTGTTACCTCTTCCCTTCCTCCCTTCCCTTCTCCTTTCTCCTCTTTCATTTGTCTCCCTTTTCTGCCTTTTTACTCCTTAATCCACCTTTTTCCTTCTATCCTCCATTTTCCTCCATTCCTATCCTCTTTCTCTTAGGTTTTCCTTTTATTATTTTTTTTACCATTTCACTTTCAGCCGCTTCTATCGTCTTGGTCCATTGCCTACTTTCTAATTCTCTTTCTTGCCCCCTTCCTCCTCCCTTCCGAGCCCCTTCATCCCCCCCCCCCATCCCCCCCTCAGGAAGGGAACGTCTGGGAGAATATGGTAACAAGATTAGCAGCATCTTTGAGGCGGCCCGTCACACCACTGGTAAGGAAAGGGAAGGGAAGGAAAGGGTGTAGGGAAGGGAGAGAAGGGCTGGTAGGGAGGGGAGGAAGGGAAGAATATAGGGGGATAAGAACGAGAGGATTGATTGATGAAGAATAGGCCACATGGCACGGGCATGAATGGACCCAACGTGAGGACGAGATGAGGAGATACAAGCGGGATTTGAAGAGTGTCAGGGAAAAGGGGCGGTGACAGAGAGCGGGTGACAGATATAGTGATGGGAGGGTTACGGTACAATGATGGGAGGGGGTGACAAATACAATGATGGAAGGGTTACGGTATAATGATGGGAGGGTTACGGTATAATGATGGGAGGGTTATAGATACAATATGGAAAAGTGCCAGAAACGATGGGTCGCATTCGTGAGTCGGATAAATTTTCGAATGTATTCGAAAAAATACATATATAAATAAAAATACACATGTCAAATAGCCAAATATACACTTTTTACAGAACTTTTAACCTGCGTACTAAAAGCTGAGCATATGGTCTTCCTTGTGTGTCATAACTATCTCCGTGACTTTGATCTGTACTACAGTATACTGTAATTTACTGTACTGCTACACTGTAGTACTACACTGCTACACTATTGTACTGTAGTACTACGTAAAAGGCTCTCTCTCACTCACGTCCCTCGAAATCAGTTTCTATAACACGATAGAACGTATCCAAATGAGCGCAGGAATCCAACTAACTATGACTACTTGCAGAAGTCATAGTATTGGTAATAGTAATTGCTTCCATATGACTTGTATTACTTCCTAAGAGGTTGACGAGAGAGAGAGAGAGAGAGAGAGAGAGAGAGAGAGAGAGAGAGAGAGAGAGAGAGAGAGAGAGAGAGAGAGAGAGAGAGAGAATTTTGTCTCCCTCACCCGGTCTTATCTGTCCAGGGCAAGTCCAGAGGCAAGTCCAGAGGCAAGTCCAGAGGAAAGTCCGTCGTGTTGTCAGCAGTCAACTTCGACACCCCATTGAAGGCTCTTTTGTTATATTTCCCCGTGTGTTCTTCCCCAAGGACTGGACAGAGACCGGGCCGCGGGGACGTTGATCCTCGGAACCAAACGAAAGGTAACCGCAAGGTGAGGTATAACCCTCTACCTCTCCCTACCCCTCTCTCCCTCTTCTCCTCACTTACACCTTTTCCCTGTTCTTGTAACCACTCTCACAATATATTTCCTTTCTCTACTGAATCTTCAATGCTCTTCGTCTATTAGTATTTTTCTGTTTTTTTTTCTTTTCCCTGACACCTCTGCCTTCCCTCTTGTCTCCCCTTCCCCTCACAGATACTGTATCGGCTGTCATTGTAGTTTCCCGCCTCCATTACTTCGCTGGTTTTAAGGCTGACTGGTGAAATTTGTCTGAGTCCCAACTGTGTTGTATCCTTCGGGGGCGCTGGTGAGAGCAGGTACTGGGAGTGTGCTCAGGTGAGAGGACATGATGGTCTTCTCTCTCTGTCTCTGTCTCTCTCTGTCTCT
Organism: Procambarus clarkii; assembly: GCF_040958095.1. Lineage (NCBI taxonomy): Eukaryota > Metazoa > Arthropoda > Malacostraca > Decapoda > Cambaridae > Procambarus > Procambarus clarkii. Next base: position 15,217,620 of record NC_091193.1, read on the forward strand.
CTCTCTCGCTCTCTCTCTCTCTCTCTCTCTCTCTCTCTCTCTCTCTCTCTCTCTCTCTCTCTCTCTCTCTCTCTCTCTCTCTCTCTCTCTCTCTCTCTCTCTCTCTCTCTGCTCTTACCCTCCCACACCCCGTCACATCTACCTCTTCCATATATCGCTCTAGCAATATATCACATCGAGCTGTTAAGCTCGATCCTCCAGGCACAAACCGCAAATACATATAGTAAATACATATCCCCAGGGGATACCCCGCAACAGCTGACTAACTCCCAGGTACCTATTTGCTCTTGGGAGAAAATAAAAGAAAAATCAGGTAAAAATCATCAGGTAAAATAAAATCTCATTTGTTTCTATCTCGGTTAGGAATCGAACCCGGGACCTTTGGACTATGACTCCTGAGAGCAGCCTGCTTGTGTGTGTGTGTGTGTGTGTGTGTATGTGTGTGTGTGTGTGTGTGTGTGTGTGTGTGTGTGTGTGTGTGTGTGTGTGTGTGTGTGTGTGTGTGTGTGTGTGTGGTGTGTGTGTCGCCTGGTTATTTATTGAAATAACTTTCATTCAGTTTCTGATCATATTCCATTTTTCAAGCTGATTACTGAATTTATCCCAATAAGCAGCTTAAAAGGATAACACGACGATAACCAGGAGGAATGCAAGACATCACGGTAAACGACCAGGAGATGGAAAGACGGCTCTGGCCCCATTACCCGACCATATAAAGCAACTTGGTGAGAGTGTGTAGTGAGTATGCAGTGAGTGTGTGGGCGTGTGTAGTGTGAAAAAAGCGTGTGAATGGTTTTTTTTTTTTTTTTTGCGTTTCCTGGGCGCGAGTGTTCATGTAAATATTACATATTCCCATTTGTGTGTGTAAGAGGCAAGAGACACAAACATGCTCACACAACACATTGCGTCATCAGACTCCTCCTAACTCAACCGCCCTGCCACCCAGCCACTTACGCTTCCACTCTCTGCTCCTGCTCCGGAGAGACTCTTAAGTGTCTGTTAGTGACATAAGAGGTGAGGAGGAGGCATTTTACCCCTCAGTGTAGTTGAGGGGATGGTGGAGAACCCTTACAACCTCTCCTCCGCCTGAGAGCTTCAAGATGCTTTAAAAAAAGGAGAAGGAAAAAATACGTAGCCGCTGGAAAACACAATTAGAAAACGGAGCCTCGGGCGGGCAGAGGTGACTCGTCTATTGCGTCGAAACTGTTTTCCGAATGGGTTTATTGTGAGATAGAGAGGCACATGCTGGCAAGCGAGGATGAGGGGGGAGGTTGGGTGGGGTGGTATAAGACGTAGAAGCAGGAGAGGGAAGGTTAATGGCCCTGATGAATGAATGGTCGTGGGTATGAGGGCTGAGGGTCGTCAACTGGGATTGTTGCTCGCGGGGGCCCCTCTCTTAACTTGCAATACTCGCCTGGCAAAAAGTCTCAACAAATCTCGTTGCAACTTTTGTGAATTTAAATTGCTCTTGTTATCACCAAAATTTTTGTTGTTCTGGTCATGGAACGGTAAAAGGGAAGGGAGGAGGATGGGAGGGAAGGAGGTCCAGAAAATAGAGATGACTGAGATGTACGTAAACACTGGAAATAATTGTATTCCAGAACTGGGGTTCTTCAAATTTATTTTCGCGATCCATTTCGATACCATCAGAACCTTAGTCTGACGTGTCATATAAAGCAACATAAGAGGTAAGCTATTTTAGGGTTATTGACTCATTAGTGAAGACTTATGATACTCATTTAACAAAATTCTTTAGAATTAATTATATGTGCAATACATAAATAAATTTAAAATTTACGTGTTGAGTGTGACTGGTGGACCTTCCCGTTACTGGTTATTGTGGACAAGTCTGGGACGGGATTCATAAAGGATTTACGAGACCTGTACATCTTTCCTCAGTCACGACTGCTTTGTTTACATTTAATAAACATATTATGACTTCCGAAGCTTTACGAGGCTGTTTATAACAATAATAATCTTGGGTTATCTCGAAGATCCTAAGCTGCTTATTAAATATAAACAAAGTCTACATGATGGTGGTGAAATGATGCACGGGTTTCGTAAGTTATTGCGTAAATGCTCCAATAATTCTAGCTCTGGTTCACACGATGATAGTGCTACACGCATGTGTAGCAAAGTGTGTCAATTGTGTGTCAAAACAAAGTGTCAATTGTCATGTCGGATTCTGTGTTTGGTCTTAACCTTGTCAGAGAGGAAACTCCTGTGCCACTCTTGTCACATTATAAAAGCAATCAATAAAAAAATCACTCGTCTTAAGATTAGCTATTATTACGAAACGCTGGTTTAAGAATGCTCTGACAAAGTTTGATGATTTTCTGCCTTGTTCTTACTCTCACACGTGTGAGATGGAGCAATTTATTTTATATTTCTTCAGATGTTAGTTTCAACCCTACGATAAACTCACCAGGTTAGAAAAAGAAATGGGCAGTTTACCCAGTGCTTTCTATCTCCTCTTCGAGAAAAGTTTGGCGTTTTGGAAATAATTTTTCACTATTAAAAATACTATTACAAATATTGTTAACAATAAACACGCACCATTTAAATTCCAATTTATTATAGCAATAGCAAAGTGATATAATTGGTAAAATATGCATTACAACTATTAACAAGTAGTATAATAATCAGACTTAATCGTAAATGTATATTAATATATTGGAAATGACGAGCCATTTAAATAATTTAATATCATAAAGTATTGGGAAGGAGCTGGTTCCCTGCCCAACAACCAGGCCTAGATTCGTGAAAGACAACCTACAGAGCAAGAGCACCACCTGCCAGGCTCCTAGGAGTCAGAGGAGCACCACCTGCCTTGCTCCTAGGAACTACGGGCTCACCATAGCCTGTGCTACTTGGAACGTTTTGTTCCAGGTGGCGAATCTTAAACAACAACATTGCTCCTAGGAGCCAGAGGAGCACCAGCTGGCGGGTTCCTATAGAAGCTCTGGTAGTGAGAGGCGTCTTATGGGATAATAGCGCCAGCCTCGACCTCATTAGTGCCCGGACAGAAGGCGCACCATTGACTCCCAAACACATGGGGGGCTAAATTAAACGCCGCTAGTACCCCCCACACTAACCAGTACTGTGTGTGTTGCGCCGCGCCGCCAGAACCCACATGCCAAAAAGTACTGTGTGAGAAGCGCCACGAAAGCATTCCCAATTTGAAACCTCTTCCCCACGTACCCCTCGACCAGTCACTTGACCCAGACTAACATCAAAATATTATCCCCTCGCTATAGCCCTCGTGTACAGAGGGAAACTCGCAGATCACTGATGTCCCACCAGCACCAGGCAGGCCAAGACTGCTTGCGGCGGGGCCACAGAATCACGTTTCCCCCACACACACACATATACACACAGGAGCTGTGGTAGAGGCAAGCAGCAGAACTGGAATATTACAGCAGGAAGTTGAGTAACCGTGAGCGCGTACCTCCAGCTGTTGTGGAACATCGTTCGTGGCCCTACTGGAGGGCCACGAACCTCCACGAACTGGAGAGCTGCGTAACTCAGCAAACGGAAGGATAATCGCCATGTTTTTTTGGTTTTGATTTTTATTATCTTTCCGTAGAAATCTCCCTGTTTTCTTGTGTGAGAGAATTCGTTTCACATGTAACAAGGACGTCTAATTCTCTCTTCTACTTTTGTTAAGCTTCTGAATGTGTTGTGATGGCATTGACTGCCTTAGAATCATTTGGAGGAGGAAGGGAACGTGCGCTGGAACAGAGACAGTGTGGATCAGAAGATATACCCTGAGATCGGGGAGGAGGAAGAGGAGGAGCGTTGGTTGGAAGGGGTTAGTTGTTAAGTACCACACCGTGAGTCCGTCGCTAGACTTTAGTGTGTCTCTTGAATGTGAACTTAGATAAGGACCGAATTATGGAGCGGTGTGCATGCTTGTTTCCTCCGGTTCAACGCGGCGGTTTGGATGCTAAAACCATCGGATTTGCATCTAGATGAACACCGGGGCCGGCGCTCCGCCCTCCCGACTGCGTCATTGCCGACCCAGGAACCTTGGCCCGCCAAATTATTAGTTGGCGTCCCAGCAAGGTGTCTGACGCCGCGGGAATTATTGTTCACTGGCACTTCGAAGGGGCAGAAAGCCGGGAATTTGCGGGTACTTCTGTGTTAATTGACACAGGGGACCACTAGACGTTATTGATACAGAGATCCGCTCAGCGGAATTCGTTATTGTAGGAATTGTTATTCAATAATCATGTTATTTGTTGTTATAGGAAGATTTAACGAAAGGAGATTATACTAACTAGAATTTGTATATTTGTTAGCTAATATTTTTGTAATAAGCAAGAATTATATTAATTTTGTTTACAAACTAGAATCTGGTACATACTAATTTAGCACGCACTACTATTCTAACTACACTAATTTACTAAATCGTGTTTTTGTTTGCATTTCGTTTATCTAATGTTAAGTTTTTTTTAATTCACAATCATGAAATTAAATTATAGCTAAATAATCCAATTTACAACGATTTGTGAATAAAACACTTAGAGCAAGATACAGATAACAATAGAGATATTGTTAGAGGGGGAAGAGGAGGGGGGGGGTGGGGGAAGGAATGAGGGGAAGTGGGGAGTTTGTGGAGGGGACAAAGCGTTAAAAGAAAGCGGGAAATATGTCAGGAGAAAACCGGCTCGCAGACAAGGGGGGAAAAGATTTATAGAGGAACTTGAATATATGACCCACGTATCTGCATTGACAAAGGGGTTGAAACGTTATTGGGGAAAGGTGGTAGAGTGTGTGTGTGTGTGTATGGTGTGTGTGTGTGTGTGTGTGTGTGTGTGTGTGTGTGTGTGTGTGTGTGTGTGTGTGTGTGTGTGTGTGTGTGTGTGTGTGTGTGTGTGTGTGTAATTACCTAAAAGTATTTAGGTCAGAGAGCTATTTCGTAACAAATCATTCTGCACCTTAATTTCTCTTTTCAGACTTTACTTATTTACCTTCCGTCTTAAAGCCGTTCCGGAAACGCAGAAAGTCTTTACACATCCACTATAACTCTTTACACATCCACTATAACTCTTTACACATCCACTATAACTCTTTACACATCCACTATAACTCTTTACACCTAATTCAAAAGCACTTTAATCTCTCACTATAATAATACCAACCTATACACTCATGACCAATTATAATCTATTTGAGACTCAGTATATATATTGTCTTCCTGCAACCGCTACTTATATAGAAAACTGTACTCTATGCCATACTCAGCATATATTTATTGTTTTGTGTTCAATCTTATATTCATCCAGGCCAGAAACGGAGAGAAAGTGTGGGACAGAAAGAGACAGAAACAAACATAATCAAACAGGCTGTGTGTATGTTTAAACAAACATACTAGAAGGCCGAAGCATTAAACCAATTAACATGTTGAAGAGGCAAATGGATTTACGGAGTTTTCCCTAGAGGCGTAATGGATCTGATTTTACACATTCTAATCTCGCATTAATTCCATTTGTTAATCCCGGGTCCATTACGTATCATTACGGGACCTGCTCGACGTCCACGTTGAACTTACACGTCCAAGTTGGACTTACACGTCCATTTGTGTATAATATATATGTATAAATATATATGAATCCTTCTTCCTAGTCTCAAAATCTGGCTTCACTGCTCTTCATATTACGAACTTCGTATTATATTAACATTTTTTTGCTGCCATTTCGTTGATCATTCATTAGTGACTTATACGAGCAGCTCTTCACTCGAATGTCTGTATTCATACACGGCAGTTCACTCAGGTCTGTTAAGGTCAACCGCAGTGACAGATTAATCAATTGAGATGACTATTAAATAGTTCTTCCTAAGTTGTTGACGAAAATTAAATGATACATCGTTCATGCGTCAGAATATATTAATGAGAATAATAATAATAATAATAATAATAGCAAGAACCTTGCTCCCGGGTTTTCCTTATATCCTCCAAAATGGTGTCTGGGGTTCTGGCGAGAGTGCTATCATACATATATATATATATATATATATATATATATATATATATATATATATATATATATATATATATATATATATATATATATATATATTCCTATTCACATTTTCCTTAGCAAAAGCAGCTTGAAAAGCTAATACAAATAAATGTAACACTTTCATCCTCCTTTTCCTACCTTCTATCCTGCTTTCTTCTTTTCCCCCTTCCTTCTCTCTACCCTCCCTTCCCTCCTTCCCATCTTTTCCGCTATACTCCCTTCCTCTACCTTCCTACCTTTCCTTCCCTCTACACTCCCTCTACCCTCCCTCTCTCTCTCTTACCTGCCTTACCTTCTGCACCTCGTAATCCCCCTCCCTTCCCTCCTTTACTCCAGAAATATTTATTTTATGAAATTTAATCATTACTGTTAGTTAATGTACTTAGAGAAATACTTTTATCAGAGAATAACTAGACTGATTACAAGTAATATTGCTGATGGAGCTTCCTTTTTGTGGATTGCAGTTTCATTACTGAAGCTTCAATTTAAAAAAAAATTAGTTTTATAAGCATCCTTTCAGAGTTTTCTCTGGCATACTGACGTTCTGTGTTCCTTATGACATCCCGATAGATAGTATCACAAGGAAAAGGTAGGTTATGGGCACTGTATCTATTGACTTTTGCTCATGTATGTGACAGTTATCTTTGATCCACGAGTGTGCGCGCGCACATACATACACACACACACACAGATGAGAGGCGGGACCAAAGAGCCAGAGCTCAACCCTCGCAAACACTATTAGGTGAGTACACACACACACACACACACACACACACACACACCGTGTGTGGGGTTGGGTGGCCGAGTGGATAGCGCTCTAGACTCGTAGACCTAAGGAACGGGGTTCGATCCCCGCACCCGGCGGAGAGAGATGGGCACAGTTTCCTTAACCCTGATGCGCCTGTTACCTAGCAGTAAAATAGGTACCTGGGAGCTAGACAGCTGCTACGGGCTGCTTCCTGGTGTGTGTGTGTGTGTGTGTGTGTGTGTGTGTGTGTGTGTGTGTGTGTGTGTGTGTGTGTGTGTGTGTGTGTGTGTGTGTGTTTGTGGAGAAAAAAAATTGTTAGTTAGTAGTTAGTAACATTTGATTCATTGACAGGAAAGACGGGCCGAAAGAGCAGAGCTCAACCCCCTCAAGCACAACTAGGTGAATACAACTAGGTAAATACAACTAGGCGAATACACACACACAAATTTGTAATTTTTTGTTTTAGAATGATATACAAGTTGCTTATGTGTATTATACGAAGGTCTTCCGGCGTCGATATAATGAGGAGGTTCAGAAAGCCTATTATAATTCGATAATGAGGCGTATTATAATGAGGTCATCGGTGTGGCTTGAGTGCAACTTAACCAGTTAGGGGGAACGAGAGTGAACGTGAGCACCATATTATCACTTGTGAATCCTGAAACAAGCACACATTCACTCTCTCTCTCTCTCTCTCTCTCTCTCTCTCTCTCTCTCTCTCTCTCTCTCTCTCTCTCTCTCTCTCTCTCTCTCTCTCTCTCTCTCTCTCACACTCTCTCTCTCTCTCTCTCTCTCTCTCTCACTCTCTCTCTCTCTCTCTCTCTCTCTCTCTCTCTCTCTCTCTCTCTCTCTCTCTCTCTCTCTCTCTCTCTCTCTCTCTCTCTCTCTCTCTCTCTCTCTCAAATGTACCATGATCATGATGGACATCTTTCACGACGTCTAGAAAGTGTGGCCCCTAAGTAGATCAGATCCTGCGGTGCCTCTACTCCAGTCACGCCTTCCTTGTACCAGCTCCGTAGCACGCCCACGATCTTCATTCTACTTTGGTCTTAAATCATCTGTGACGTTCCTTGTTCCTATGGCGTAAGACACCTGAGACGTTCCATATTCCTGGAGTGTTAAACACTCACGAAGCTTCATGCTTCAGGAACACCTTGAGCATAATACACAATGTTTCGCTATCATTTCCTCTACAATTTAAGATTGACTCAAGGTCAAATACTTGGTTTACTGCAAAATACTGCAAAAGGTTTGCAGGCGAATTTAAGAATAAATCACAAATAAGAAGTGCCATAAATGACTAACAGATTCACGTTCCTTTTGCACGAGCGAAACCATTTCCGCACACTCCAATCATCCGATATTTGCAAAAATAACAAACTTAGCACATTTTGGCAATACGGAGTACGAGAGATCCTCTTTACTTCAAATAACATTATTGTCACAATTATAGAGGCAATTATACTAACGCTATAAGTGTTAATGACTTTACAAGAATGTGAGAACTCTTGTATATATAAATACAAAAATATATATCAATATTATTATAAAGTACTGGTTAGTTTATCTTCCTTCTCGATTCCATTTATTCAGTTCGTTATTAACCCTCTCCTGGCGCTCCTATTTTGTGTTGTATGTTGTTAACTTATAATGATGACCAAACTACACACACTAGAAAGTGAAGAGACGACGACGACGTTTCGGTCCGTCCTGGACCATTCTCAAGTCGATTGTGGTCCAGGACGGACCGAAACGTCGTTGGCTCTTCCCTTTCTAGTGTGTGGTTTGGTCAACATTTTTCAGCCACGTTAGTGTGACTCCTCATCAACTTATATTGGCTTTCACTGGAACAGTTCTCAATGTTATAACGACTAAATGCTTTGTTTGGTTTATTAGTGGGCTTATTATTATAATAAAATGGAGATGGTACAAGTGAAGGGGAAAAACTTTAGAAATTGGAATTGGGAAATGTCACCTGTATCGTTAGACATAATCAGCGTCACTGGTTATGTATGCCACCATCACCAACTAACAAGTATACTCTGTATACTGACCGAAAATTAGGGTATACCTCGGTGTATAAGGTCTATATTTCACTAGTATACATATGCACTGAGCACTGATACACAATACTAGTACTTTTTACTCTTGGTGTATTCAAATGTAAAAAAAAAGCATTTATGAATATTATGTATTGATTTATTTTTTCATATCTCAACTTAGAAAAAAATATCTTAGATAACATATCTTAGAAAAAAACAGCAGTAGCAACAAAAACAGCAGTAGCAGTATAAACAATAACAAAAGCACCAACAACAAAATCAGCAACAGCGTCAAAAAAAAAAAACAAATAAACTGATAACAACGACAGCGAGAGTTAAAACATCGACATGAAAATAAACGCACAAAAAACACACTTGACCTTTACGTCTATGAGAAAGACGTACGCTCGAATGTGAGCGAAACAGTGAGACACTTTTGAGTGGAACACGAGCGATGGGATATGGCAAATTTCGACAAGTGAACAATGGAATACTAATATTTTCAACCGCCTGGGGGACACCCGTCACTTGAGATGAGGGGGAACAGGTGAAAAAGGGTGAAGGTGGGGGGGGCAGGGGAAGATGGAAAGGAAGTACGAGTGAGGGGAAGGTGAGTAAAATGAGGGTAATCAAAGGGAAAGGTGGTTAAAGATGGATAAGTGAGGGGGACAGAGAGGAGAGGGAGAAAGAGAGATTTCCATTTTTTTTTCGTGAAAAAAAGATGGAACGAAATGAGGGAAAGGGAACCATCAGGGGGAAAGCGCTAAGCCATTACGACTATATAACACTAGGAAGGGGGTCAGGATAAGGATTTGGGATGGGACGGAGTAAGGAAGGAATGGTGCCCAACCATTTGGACGGTCGGGGATTGAACGCCGACCTGCATGAAGCGAGACCGTCGCTCTACCGTCCAGCCCAGGTACCGGGAGAGTTGGTAATAGGTATATAGAAGTGAAAAAACAAAGGAAGAAGAAGAAACAGGAATAATATAGATTCAATAGCAAAACAGAGGATCGAAAGAGGAACAGAGAGTAGAGGAATAATGCTTGGGTGAAAATGACGAAGGTGTACCAAGAGCTGATAAAAACTAGAGTAGGAAGAGAAGTTGAGGATAAAGGGAGGAAGAGGGCTCAAAGTTGGAAGGAAAAGACGAACAGAAGCAGGGAGGAGGTAAAGAGAAGTAGTATAAAACAAGGAGAAGGAGGACAAGTTAAAGAAGTAGAAAAATATAATAAAAAAAGAAGGCAAGAGCTACAAAAGATGAAAGTAATCGGTTGGTGTCTTCAGTTGCAGACACCGTCTTCCAAAGTTACAGACTGAGACTGTAACAGACTTGGAAGACGGGACACCACGAACGTAGCTCTCATACTCTAACAACACGCAGGTAATTGCACGCATACTGAAATGTGTACATATGGATATGTACACACACACAATATGCAAATGCAGGCACAAGCACAAACACACGTTTAGAACATTAGAGTAAAAACATCCTCTCAAACACACTATAGTAACCATTTGCCAGTCCTCCTACGTGCCGAAGCTAGACCAAAAACACACAAACATTTTCAAATTAAGAAAGGCTCGTATTCCCCCCTTAGCTAATGATGACTAAATCCCATATCAGAAAATGGAAAAATTAAAATAAGAATCTCAAATATAATAAAACACTCAATAGGAAGTTACAAGAGCGCCTCAGGCTCCGGAAGATTGTGTGGTTACGACAAACGACTGGAGTCATTCCTGAGATGCTAAGACAACCAACGGGAACCGTTCCAGGTACGCAAGCCGGGGTAAGGACGTGCGTTACCATAATGTTAGCTGCCTTATCAGACTCTCTGCACTGCTTTTCCTGGCCCCCATGAGCTCGGGCGAGTCTGATAGCCATCCGGGATTACCATAACTAAATGTTATCATTGTTCATGTAAATTTGCACTTGGAACGATATGCTGAAAAAATTCTTCTCTTTATAAACAGGAGATTAGGAATTAATACTTAAAATATAATTAAAAATTAATAAGGTCAGAGGGTTTCCACAAGCCTGGAAACCCACTTCGGCCAATCATCAGCCGGATACTCACACCCACATACAGACTGTCTACGCGACTCAACTGCCTGCTGACTCCTTATGTAGCTTGTGCTTTCAGCCTGAAGTCTCCAAAGGAATTTGTTGACTTACTGCGGGGAGCACGGGCCACAGGAATAAGAGCCTCTTTGGATGTGGAGTCGCTGTTTACCAATGTGCCTGTGGACGAGACAATCAGGATGATGAGAGACAGAGTGTATCGTGATTCGGCTTGTACCCATCTTGCCATACCAGAGAGCATATTGAAAAAGTTACTCCAAGCCTGTACTAAAGAGGCATCCTTCATGAGTCCCGATGGTCACATGTATAAGCAAGTAGATGGGGTCGCCATGGGTTCTCCCCTAGGTGTCCTGTTTGCGAACGTCTACATGGGCACCATAGAGTAGAGGGTCTTAGTTGACATGGACTTGAAACCCGCCATATACTGCAGGTACGTTGACGACATTTTTATGCAGGTGCCTGATGTCAGACGTCTGCAGCAGCTGAAGGAGGCATTCGAGCAAAATTCGAGGTTGAGTTTCACTTACGAGAGAGCCAGAATTTGGGTCCAAAATATGGCTCAGGTATCGAATTTGGGATGTTTGGGATATTTTGAAAACTGCTGGGGGGTTTGGGCAAAATGTGACCCACTGCCGCTTTCAGTAATTGGCATATTTTTGGTATAAAAAGTAGGAATTTCAAACTGCGAATAGGTGCAGAGCCAGAATTTGGGTCGCATATATGGCTCAGGTATCGAATTTGGGATGTTTGGGATATTTTGAAAACTACATGGGGGTTTGGGCAAAATGTGACCCACCGCCGCTTTCAGTAATTGACATACTTTTGGTATAAAAAGTAGGAATTTCAAACTGCGAATAGGTGCAGATAGCCAGAATTTGGGTCGAATATATGGCTCAGGTATCGAATTTGGGATGTTTGGGATATTTTGAAAACTGCTGGGGGGTTTGGGCAAAATGTGACCCACCGCCGCTTTCAGTAATTGGCATATTTTTTTTATAAAAAGTCGGAATTTCAAACTGCGAATAGGTGCAGAGAGCCAGAATTTGGGTCCAAAATATGACTCAGGTATCGAATTTGGGATGTTTGGGATATTTTGAAAACTGCAGGGGGGTTTGGGCAAAATGTGACCCACCGCCGCTTTCAGTAATTGGCAGATTTTTGGTATAAAAAGTAGGAATTTCAAACTGCGATTAGGTGCAGATAGCCAGAATTTGGGTCGAATATATGGCTCAGGTATCGAATTTGGGATGTTTGGGATATTTTGAAAACTGCTGGGGGGTTTGGGCAAAATATGACCTACTGCCGCTTTCAGTAATTGGCAGATTTTTATTATAAAAAGTAGGAATTTCAAACTCCGAATAGGTGCAGAGAGCCAGAATTTGGGTCCAAAGTATTGCTCAGGTATCGAATTTGGGATGTTTGGGATATTTAGAAAACTGCTGGGGGATTTGGGCAAAATGTGACCCACCGCCGCTTTCAGTAATTGGCACATTTTTGGTATAAAAAGTCGGAATTTCAAACTGCGAATAGGTGCAGAGAGCCAGAATTTGGGTCCAAAATGTGGCTCAGGTATCGAATTTTGGATGTTTGGGATATTTTGAAAACTGCTGGGGGGTTTGGGCAAAATATGACCTACTGCCGCTTTCAGTAATTGGCATATGTTTGGTATAATAAGTCGGAATTTCAAATTGCGAATAGGTGCAGAGTGCCAGAATTTGGGTCCAAAATATGGCTCAGGTATCGAATTTGGGATGTTTGGAATATTTTGAAAACTGCAGGGGGGTTTGGGCAAAATGTGACCCACCGCCGCTCTCAGTAATTGGCATATTTTTGGTATAAAATTCGGAATTTCAAACTGCGAATAGGTGCAGAGAGCCAGAATTTGGGTCCAAAATATGGCTCAGGTATCGAATTTGGGATGTTTGGGATATTTTGAAAACTGCAGGAGGGTTTGGGCAAATTGTGACCCACCGCCGCTTTCAGTAATTGGTAGATTTTGGGTATAAAAAGTAGGAATTTCAAACTGCGAATAGGTGCAGATAGCCAGAATTTGGGTCGAATATATGGCTCAGGTATCGAATTTGGGATGTTTGGGATATTTTGAAAACTGCTGGGGGGTTTGGGCAAAATGTGACCCACCGCCGCTTTCAGTAATTGGCATATTTTTTTTATATAAAGTCGAAATTTCAAACTGCGAATAGGTGCAGAGAGCCAGAATTTGGATCCAAAATATGCCTCAGGTATCGAATTTGGGATGTTTGGGATATTTTGAAAACTGCAGGAGGGTTTGGGCAAAATGTGACCCACCGCCGCTTTCAGTAATTGGCATATTTTTTTTATAAAAAGTCGAAATTTCAAACTGCGAATAGGTGCAGAGAACCAGAATTTGGATCCAAAATATGCCTCAGGTATCGAATTTGGGATGTTTGGGATATTTTGAAAACTGCAGGGGGGTTTGGGCAAAATGTGACCCACCGCCGCTTTCAGTAATTGGCATATTTTTGGTATAAAAAGTCGGAATTTCAAACTGCGAATAGGTGCAGAGAGCCAGAATTTGGGTCCAAAATATGGCTCAGGTACCGAATTTGGGATGTTTGGGATATTTTGAAAACTGCAGGGGGGTTTGGGCAAAATGTGACACACCGCTGGTATCAGTAATTAGCATATTTTTGGTATAAAAAGTCGGAATTTGACACTGCGAATAGGTGCAGAGAGCCAGAATTTGGGTCCAAAATATGGCTCGGGTATCGAATTTGGGATGTTTGGGATATTTAGAAAACTGCAGGGGGGTTTGGGCAAAATGTGACCCACCGCCACTTTCAGTAATTGGCAGATTTTTATTATAAAAAGTAGGAATTTCAAACTCCGAATAGGTGCAGAGAGCCAGAATTTGGGTCCAAAATGTGGCTCAGGTATCGAATTTTGGATGTTTTGGATATTTTGAAAACTGCAGGGGGGTTTGGGCAAAATATGACCTACTGCCGCTTTCAGTAATTGGCATATGTTTGGTATAATAAGTCGGAATTTCAAATTGCAAATAGGTGCAGAGTGCCAGAATTTGGGTCCAAAATATGGCTCAGGTATCGAATTTGGGATGTTTGGGATATTTTGAAAACTGCAGGGGGGGTTTGGGCAAAATGTGACCCACCGCCGCTTTCAGTAATTGGCATATTTTTGGTATAAAATTCGGAATTTCAAACTGCGAATAGGTGCAGAGAGCCAGAATTTGGGTCCAAAATATGGCTCAGGTATCGAATTTGAGAAGTTTGGGATATTTTGAAAACTGCAGGGGGGGTTTGGGCAAAATGTGACCCGCTGCTGCTTTCAGTAATTGGCATATTTTTGGTATAAAATTAGGAATTTCAAACTGCGAATAGGTGCAGAGTACCAGAATTTGGGTCCAAAATATGGCTCAGGTATCGAGTTTTGGATGTTTGGGATATTTTGAAAACTACATGGAGGTTTGGGCAAAATGTGACCCACCGCTGCTTTCAGTAATTGGCATATTTTTGGTATAAAAAGTAGGAATTTCAAACTGCGAATATGTGCAGAGAGCCAGAATTTGGGTCGAATATATGGCTCAGGTATCGAATTTGGGATGTTTGGGATATTTTGAAAACTGCAGGGGGTTTGGGCAAAAGGTGACCCACCGCCGCTTTCAGTAATTGGCATATTTTTGGTATAAAAAGTCGGAATTTTAAACTGCGAATAAGGTGCAGAGAGCCAGAATTTGGGTCCAAAATATGGCACAGGTATCGAATTTTGGATGTTTGGGATATTTTGAAAACTGCAGGGGGGTTTGGGCAAAATGTGACCCACCGCCGCTTTCAGTAATTGGCATATTTTTGGTTTAAAAAGTCGTAATTTGAAACTGAAAATAGGTGCAGAGAGTAAGAATTCTGCTCAAAAATGACGTTCAGGTGTCAAATTTCCGACATTTCAGATACTGTATTTTGAAAACTGAAGGGGGGGTTTAAGCAAAATATGACCCTTCGTATTTTTCAGTAATTGGCATATTTTCAGTATAAAAAGTCGTAATATGAAACTGAAAATAGGTGCAGAGAGTTAGAATTCGGCTCAAAAACGACGTCCAGGAGTCAAATTTCCGACATTTCAAATATTTTGAAAACTGCAGTGGGGTTTGGGCAAAATATGACCCATCGCCGTTTTCAGTAATTGGTATTTTTTCGGTATAAAAAGTCGCAATTTGAAACTAAAAATAGGTGCAGAGAGTCAGAAATCGGCTCAAAAATTAAGTTCAGGAGTCAAATTTCCGACATTTCAGATAATTTGAAAACTGCAGGAGGGTTTGGGCAAATTATCACCCATCGCCGTTTTCAGTAATTGGCATATTTTCGGTATAAAAAGTCGTAATTTGAAACTAAAAATAGGTGCAGAGGGTGAGAATTCGGCTCCAAAATGACGCTCAGGAGTCAACATTCCAGATATTATGAAAACTACAGGGGGGGTTTTGGCCAAAATATGACACATCCCCTTTTTCATTAATTGGCATACTTTCGGTATAAAAAGTCGTATTTTGAAACTGAAAATAGGTGCCGAGAGGCACCTATTTTCACATATATTTGCACCTGCTAGCATTACTTACGTAATGCTAGCAGGATTTGGGTAATTCTACGGCCCTATTGTAACCTTCCGAATTCTATGGAAATGTGGACGATTGTAACTTTCCACCGCCACCCACTGGATGAGGGGGAAGGGGGTTCAAAAGTAAATCAAATTATGAAACTTGCTCACTGCAAGTTTAAGTTGTTTATCTAAGAGACTGTACTTAAGGTTGTTCTAAATCAGTGGTTCACAAACTGTACAGTCATTATCTCTGTATCACGGTGTCCTTACAAAAGCCCCCCTCTGGTATTATAACCTGTTCACTGCTTCAACTTATGGCCCCCCAGTTTAGTTACCAGTGTTCTAAATTGTAACTTGCTTAGCAAAAGACCACAATCTTAGTCCTTCTTGATTTCATTACACAATAATTTCAGACAAACTATGATTCTGCATTATTCTCAACTATCGAAATTCTGACTTTCTTTGAAGTAGGAGCACAAAGAAAACAAATCAAGGTTCCTGAAGAGTATAATGCACCAATATAATAAATATACAATGTAAAGTACTGTATTAGGAATATAGATTAGAGAATTATGCCGTAAACTCTACCAGTTCCATGACTGGCTAGAGTGTCTACAGCAAACTGAAGGGAATAAATAAATAATAAATTTGTAAAAAATTATGAGTTTCACAATTAAGAAAATATAATCACAACTGTCTGTATTCAGTTCTGACCATCTGAACTGTTCTTTTGACAAATGTACTCTGTACAAGCTTAGTCCATCAGATTTTCATGTCATACTATAAATTTCTAGCGGTATGCACATTGGCATTAGTAATATTGTCATGAATTGTTTCACATACTTTATCATTCAGCAACACCCGTCTAAGATATTTCACTAGCAAGGAAGAAGCTGCCATAAGACTAGAATGCAGGAAAATGAGGGAATCTTAATTAACAATAGATTTCCCTAGATCTTTTACACACATTTGAGGAAATACATGTACAACCATAATTTGTAGTCTTAATCTGTAATAGGAAAATTCCTGAATAATGTTCTATTACATTTTTATCATAATTACTGCATACAGCGTTACAGTAACTTTTTTCTTCTCTAATACTGACGAAGATAATCTTCCTAGCAACAAATAAACAAAATGAATCTCTAAGTGACACTTCTGTAATAAAGATAATCTCCAGTGAAGATGACTTTCCTTTCTGAAAGATACACACTTCTGAGAACTCAATATTTAGAATATTATTACTGTACTCATTTAGGTAGGATAAATGAATCGCAGTAAATTAGCCAAAAACATGCACACAAATATTTACTAATTCTTTGGATGGTCTGACCACAGCATAACGATAACATTTAGTAGACACTGGTATATTTTCATACAAATACACATCAGTTATCAATGACAACTTAAATATCTTGAACAAATTATATAAAGCAAAGCTTAACAAGCTACTTAGATATTTGTGGATCCTTTGTTTTGCTGCAGGTAAGTTGCTCTACAAATTGTCAAGTCGCTCTCTTTCCTTCTTAGAAGAAAATCTATACTGTATTTATATATCTATCATTATCAACATTACATACGAGTATTTTGGATTCTAGTAATATAAGTACACTTATTCCAACGTAGGGTAATGTTCATGCAAACAGTTTTGTAACAGTTCATGATGAGAACACCATGACTGAAAAGCACAAATGTTGAAAAAAAATGATAAGAACACAAGAGAAATGCAGTATTTATAAACAAAGCCTTCTGGACTACATTTTCAACAACTGTTATATATTCACAACTACTTCCTAACCATAGTACAATCTTCAGGTTATGGACAAATATTTCCTTAACATGTCAATAAAGAACACCCTCAATAATTGTTTAAAAAAGATGCTGTCAAAACATTGCAAAACCTTACACCCAGCTCAAAGCTCCAAGTTTCCAGATTTTCATTAAAAACTGTTTTTTACTGATGTGCCATCTGGGAATGACACCGCTCACGAGTGTCAGAGGGAAAATCTTTCCAAGTTAAAAAGTGGTCATGTCTATGAAGTTGCAATTTAATATTGATCAAAAGATGTAACCAATTACAATACATGAATGCCACAAATCTGTATCTTCAATAAATGCACTTATGGTGTCAATGACACTATAAGTCTTCATTAAAAGTGTGTTTTCTGCTAAAGTTGATCATGAAATGCTTTATCCCCCAACTATCCAAATCTACATTTTAGTACACCTCAATTGTTTAACAAAGGTAGTAGTATTATTTAGGGCAAAACTGTGGCCTATATTCAAGAATGAGTCTTCAATTGGAGAATATGGCTTCCCACTGTCAGGGAAAAAGGAACCCTGTTAAGTTTATCGAGATCTTCCCTAGGTCAATGGCTAACTGACTTCCAAAATGCAACCCACAACAGCTGACTAACTTTTAAGTACTGTACATATTTACTACTAGGTTAACAGAGGTAAAGGAAATGTACCCAAACTTCTTGTCCAACATGGAACACTTAAACCCAGGACCTTTCTGTTACAAGTTTATAGCCACATGAGAAATGTTCAATTTGAACATCGAGCCATGAAATGTCATTTTGATCTATGAAATTTTCATGCCGGATATCAATGTGGTACATCATAAAGCCAGCTACAAAATTTGAACCATTTTATAAAAAACTACAGTAATTTTGCAAATCACATCTTGTACCAAATCATATTTCCTGTCAGAATAATTTATATAAGTAAGTTTTTGAAAGTAAGTAATTATCAATTAAGTAATTATCAAAAGAAGGCACCAACCCAGACGTTTTTGAAAGCTACACAACCCTTTGAAACTTGGTAAACATAAATACATAATGCATATGTAAATATTTACCCATTAATCCTCAACATCTGGCCTTATTCCACTTCTGGAGATGACTAATTTCCTTTTAAATGTAAAGTGCTGCACTCATGACAAACAATTATTTGATCCTCTATAAAACCCTTTAGCTAGCCTGTAGCAAAATCTAATAATGGAATAAAAACCTAATAATGGCCTACTGAATTTTATTAACCATTGTCAAAGATTTTAAAATAACAACACTGTTTTTGTTGTCATCCCCATCTTTCTATGTTAATGTAAACAGCAAGATTGCCATGGAAAAGACTGCACATTACATTCACGGACTTTACAGAAAACTGAATTGGCACTTAAACCATATCAAATATGAGCTCCAGCTGGTTTATTCTGAATTAAGCAGATGCAGTTAATGTATTCATCAAAAGAAAACACTAAGGCAGTACAAATAGAGGGTGTTAAAAATAAATATCAACATTCTCAAGTGGTATAAACCCCAAATACTGTGACCTTTAAAGTTGGATTATATTACAGTACTGTACCTTAATTACTATACATTTTAAATATCATACAGACAAACTAATATATAGGAAACCTTATGAAGGTAACACTCTTGTGTACTCAGTTTTTATTTGAAATCGCTGTGGTTCATTTATTCTTTATTGGATTGCTTAAGAGTAAAATACTGTAAATACGTAGCGAGATATAGTTCAGCAAAACAAAAAATTTCTTTGCACCAATAATATTCCAAAATTAATGGTAAATATATGCAACGAATATATCTGAGCAGCAGCAAAATTATATAATGAACATTAACACCCATCCATTTTGTTGCTATCAAATTAGGATTTGACCAAAAAGTTAAACTGTTAACTAGTCAGATATGAGCTATCAAACTGAGTACATGAGCCTGTAAAACACCGGTGAAAAACTAGAATACAATATAGTAAAGCTGTCCATAGTGACATACTGAATGGTACAGGTATCTGACCTTGCTGACAAATTACCATCTGCTTTTCAAGTAAGTGTATATGAAGACCAAAATTTAAGGAACAATTAATAATTGCAAGTGAATGATGCTGAATTAATCAATAACGTTGATGAAACTTTGTCAATTTTTATATTAAACATCAGTTCATTTAAGACTTATTTGAAGAAAATTAAAAAATATTGTGCTCTAAAA
The DNA here is from genome assembly GCF_040958095.1 of Procambarus clarkii. NCBI lineage: Eukaryota > Metazoa > Arthropoda > Malacostraca > Decapoda > Cambaridae > Procambarus > Procambarus clarkii. The sequence continues at coordinate 15,237,116 of NC_091193.1, forward strand.
AAAAAACAATGAAACACATTATTTATGATTTTCCACTTGATATACACACAATACATTAGCAGCAGCCCGTAGCTAAAAACATATAGAAAATATATTTGCCATCATAACTGTACAGTTAACTAAAAATATATTAAAATTTAATATCAGTCTAATAAAGCTCAACACCCTCATAACAGGCGTGGGAAATAGTGTAGTACTGTGCCGTTTAAGAAATCATCTTCAAAGCTGAGCACACATTTTACCTACAGAGGTGAGTCATTCTTACACAGTGTCAATGCCTCCATTTTGTAATACATTTGCTATAAATTTTCATATGAGCAAGACCTGAAGAATGAAAGATAAAAGTAACATCAGTAAGAAAATGAGTTGTAAATGATTACATAAATGAAATGCTTACTTTTTCTGCTTACTTTTCTCAACAAGCTACTAGCCCATACTGTTCACATTTCAAGGTTAAAAATCCCTAACAAGTGGTGCTTAATATGTCACAGTTCTCTAAAGGGCCTTTACAGTGCCATAAATCTTAAAAACCAGTCATTTTCATTGGAATTCACAAAATCTATACAGTTCACAACAGAGGCCGATATATACATTGGCTACTAGTGCTTGGAACCATGTCACGCCAGCTACCATCTCTAATTTAGCAGCGCCCAATACAAAAAATCTATAACTGAAAGCCTGCAGTGTATCATATAACAAAAAACTATAAAATATTATTTGACAATATCAACCAGATAAAAATATGTATTTCACACTCCTATTTCTGCATTTAATGGATATATTTGTAAAATGCCTGAATTGGCTAGACAACAACATTCCTTTATACAGAATAACCTGGGTATTATGACAGTCAATTGGTTGCTTATTTGGGTTGTTACTTCTTTGAATGGTTGTCTACAGGTAGGCATACATATACAACTCTTAACAGTTTGACACATTACGTTGGTCATGAGTGATGTACGAGGAAGGTCTTGGGCTACAAAAGAGGGGTAACACGAGATTAATTGGCGCAAGATACGAATACACCACACGGTGCTACCTTAAATATATAAAATGCAGCAGCACATGTTAGCTCTCCTGTATAGTGACTAATAGATTACATCTTAGCAAAGCAAGCAGGATTATTATATACAGAGCCAAATTCTTAATTTTGGCAATCACAAATAATATACATACACAGTAGGTCAAATTAACCACAATGCTGCAAGTGCAAATGATAAAACTACACATGGAACAATGCTATGCATCACCAGACACAGCATTTTATTTTGAAAAAAAACAAAAAAAATTAAATATCTTGCCAATTCATGTAGGAATCAAAACAAAACTTTGACACGTTTCATACATAATCTCAAAAAACTAAAAATCTTTACTGTAATTCTTTAAAACTGTGTTAAACAATTAATAACTAAAACATCTGCATCAGACTAAACATAATGCAGTATTCCACATGTAGGTAACATCATTATCATGGTTACAGTATTGTAATAGCCTGGCCAGATTTACCTTCACTACAAAATGGCTTGGTTGTCATCTCAGCTAAAGGTAAAGCCAATCTTAGCAATTGCCCAGAATAAATACGTTATATGGCTGATATATGGTTGCACCGAGAAGCATGCAATAAACCGAAAGACAGGTAGTCTTCAAACTTGGTTACCGATTCTGGACAACTACCTCACTCTTTTTATTTTCAGTTTTTTCTATTTTTTTTTTTTTTTTATCAGCATTTTATCAGGCAGGCCGGGCAGCTCCCATCACTATCAGAGCTCAAGTCCATATTATCACAGATATGCAACTTGCACTAAATTGAGAGAAAAAAGTGTTAAAAGCACGTAAAAAATCTTTGGTGTTGGCAAGAGATACTAAAAGAAGAGATATTAAATATTTCAAAGTATAATAAAGATAAAGCCATGAGATAAATTGCAGTAGAAATGTGTGTATTTTCCCTTTTCTCACCATTTGGGTCAGTCACCACCATGCAAATTAGATATATAGATCAGTTACCAGTCTCACCTTCTATGAACATAACCTTCTCCACATAACTAGTTCATTAGGTCTAAAAATTCATTAGGTCTAAAAATAATATATCTGAGCAAATAACACAATCCGATTAATAAACCGAGATCCAAAAAGAACACGTACAAGCACTGACTAAGGAGAGAAGCTTAAGTCATAAAAATCACCTAATTTAAAAGGTAAGCTGCAATAAAACTTCATTAATCTGTAACAATCAAGGCCGACAAATCTCAGATTTGTGAATTATTCAGTAATTCAAACACATCGACACTGGACCGTTATTGATACCGACTAACAATACTGATGTTAATCCAATGTTTGGTCAAGATTAAAGACAACAAATCAGTGACAGCAGTATCACAAGAACAATAATGATACTGATCTGAATTCAATTTGACAAATGAATTTCTGTATTATGTATGCCAAATTCAATCAAATATGTTTTAAATAATTCCGAAATTTAAGTTTCTGCAACTTTTGTCCAGTTTTCAATGCCGCATTGTATTACATCTTCCCTGAAGCACAAACATCTCCCTCCCATTTATTAAAAACTGTTAATTAAGTGGTCCCTTACTGTGTACCTTTGAACTTTTATATTTTGAAATTAAATGTGAATCCTAACCAATATACTTTTGAGGGATTTTTCCAATTTTATCACTTCTTAGAAAAATTTTGCTACAAATCCCTAGCATATTTGTTAATTGCATTTTGGCAAGCAATTATGCCTTCATATCATCTATATTAAAAAAAAAAAGATTTATTTAGAATCCAACTTTTATGCAACAATGTCATTAACTATTGTAATGAAATAAAGAAATATACTCATTACCTTTTATCCATCACATGATATTTTGACAAGAGCAAGTCCAAGTATGCATGATCAGAAAAACAGGGCTAGACAATTTAGCAAGACCAATAATGTACTATACTCTATGAGGGAAATGGGCAAAGCTTGTGAGAAAGGCTCCAGGCAATTAGAATGCAGTCTTACATTTACACTCCTTAATACTTAATATCAATCTCAACATAGATCAAATAAAGGCGAAGATATATTTTATGATACCTATTTAAAATTTATATTTTCCTTATGGCAGATAGTAATTGCCGTGCCAATGTTTGTACAGTACTTTCTATTATGTTCCTGTTTCTTAAACAATGTTATAGTGTATTTTAATTCATTAATATCACTATTCTGTTGTGAAAAATGGATCTCTTTCAATCTCGGTAAATAACTCAGATCACATCTTTGAAGTATACCATACTAGGATAGAAGTGTTCATCACAAAACTAATCATCAATCAAATCAGCGGTAAATGTTTAAACCAAAAAGATGTCAGCACAAACATGTACATTAAATTAAGCAAAGAGAAAATAGCAAAAAAAAAAAAAAACTAATTCTGGTGAGGCTAACAAACATTGATAAACTCTTGCTTCATATATTTTCACGTACCCATTGAACTTCATTAACAAAACTTCCAAATGTATTTTCAGGTTGCCTACCAGTTTCACAAATAAAAGTGAATCGGTAAAATATCAGAAAGAAAATTATAACAATCATGTTCATTGACTAGAATATTCTAACATTTTATTTATTATAAAATAACATTCACAACTTCTCAATTTAACAACTACAGCTGAAATTATTATCACAGTACATATGCTTTAAGATAACTTTACCAATATTAAATAGAGAACACACATGAATTTAACCCAAATTTATAAAAAAACAAATTAATATCCTTAGTTTGCTTTACCGAAGTGTCATGGGGGCAAATAGAGGGAGTCTGATCACTATGCAGTTTGGCTAATGCTTAGAGTAATTAGGCAAGTGATGTTTCTAAACAGGTCAGGATAGAATAATAGAGTTTAACTGATCATTAACGTGATGTTCAGATATGGCAGTGAACAACTTAGAATTCATATAAAGAGAAAATTAATACAAGAGAATAAATACACCTGCATCTGATTAAAGATTCCAATAATTAAACTAATTTTGGATTCATAAATGCTCAGCAAAGTTTTTTTTTATATATAATCTCCCGTGAAAAATCCTCTGTAAAGTTATGTAAGGTGGTCACTGTCTGATAATGTTAATATTGAAATAGAACGGTCCATAAATTCATGGGCAAACATTGGCATTGCATGTGGTGGGCTTATAAAATAAAATTAACTTTTCAAACATATTTGTATATTAAATGTTCAGTAAATGCCAGTCACAAAACAATTTCTACAAGAACAAACTCCAGTTATTTCATGATCTGAGATGAAGCAATAAATTGTGTTTACCTCTTATTTTAAGTCTACCAAGAGATCCAATCCAGCACTTCTGTTACACAGCCACGTACACCTCCATACACACGACAAATAAATACCAATACACAACAAAGACATAGTGCCATCACCAAGTCTTCCCAAGCTCTCTCCGAGACACCATAACTGTCCCGACTTAAGGAATATACCATGCGGGATCCTGAGAGTCCACTAAATCGCCTTAATGAATACATGACTGGGGTGAGGAAGTGTAAGGCATCATCATCCTCAAAATCTATCAAACATAGTTGGAGCTGCTTCCAGAGGGAGGACGGTAGGCGCCATAATATTCTCTCGTAAGTGCACGGGTGCATAGAGGTTTTCCATTCAATATTTTTCTTACGCATGAGGCAGCTAAACCTATGTGCAATATTTCCTTCAAACATTCTTGAATTAACTTTTATGGAGGTGTGGCTATGATAAGTTCTACCAAAGTAATGCATTTTACTTAAACTCTTTCTGGGGTAACTTCTCTTATGGTCTGGTTGGGTTTTTTGGCATACAAGACTTGTAGAGGAAGAGTCTAGGAAGGAAGCCTGTTGTTTACAAACACAAGAGAGAGAGCCTGGTAGCACCTTTCTTAAAGGAGTTTTAAACAAAGATGTCACACAACGCTTGACTTGAGGCCTATAGTGATAGCAAGTGCGTCGAGCTCCAAAGGGTCCGAAAATGAGACAGGATCCCTTGTCCATGCTCAAGTGCAGTGATTCTTCAATACTTACTAGTTGTGCTTCTGAGCCACGCTTCAACTCCCCTGGAGTTGAATAATTTGTTAAACAATTATGACCTTTCTCATTGTTTTTATCCACTGATTGTGAAACTATATCTACAATTTTACTTTCAACACATTCATTACTTATTTTCTTATTCTCTAGTTTCTTTGGTACATCTTCATCAATGACACTTTCCACAGTTTTTCTTGCAATTTTACCAAAAAATCTGGGATCCTCGTCATAATCATCTTCGAACACTGCAGAGCTTCGTGGAGACCACACAGGCCTGGTTATTTGGGAACCAGACCGCGGGACTTTGGGTACATGGAACTGTCCGACACCTGCGAAGGGGGGCGCAAGCCACTCTTGAATCTGCAAAAGGAGACCACAGGTAAACTACTGAAGAACTCTCTCTTATCTATAACCAAGATAAATCACAAAACACTACTACCTAATAATGAGGTAAATAATGCTTGACAATCCTTAACAAAATACGGGAAAATTGTGTTATTTTCTTATCAATTTCAAAAAGAGATGTCATAAGACACTGGGTAACCGATGAACTATACCTGCTGATTACTATCCACAAGACCTCTGCAAACTGACTCAGAAGTTAATAGCACATAGTTTTTCACACGGGGCATAACATACTGATGGTATAATTCTTATGCAATGAAGAACATTATCTACCACAACTGTGCTTGAAGTTTTAAAAGTGCAATAGGCAGAAAATGAAGAGGCAAATGTTCATCATTGACAAGTGGATAGAGTCAATAACAGACATGGGCACACAGAGGAGAGACTATATAAAACTAACCAGGATTCTCCACAAAGTATGGGCAAGTATGGCAGTCAATGAGGTAAACAAATTGTTAAATAACAAAGAATTAGAAAGATCCCTGACAACTTATAAAGGCCACCTTTCAAACCGATACCCCAGTGAAGTGCATACTGAGGGGTCCCCAACTTAAGAATGGCCTCCCAAGGCCTTGTATTTACACCTGCATCTGCTATACAAACCAGCTCCATAATGCAAATAATAATACTTTTATGTCCATACGAACACACACGCCTGTGAGGTGCAACAAAAATATCTCCATGTACAAGGGTACCATATGGCTAACCCCTGCTGCCTCAGCCACCAGTATTCTTATACAGGTGTAGTCGCACTGTGCATTCTGTAGATTTTTCATTTGTTTATCAAGGAAATGAGTGCTAACAATAGCTGACTGGAAGAAAAGTGTGATGATGCGCCAGTACCTAGAAATTGGTGACCCTATTAGTCTAGAAAGGAAACTGTGTTGGTGTTTCTTCCTTATCAACCACTCTGGTAAGGAAGAAACACCAACACACATCACAAATGTTCAGAGGATGGACTACAGGAGAAAATGGAGAGTGTGGTAAAAATTTGTTTATAATCAGTTCTGTTGGTAGATATCCATCATGTGACAGGTTCACCAATAGTGTGGGAAAAAGATGTGAATGTGATCTACTTTAATATGGCTCCAAATGAAATTTGGAAATGTCACTGTATTATCAAGGATAAGGCTCAAATTTTAACACTCAACTGCATTCCTGACACTAAAGATACCCACCAATCTCTGCCTACCCATGTATCACCACCATCTTCTGACTCTTCATTTATCAATTAGACTTCTACTCTCTTCAAAAAAACAAAGTCAGACAAGGTAAATAAAATAAAAAGTTTGGTATATTGTTTTCCAAATACACTTGCCTTTTACCTTTAGATTTTGGATGGTTCGAGAATATCTCGGAGAGTGGAATACCTCGGACATACCTACAAACAGCGATGAAGGTAATAAAATGAAATATGATTTTAACAGGAGTATTTCAGATAATCTAAATGAATGGAAGGCTAGAGGCAAAAAAGGAGTTGCTCTGTCACTACACTTGGCACACTTCTAGAGTGGACAGAAAAATGACTGCTTGAGTTCAACCCTATCAGTGTAAGATAATAAAATTGGAAAAAGGAAACTAGAGACGAAGGATTTCACACAAATGGGGGGTTGACAGCTACAAGAATAATAGACACATGCACTTTTAGTGGATATAATCCATAACTAATTCCAGAAGCACACACAAAAATGATAACATCAACACCATATGGGAAGCAGGTAAACAAAATAAAATTTGAACCCCTAAACCAGGACTCAAAGACAATTTTCTCAGCAACAGTCAAAGCAGTACTAAAATACATACCATCACCATGGAATCTGCACCTCATGAGGAACAAAAACACATTAAATTCAAAAGTTTGCAACACAGCTAGTGCCAAAAATAAGAGGTCAAAGTTATGAGGACAGGTCAATAGAAATGAACTTAACTACTCAAAGAGAAAAGAAAGACTAGCAGGAATATGACAACCATGTACAAAATACTAAGGAGAAATATATGAAGTGGACAAGGACAGCATTTTCCAAGATAGATTTTCCATTTTCATAGAAAAAGTGGACATGGAATGAAGTTGAAAATCCAGCTGTGCCACAGATGTAAGGAAGTACAAATATGCTGCAGGGGCAGGCAACAAGTGGAATACCCTAAAGGAAGAAGTCGTGGAAGCCAGTATCAAATAGATAATAAAGACCAAAAAATAATTTAATGTTATTTTTCAGAAGCAGATAGTTCTGCCAAGATGACAGATCACAGTAACTTAAACAAAATCTAAGTAATTTCAAGGAGAAAATACTTCAGAAAATTCTTTAGATAGTTAATGTCAGTACAGACATATTATTATCCATTATACTGCACAATATTCACATTATATTTACATACATGTTCATGGTCCTTTATGTTAAGTTCAATAGAGATTTAAATTTAAGTATTATACTTATAATATCTTAAAATTATATATTTTCAGGCTTTATATACAATGCTGTTATTAAAGAAAGCTTTTCTTGTTAGTAATATTCACCAAGTGCTGTGGATTAATACAATATACTGCTAACTCTGTGGAAGAATCACAAGGCAAGCCTGGAGAAACAGAAGCAACATTAACAAAGCATCCTCTCCAGCAGCCACATTCTTGCTTAGCAGGAAGTCAAAACCATCAGAGAGAAGATGGATAAAATTCCCATTCAAAATATTTCAAAAGCTCCACCAAAATGATTCTGGTTTCCACTGACAATGTCCTGAAATGTTTACTAATGTAAAGTCATGGCTATATTAAAGAACTTGAAAGACAATATAATGTACTTCAAAACATGGATGAAAGTACCACTGAAAGTAAACTGTAACGTAATGTTACGCTATGCCCTCTGTAATTAGAGATGACATCCAGATGACATCTCCAATTACAGAGGGTGAGTGAGGTTTAATTTTGTTCAGCCCATCCATGCAGGGTCACCTTGCACAGGCCAATGAAAAAATAGTGTATACATAATAGGTATCAAGAATAGGCATAATAGTTAAAAAGATTCATATCAGGTGACATATCACACTAAACATACAGAGTACAAAAGCATATTGTTCTCTAATCCCATTTTTTCATCAAACATGGGAGATGTGCTTTTGCTACTTTATGGGTCTTGCAGCAGGCCAATGCACAAGTGACAAACATAGGTACATTGGGTACAAACACAAGTACACTGAGTAAGTTAGGAAGCTACGTCAAGACAGACGACAATTCATGTTATGCCATAGGAGTCGAGATTGAGTAGTTCATTCGGATTATTATTAAGCAAGGTCAAGTCACATTTCCAGATTACAGAGGAGGCTCATCAAATAACCGGGTTAGCTCCAAAGGCTCGGTGAGAAACTGTACATTTCCAAATTCCCAGTTTGGTTAGGACAAACGACTTAGAAATTGCAGTACCTCTGGAATGATTGTACTCATGGTCTGTTTGTAATTTTTTATTACAGCACCAATCTCATCATTAGCACATGGAGACAACCTGAAAATGTTGGAAAAATTTTTTGTCAGCTCAGTCCTTGCTCAATTTTCAAAGCCAACACGTTTCACATTCTACCCAAAATCCTAAACAAGAAATGACTATGATTCGCATCAGGAATATCATCAGTTGTTTAGGACTACTGGGAAAGAATGCAGAATCTCGTCTCCAAAAACCTTGGATTACTGCAGATTTCTGCATTGTATATTTGTTGTAATATATTATGAAAAGATTTTTCATTATATATAATTACAAATCATTTCATAATTATCTAATGGAAACTGGGAAGAAACAACTGCTTTCAATAACAGGCAATGCAGAAATAAAAATAACATTAAATAAATGATTAGCATTAACGACAACAACATTCAGCTTGTAAAGTGTGCCGAAGAGTGTCTCGATCAAAAAACATCTAAGCAAGACATTTGTGATGAATAAAATAAAACACATCTACATACAACATCAAGAACAAAAAAATCAATGTGCTCAAAGTAGTGTTACCATTTATCCGTGCATTTATGAAAAGTGCATAAGAAATAATGCATACGTAAGTGATGTGAAAAAGATAATTAAAAACAACTTGCAAGGGAGTATCACAAACAAAATGCATTGAGGAATGAGGAATTTCATCTTCAGTTAAAAGTGAACTTACTTTCCTTTAGTCTTTTCTTTCCGTGTTGACCTGACTGCCTGAGAGCGATTTAATGTAGCAAGGGAAGCATCAATACTGAGGTCTTCGTCAAGTGGCATTAGAGCAGCCTCCAATGCAGCAGCAACACGAGGGGCCACTAATGGACCTTCCCAGTCTCTTGTCGTACGCACCGCAGGATCCAACTCAACAACCATGATGTTTTCTCCCTGAATAACATTGAAAATTGTTCAGGAAAAAATTATTTACTATTAAATGATAACTATACTTACTATGCTATGTTATGTTACTATGTTATGTTGCTATGTTACTATGCTTACTATACTTACTATGATATGATACTAAATGATAACTATAACTTACTATTATAATAACTATAAAAATATCTAATATCTAATAATAACTATTCTTTAGAATCAAGTTCTCAAACATTAAAGTGACTGACATGCTAAAGAATTCTCACTTCCATCAACAGTAATTAACACTTTAGAATACCATAAAAAAAAGGTTGGTATGGAGGATTGTATAAAATTGCCCAAGTAGAAATGCTTTGAGGAGACTGCAGCTGCAATGCTGCTCTTTCATTGCACTGATTTATTAGATATAGGTAAAACACGTTCTTATTATTATTATTATTATTATTATTATTATTATTATTATTAATATTATTATTATTCCATTTTCCCACAATCTGGAGATAGAACACTAACAGCTTGGATCTTCGCAACACTATGTGTACAGTACAAACACTCATGGCCTTACCACACACCTCTGTAAGACAACCTCATCTGCAATCATATTACCCATGCTGTCCACACTCAATACCTGCTATCTCATACACATACTCTGCCCAGCATATTATTACATATAAAATTGTCAAGACAAGTATCAAACACCGAATCATGAAATATAAAATCAAAGAATACTGAATAGAATTTTCATCAACCTTATATCTTGGGTTGTGGTCAACAGAAGCCTGCATCTTGGCATACTCAGAGGTAGGTCTCCGGGAGGCTGACGAGACCGGTCGCTTTAGAGTGCCACCCGTTTGGCGAACTACTGGTCGAACCTGAAATCAGCCCAGTGTAGTACATATTTAATATTTGTGAAATTTTAGTACTTGAAAGAACTATGAGGCAATATCCAAGTTGCAAAAGATGGTAAATTATAATGGTATAAAGGAATATAATTTGCAGTACCAAATCGTATTGAAATTTATGGAAAATTTAGTAAATCGTATAAACTGAATTAAGAGTTTACATAAACTAAAATAATAATATCCATAATTATGCAATTTGACACATTCAAGAAAATCTATGTCCAGAAGAGTTCACAATAAGTTCACAATTGTGCATTAAAAACTTATAGAATATACCACTTTTGTACAGTAATGAGAAAACAAAGACAATGATCCCAACTAAAATTACTGGTAATAAGACGAAATGAGAATATTTTAACCAAATTTAATACTGTACTACCTTGCATTGAGTATAATACACCTATACTCTTGATTCAATATTTTTGGACTCTCATCTAGTCAGTGTCACAAATAGGGTCTTATATAGTGTCAATAAAAAAGGAAAAAAAAAGAAAGTCTTTCATCTTATATGAAAAGGTCCTTTCTGATCCACATAATAAGTTGCTCCTTCATACAAGATGATCCCACTAATTCCTGGAACATTAACCCATGACATCAGGTATGTGTTACATATAGCACTGCATAAAAAGGAATGTTAAAGCATCCTTCCAGAGTCAATGTGCTGAGATCTCTCCACAAAAAACTAGAGCCATTTTAAGCACCTGATAGTAATACAGGTAACCTACAAACAAGGGCCCCTCATCACTTATTAGCTGGGGTACCTTGCCCAAATCACCACTTCCCCACCAGGCAGCAGCACTATGCTCACAGCAGAGTTCACTGACCTGAACCAGCAAACACACATGACCTGAAGAACATCTTCCCTTACAGATTTGGATGAGGCTAGCCCCAAGCATCGGGCCATCTTTGGACAGATGGACAGACATATTGACATTTCTCTTATAGGTATTGATATATATATATTACCTTCCATACATCTTCATCATCGTCAAAAAACGCTCGAGACAAGATTTTCCGCTTTTCCTCCGGCGAAATAAAATTTTCAATTATGAGGGCCTTCAGTTTCAGCTCTCTGGAAGCAAAATGAAACTAGTCAGACATTTGAATATATATATATGGATACAAGAATCGCTAAAAATATTCTATAAAAAATACAGCATAACATACATGAAGTGATGAAAATAAAGTACTCTCACCACTCATTACAGTATACACATGTCTAGTGTATGTAAATAAATGCTAAACAATAGGTAGGCAGGTACAGTAATTTAACTACAAAATTTCCTAAATATGAGTACATGGTGTTGATTTTGTGAGGGTTTGAAAAAAATTCTTTAACAATAATGCATCATTGCACATTCTAAACGCTGTCTGGAAAGCAAAGCGAGTCTTGGATAAGGTACTAAGGTGAGAAACAACCTGTAAGTACAATACTGGTGCGAGATTGTAATCACAATTCAGTTTAGAATGCCATGTTTGTTAAAACCTAAAGAAGTCAGTAGTTGATTCCTATAGTAAGGAATCAAAGATCACGAATGCAAATTCAAGAAGAAGAAATTGATGTCGATAATAAAATAAACTCTGCAGTAAAACAAGTAAAAGGTAACATTAACAGCACTAAAGGTAAAGCAAAATAAATTAACAAGAAATGACACTACACTCTTGTGTAAGTCAATGATGAAGAGTGACAAGACTGGTCCTGGTAGAAAGGAAAACCGAAGAATAACTGTATTATCAAAGGTTATGGACCGTACATGAAAAAATTATGAAATAAGAAAAGTAGATGCACAGAAAAGTCAGCCCTCAATCTGCACATATATGAGAGACTTATGAAGGAAGGTAAAGGACAGGTGTCCTGCAGAGCACATTAAGAGACTTTAAGTTTAAATGTGGCAGAGTCAACTGGCAGACACAGCACAGACTACTTTGAGATGAGTTAAACCTTGATGGATACTACTAAATGGACATGGTAGGTACAAGAAATGGAATTACTCCAATTTAAGGCTAATTGTAAAGTAGCAATAGTAGAAACTGCAAAGAAAAATATAAGACATGAAAGTAATATAATACATTAGCTTAACTATTAGCTATTGCTTATTAGTTTATTGAATTATTAGCTTAGAGAAAGGAAGTGGAAAAATAGAAAAAACAAAAAAAAATTGTGGTAAGTTTCACTTCTAAGAAATGTGTGTTAACAAGATAAGAGAGTCTACATGTACGAGATGTATGAGCAACCAACACGACGTGAACAATTTGGAAGTAATCCATATACATCGATCAGACATGTCAACAGCAGGTGCATATACAGCACTGCAAGAACACAAATACCTGGTAAATACAATGAAATATTGTGTACTGGATGTAGATGTGATACAAGAACAAATGTACTAAAATTATGCAATGTTGTTGACAACAAGCCCAAGAAGGGCAAACTAAAACTGGTATAAATCATACAAATTAACAAATTAAAGAATAGCTCATTTTCTAGTTTATCTTAAGTAAATATAGGAAAGTCTAATCCACAGCTTATTAAACCTTGTGAGAACATCCTGCGTGTGCTGGAGATCAACTCGGTCTCTGCAAAATTCTTCGTGTAGATCACCCATTTCCTGTTTGACAGACTGCAGCTTTGCAAACAACTTTTTCAGTTTACGAGTTTTAGCTTCAACTTCTGCTTGCAGTGAAGAAAATGTGGATGCAATCTCACCCGATGACTCCTCTTCCTTTTCCAATAATTGCAGCATTTCTCGCTCTCGTTTCTGTTTTAAACAAAAATACCAAGTGAAAAATGTAACAATTTATATTTTTTGTTAAATGATCAATTAAAGAACATTTATTAAACAGCACAACAACTCAAATTAGGACACACCTTCTGTTCCATGAGCTCTTGAGTTCTCTGTTGTAATGCTCTCTGTTGCTCATTTGTATGATCAATAATATTTTTGCCTCCAGATAGAAGCTTTGATTCCATGGTTTGTATTCGAGTCATGAGCTTCTCCTGAGCCTCTCTACTGGCTATCAACTCGGCTTCTTTATTTTTCAGTTCTGATAAGAACCGCTGTTTTTCCTGGAGAACAATTTAACAAGGTAAGCAGGTACACTATTGTAGCACAATTTAAATACTGCACAAATTAATTTCCATAATATTAGGAAGCAATAAACTGTAGTTCCTTGGAGGAACACTGTTATAGAAATAGGGATAACAATAATTATTATTATGGAACCCCCAACCCCATTGGGAAATTAAGTTGAAACAAGTCCTGCTTGGGGGTACTATTGGTAACTTGTACAATAATACTAATACAGTATACAGTAATTGATTATACTGTATGGTAAAAACAGAATAAGTAAAAAATTACAAATAAATGACACCCTTCACCACCCCTACAGCACCTTCACACACACATCCCAGGTGGGACAGAAATGATTGGGCAGATATCCCTTCACTTAATGCATCTGTTCACCTAGCAGTAAGTAGGTACTCAGGAGTTTGTCAGTTTTTTTAACCCTCCCTCATGACCAAATGGACAGTGCTCGGGAGTTGTAGTCCAAAGGGCCCAGGTTCTTTCCCAGCCGAGGCAGAAAAAATAGGCAGTTTTTTTTTAGTGCTGGGAAGATGGGACACCTCGAGTGTAGCTCTCATCTTGTAACTACACTTAGGTAATTACACAACCACCCCACACAAACCCCTCCCCAACCCTGTACCCCCCATATATACACACACACACACAACCTCTCCACACAAACCCCTCCCCAACCCTATATCCTCCCTTATATACACACATTCACACACACAAATCAAGAAACACATCAATTGGAGAAGGTGAAAAGTCATTCTACAAAATGGCTTCCAGAACTGAAAAACAAGACATGAAGAAAGGCTAGAGGCATTAGATATACCAAAACTAGAAGATAGAAGAAGAAAGAGGCAATATATTCACCACTTACAAAATAATATTGGCAATTGACAAACCTGACGGGAATTCCTGAAACTGGCAACCTCAAGAACAAGTCACAGATTCAAGCCAAAGAAACAAAGGCACCAAAAAAATATTAGCAAGTTTTCTTTCGCAAACAGAGTAGTAGACAGTTGGAATAAGTTAAGTGAGAAAGTCATGGAGGCCAAAAATGTTAGTAGGTGCAAAGCATTATATGACAAAGAGTACCGGGAAGACTGGACACCATTAGCGTAGCTCTCATCCTGTAACTACATTTTGGTAATTACAAACACACTTATACATTAAAGAAAGATGTATTCCTGAATAGAAGAAATGGTGCCCAACCACTTGGAAGATCGAGGATTGAATGCTGACCTGTATGAAGTGAGACCATCGCTCTACCATCCAGCCCAAGGGGTGTTTATCGCCCCGAGGTAGATGAACACACCACATAGTCTGCCACACATACACAAACTTGTACACAATGCTGCAAGCCCAACAAAAAGAACCAGATTAATGACCCTGGGAGGCTTGATGAGCACAGATCACAAAAACCCCAACCCGAGGTATCCATAAACACACTGAGTGACAGGAAAAGAAGGTGCCACACAACAGAACCCCAAAAAGCTAGAGGAGGAAAGTCAGTAAAGGTTAAACATAGCATGTACCCAAGTCTCAATGGTTGTGAAAAGTGCAGAAACAAAGGAACCAGCTTAGTGCCCAGAGCCAAACCCTGTTTAGGAAAAATCATGCAAGCAAAGAGCTGGCACCTGTACAACCACACGAGTTAATGCTGAGGAACCTGGGGTTTCCCAACACCAGTAGGGAAAGCACACAATGCACACAAAGACCAGAACCTTTGGCAGCAGGAAA
This sequence comes from Procambarus clarkii, assembly GCF_040958095.1. Taxonomy (NCBI): domain Eukaryota; kingdom Metazoa; phylum Arthropoda; class Malacostraca; order Decapoda; family Cambaridae; genus Procambarus; species Procambarus clarkii. Next base: position 15,252,622 of record NC_091193.1, read on the forward strand.
GAAAAGACAACCGAGAATCACAGACCAGGTCCAAATCAGCAATGGAACCAACCGGTTAATCCACCAGGAACCCAAACCTGGAGAGCTGGGAAAGCAGCAGAACCTTGACTTGTAGACAAATGGCCAGGCAAGCTGCTCAGACCAGCTAGATAGAGAACTATAACCTCCAAAAATTGAGGACCACGCTTGTGTCAAAAGTTCGAGGAGCCAGAACAAGCTAAAAGGAAGAACACAAAACAGCAAACAAGACAGCCTTGATGAAAAGCAACAAGAAAAATCCGAGATGAACCAAGAGTAGGCCAAAAGCAAAATTAAAACTCAGAAAAGCTTCCCATCCCATAAGGCAAAGAGAATAGTTTGAAGGTTAAGTGAGAAGGCAGAGAAAAACAGAAGGAATGTAAGCTCAGAAGATGAAAATTAACTGCAGATCTAAAGAGACCTATGTAGGAAACAGAATGATAGCCTCTGAAACAGAGCAAAATCCAAACTGCACAACATCCAACTGAATCATATAGACCAAACAGAGCCACAATGGTGAGATCATCCCGGGACCAACAAAACCAAAAAGGAAAAGGGAGACTGAAGACGACCCCATCTTCACAGGGCAGGGGACACCACCCAGCAGACTCAAGCATTCTGAGGCCAAGAAGAAAAAACTGGGCTGGTAGAATTCAACGACAAATGTTTCACAAGCCCCCAAAATAAGAGCCATTTTTACACAAAGGCATCTAAAATATCTGCGGAAGATTTTAAATGCAGTCCGTTTCTCTTTCCCCCCCTCCCCTCCTCCTCCTCCTACTCCTTCCCTCTAGTATCAAAGTTTTCCTCAAAAGGATCAAAGAAAAAGCTTAGAACTAATAACAGTATCTCAACCTCTTCAATCATATGTTGGTCATTGAGAATGCGATTCCTTTCCTCATCAAGTTCATGCTGCTGCTGTAGTATACTCTCTTCATCAACACCCTCTTCCTCATCTTCTTCTTCCCCTTCACCATCCTCTTCAGCTCCTTCCACATGTTTCTTTTTCTTTTTCTTCTTCCCTCCTCGTTGCGTGAGTTGAGCCTGAAACAAAAATTACATAATGAAAAATAGGGGTACTGTAAATATCACAATATAAATCTAATTAAAGTACCACTTAAAATACTGACACGCAAGTGATAAATTACTGTTATTAAATAATGATACAAGACGGAGAGATCAGCCACCTCTTGGATGATGAGTCGCCAATAGAGCAAGGATCGAAGATTATTTAGTGAATCGCAAGACGTACATGGTGGCTAGCCTACATGGTGTTGGTATTACCTTAACAGATCCTAAGGAACTAAAAGATTAAGCAGGATACTATTCACTACAATACTCTCTCCAAAATTTTGCATGCTTTTTGAACAAGCACTCGACTATCCTCTCTGTACCCATACACTACTGCTATAATGAGTATATTGCAATATGGGAATGCATTTCTACAACCTTTCAAAATCCGACACCTATTGTAACATTCATAAGGAGACTGTTAAAGCAAAATAAAATGTGTATTTTCTATTTTTTAATGAATTAGTATTTTAAGGGATGATCTTGATATTAAATGGACCAATCAAAATTAAATGATTAAAATGTTAACACATTCCATTTTGACAAAAAAGAAAAAAGCTTGGGCACTCGGGAAAACTGAAGGTTAGTTCACAATGTTAACACACGAATGTCTCAACCCAAGGCACATAACTTGCAACTGTGAATACTACTTAGTCCATTGGCTGAAGCATCTCTGTTCCAGCCCCATATTTTTCTCAGATCTAAATGGGGCTAAAATACTGTAATTCACTTTCTTATTGCACTTTATTTTCAAGTGAACCCGTAATATTTTTTTCCAAGTACTGTAAATAAATTTAGAAGTCCATTTTCTTATATAAAATATGGTCCAATTATCTGAATCCATGCCATAAGTGTTCCCAAAACTGAAATTTTCCATATAAATACAATCAATAAGTACAATTACCAGAAAACAAAGAATTCACTTTACTTACATGAGAGAAAAAAAAAAAAAGAGGAAAAAGATCTTGAACAGCAACAAGGTATTCTTTTACAAATTTAGATTTACTCCATTTGATAAAGCTATTTTTGCCGGGTGAGCACTACCACCTATTGCAGTCAAAGTGTTAAAGAACAGCTCTTTTCTACTACTATATAGAATCTAAACTATAATTACTGAGGATACTACTATACAGTACAACCTTGATTCAGTGAACCTTGCTTTAGTGAATACACACTTTGCATCCTACAAAAAAAATTGCAACACACACAAATGCCTCTTGAAGTCAACCTCAGTTGCAATGAACCTCTCACTCCAACAAATCAGGGATATACAGTTCGCCAATTCAAGGTTACACTGTACATAGTAATCTTAAAATGTCAATATTGTTATCTATTTTTCTCAACAACTAAAATGCATATTCATTAGTGCATGTAAAATTACCCAAATACTGTATAGGAGGAGTCCAAAATTTAATGACTAGGGTATAGCCCCATATAGCTCGTTAAATCGAGTGGAGCACAATAAATTACTGAATATGTACCTATCACTAAAAACAAAAATTTAACATTTTCACACCATGCAACATTACTAATTACAAATCTTAAAATCTACAAAAATCCATGCACAAAATAACCTCTTCAACATTAGACCTAAACTGTATATTAAAAAAAATTGGTATACTGTATTTGTTTAGTGGTTACCTAGTAAATAAAGTAAAAGCAAAAAGAGCACCGATTAAATAATACAATTTACTCTTATCAGTCTTATGCCCTTGTTATTTACTCGCTATAAAATGTAATTTGATGTATTTAAAGTATTTTATAAAAGGTCATCAAATGTCAGAAAAATTCACACACATAGAAGAGCAAGCAAAACAAACACAAGAACAGGAGGATAATGAACAGAAACTTATCAAGGACTGAGACTGCACGCAGCTTTAGAAAATGTAGGCCACGAGAAATGACGGTTCACAATTGTTTTTACAGTACAGTATTAGGAAAAAGAGAATCATAAATGAATGATCAATGTTTTCTTATGAAAGTTCTGAAAGCAGCTGATGCACCTGAAGCACATATACATGAATGGAATTTAATTCAAAACTATACGTATAAAAGCCCAACACTTCTATAACAGCTCCACTGCAATGACAATTTGTGTCACTCAATTTCTTTCATGGTGTGCACAGTTTCTAGCTCCAACAAGTCATTTATTTTTTTCCAAACTCTGTATTCCGTCATGCAAGACCCCGTCTACATACCTTAATTACAAACACTAACATCATCTGTGACAAACAACACACAACATCCTCTTTTGTTCTTTAGCTCATCTAATTCCAGTAAGTGTTTTCCTGTATTCCAAATGATGGTGTCCCATGCAGGATCATCTGATACACATGTTATCCATGACCAGCTACATATAACACACACTTCTGTCCTCTGTTGAACAACTTCAGACTTTAGCATAACAGGTTCAACAAACTTAACTGAAACTCCAAGAAGCCAAGGAAATACAATACAATAAAGGGATACACACCCTCAGCTGTGATGATATCATCCAATCAAAATTCAGCAAGAGAAACATGATGTTATTACTATGGGGTTAGAATTCTTATTACTTACTTATTTTAAAATAAAACAAAATAGAGCTCACACTATACAAAGAAGAAAATCTAGATTATGATCTTTTCATTACTTGTGTACTTGAATAAAGAAATAAAAGACTTAAATATTCAGAATACAACATATCTAATAAGTAATTAGGCACTAGTAGAGTCGAGTAACCAATGCAAATTTCCCCCATCCCCAAGATTCTGAGGAAATGTTCATTTTGATACACCCAACAGAAACAAGACTCAATATACTAAGGGTACGACTCTGGATATCTTGTTACAATCACACACAGTTATAATAAATAAAACATAACTCTTGCAGGCATCCCCTGCAGAGGACCTTCTAGGAGAACCAAGACGCCACACACATAGCCACTGGGACACACTCTACATATACCGTGTCATTCTTTAAAAGATAATAAAGCTATACAAGTAATAAAGGTGTGCTAAAAATACATTTCAGCACTGTAAAATGTATTTCCTGATTATGTCCTAGTTATGAAAATATCCCCCAACTCTCAAATTTGAAGGGTTAAATTCATGAATGTAGAAATGTAATTCAATCTAATAACCCTGGAAAAAACAAGGAACAGAAGAGAATATGATCAATCTAACCAAAATACCGAGGACAATAGGCAAGTTGGATAATAATAGCCTCTTTAAATTGTGAGAAAGAAGGTCAAAAGGACATCAATGGAAGGTGGAAATACAATCGAGTCAATGAAATGTAGGGAAATTCTTAAGCCCTGTAAGAGTAGTCAGAAAGTGGAAGGCACTGAGAGGGGTTGTAGAAGCCACTTCCACTGACAACTTCAAGAACAGATACTACACGGAACGTGAACGTCAAGAGATATAAAAAACAAGCCCCTCATTGTTAACACTTTCGCACTTTGGTCGAGCGAGCGCCAGACCACCACAAGATGGGCCGGGCATTCCACATGAGTGTGCGGTAATACTGAAAAGTGTATACTTTTTTAAATTTTGTAACCACAATTCTCATACTAGGCTTTTCATTTTGGTATTAATGGGTTCACAATAGAATTTCCTAAAGGAGTATATGCATATAAAGTCCAAAAGCCCGGCGTACCATCCACACCAAACCGAGAAATTGGCCGCGCATTACCCGTGAGCACGCAAGAGCAATAAAATGTGTATCCTCTTTTCACTTTAGTCACCTCAATTCTCGTCCTAGGTCTTTCATTTTGGTATCAATGTATTCACTATAGAATTCCCTACAAGACTATATGCATATAATGTCCAAAACTGCGGCATGCCCCACCCGCAGCCGAGCCGAAACTAGGCCGAAATTTGTTAATTTTTGATGCACTGATGTGTCATTCCCGCATATTCGTCTAATAAATTTTTTATGCCATACTGCATCGTCCCCGCACGAAAGTGTTAATGATAGGGAAGCTCTGACAGGGAGGCTCTCTTGAATGACTCTTGGACGAATTAGAGAACCACCCAAGACAAATCAACTCATGTATGACCTATCCTGGCTGGAGGTTTAAGTTCAACACAAACGTCAACACCAGAAAGCTGTCACCAGCTATACTTTTATATAGAAGACCAATGTCCTGAATGTTTCCCATCCATCCCAATGTTGTGGACACCAGTAGACAAGTGTAACACAAAATGCTCAGTTAACAACTTCTTCAATCTGGATATGCCATTCTCGAGAACATCGCTCATTCAAGGATCGTTCATTCCTCAGTTGACTCAAATTTGAAACACATTCACCCCAGTTTCAACTTGTACCTAATATAATTATATCCTAACTTTATATAAGGAATAAACCTATTACAAAAACATAATAAACTCAATAATTAAACTACATCAGTTTCACAGGTCAAGCTCCAAATTGAACTAATTTAAGGTGACAACTCTTAGTTTATAGTATTGGGAAAACAAAAATCTATCACTAGATTTCATAAATGAACTGTAAACAAATATTGTAGATGGTACATAATAATATTAAAACAGAAAATCCTTTGAAACAATGCAGGGATTTGCACCAGTGTTCTAGTGCTCCCAGACACCTGCAAGGATCTGGGAGGCACTAAAATGCTGGTTCAAATCCCTGCATTGCTCCAAAAGTTTCTCATTTATTCATTCTGCCATTGTGATTTCTTTATTATTAAAACAGTTAACATTGAAAAGAATTGCTGAGTGTACTCAGATTATAGGGAACAATGAATATCAGTGCAGTATCGAAGGCTCTGATTAAGCAGGTGGAAAATGAATACAGTAATACTAGATTCACCTCTAATATTGTATAGTTAAATGATTAGTTCTTGCTCACACAGTAGTGAAGTGTTTCAGTGACTGGGCTAGCATGACTCAAACCAAACTTGCAGGTACAGTATTAAATTTGCCACTGAACTTGTACAAGATAAATGTCGTGAAATTCTATACACTGGCTTGCACAGTGTACCCTTGGCATTGACAGAATTGTAGTTCATGCCCAAGGGAATAAATAGTCAGTGATAATCAAAGAGATGCTTTAGCTACTATACAAAATTGATTTGAGATTGACATTTCTGATTACCATCCCGAGTTTGCATCTCAAAGCAAAATACATTACTGTTGTCGTGCCTGTAAAGAACAACATGTAACAAACCACGAGTAGAAAATAATGGAGGAGTTACATTAATCATGACTATAAGAATACTAAAAACAAAATGTCTGATGAAAATTATATCCAACAGACACAAGAGGTCCTGTAAGCTTCAGCATGAAACAATACGATGAACACTGTGAGGAAACTTTCATATACCCAGTATGAGACAATTAAAAAGCTCTAACTCGGCAATACAATATTTAGTGGTCAGGATACGTCTAGGACATAGATGTATCTGACAACATTCATAAGAACATAAACAAATAAAAAGTTGGAGACACCACAATGAGCCTGTTGGCCCATCCTGAGTAGTGCCCATCTAGATCCCACCCCCTCACCCCTATGAATCTATCGAATCTTATTTTTTATAGCTAACTATACCATTTGCCTCTTTGATGTTGGCACGTCAAAGGGGCAAATGGTGCCTCTTGCCCGTACACTGAAAATGGCAGACTGATGTGATTTTAACGAAAGCATGTTTTACAACACTCTACCTTAAGCCGTGCAAGTTCCTGCTGATATTCTCTAAGGATGGCATCTTTTGGATCTTCATTAATCTTCGGCTTATTTTTAATGTTCTTGGCACGGTTGGCATAGCGAAGGGTTGTTATTGTCTCATCATAATTGTAGCTTGCTGGCCCAATATTGGCAACCATGATAGTTTTAGAGTTTCCTCCCAAGGAATCTGAAAGATTACAAGAAAACAATTAGTAATAATCCTACCTGTATGTTTGCTTCTTTTTAATTGTCAAATTAGGAAAGGATGGTTGCAGCTGAATCTTTAAAAGAAATGAATATAGCACATTAAATCTAAACCTTTATTAACACAATTTTATTAAAGACATTCATGAATGCTTTATAAATGTTCATTCTGCTCATCAAGCTGGCCCCTATTGCATAATTTAATGCCAAGCAAATGCAGACCAGTCATGACCAGCTGCAGCATAGTATGTTAAATTCAGATTAAAATGACCAATACCTTGCAGAAATCAACCCGATACTGAATTAAGATTTTTCCTTAATACACATCCCTAGTATTACCTTCATCATGCAAATGAAACACAGAAATGAAAAGCAAAAATATAGAAAATAAATAAATGATAAAACTAGTACAGTACTTTAATATAATCCTGAGGTGAGATACTGACCCTTCCCAATACTTGGACTCAATAACATGCATGTGTATAACCAAATAAGTTTCTAAAATGTAATTACAAAATTACACACCATATAATCCTCTACTCATACCAGTCTACCTTTTAACTATTAAATTTGTTTCATTAGCATTTAGACTTAACTGAAATGACGTGCATACCATGGCCTGAGAGAAAACCAGCATAAGGCAAGAGGGAGGTGGGAGTGGTATGTGGTGTGATGAGGTGAGGTGAGATAGATGGTGGTATAATATGATGTGGAGTGAGTGAAGGTTGTATGAAGGTGGTAAAGTGAGATTATGTGAGGTAAGAAAATGTAAAGCATGAAAACTGAGCCAACTGCACCTCCCTTTCAGAAAAAGGGAAAAACTAAAAGCAAGCAGAATAAGGAATGATAGTAAATGTGAAAAATAAAGACAGAAAATAAAAAAAAACATGCAAAGAAATAGGGACAGAAGTAAAAAAAAAAAAAAAAGGAGAGCATTTAGATATGTACTGCAAAAGGCAAGAATGAACAACAACAAAGCCAGAAAGATCTAAGGTTCATTTTGAGCATGTTGAGTAAAAAGTTGATTCAATAATATTGCATCTATAGTGTGTAGAGATAGGAATTATATATTATTTGGGAAGAAAAACCTATAGGATGATTCGAGTCCCCGACATGACAGAAAACGGTATTATTCGTGTCGGCAAGTTTAACACTTTTGCTTTCTTAAAGTCTCTTATTAAGAGTACTGCCAATTTCTCCAAAGTCTCTAAAGTATTGGAGAGGGCAAAAGGAACAAGAAAGAGTATCAACACCAGCAGCATTGAAAGGAAGAGAAGCAGTGTGAACCAGATTGCTACACAGTGTGTTAGTTTGTCGAAAGGCAAGTTTTATATCATCAAGATGAAGAAGGGTATTAGTTAAATTTTTAAGTTCAGTTAATGGCATATATATATTGTAACCCTGAAGTCACTCAAAGACAGAAGTGATACTTGCCTTGCAAGAGGCGTGTGAGTTTGGAATCTCTGTAAGGAATGTGAGTACTCTTGCCATCAACTAATGCAGATATTACATTTCCCAATGCTGAGAGAGACAAATTAATTTTCGTGGCTTCTTTTAGTCTGTCGCCCTGAAAAGAAGTTGGTAACAATATACACTATGTTTCTAATATATCATATACAGTACTGTACTGTATTTAGAACATTTCCCTAATGAAGTTCGTATTTACACATGACAGCATCATAAAATGTACTTCTTTGTACCATCTTTCCAATGAACTGTCACTTCCACCAAAAGATTAAAAAGAGAATACAGCAGCCTGGAGCTGTACATATTTAATCACGACACACACACACACACACACACACATACATAGGGGCCTCGTAGGGGCCTCGTAGCCTGGTGGATAGCGCGCAGGACTCGTAATTCTGTGGCGCGGGTTCGATTCCCGCACGAGGCAGAAACAAATGGGCAAAGTTTCTTTCACCCTAAGTGCCCCTGTTACCTAGCAGTAAATAGGTACCTGCGAGTTAGTCAGCTGTCACGGGCTGCTTCCTGGGGTGTGTGTGTGTGTGTGGTGTGGAAAAAAAAAAAATTAGTTAGTAAACAGTTGATTGACAGTTGAGAGGCGGGCCGAAAGAGCAAAGCTCAACCCCCGCAAAAACACAACTAGTAAATACGCACACACACACACACACACACACACACAAAAAAAAAAAAAAACCTTTCCCACACACACTAGAAGCCTTTCCAATAGCAAATGGACTGCAAGAGCTGCACAAAGCATGAACCCACTATACAGTGTACTCAAACTTCAAAGATACGAAAACAAATCAATAACTGAATTTAGTCTCGAGTCTGTCCAACAATTATGAACAGTACATTCCTTGTCAGTACATACCTCCAAGTTTTTAAGCAAGCTCAAGCTGTCTCTCTCTTTCTTAATCTTTGCACCATGGTGCACTACACACAGGGCAATATCTCTGGCTGCTTTGCAGAGCAGTTTAGTCGAGTCAACTGCAGGTGAATAATCAGATGCATAACCTTCGAAAGATCAACTATCTCAATACATTGTTCTCATCAGTGTCTTCTTCCTACTTCTGTGCTCATGGTTTCTGTTGGTTTATTCTCACTTTCCCCATCTGCCGTTTACCAATGATTTTCCAGTACAGTACTGTACATTCTCCCAAACTTGACATGTGTCAAATTTGAAGTGGTTGCATCTTACCAAAAGTGCATGGACTTAGACAACCCATATAACAAGCGACGCTGATGCTATTAGTCAACGGAGGTTACCTTGAAGTTACCTTGAGGTGCTTCCGGGGCTTAGCGTCCCCTTGGCCCGGTCGTCGACCAGGCCTCCTGGTTGCCGGACTGATCAACCAGGCTGTTGGACGCGGCTGCTCGCAGCCTGACGTATGAGTCACAGCCTGGTTGATCAGGTATCCTTTGGAGGTGCTTATCCAGTTCTCTCTTGGAGCACCAATATTGTGGTACTTTTAATTTCACTAAAGCATTGGAATTTTGATTTTGTCAATAATTTCACAATTGTGGTGCATTAAGTTTGAGGACAGGTTGTTTTGCCTGCCTGCGGTGTCAGTGCATCACACTTGGACGGATCTCTTCCAGGTAACCTTCTCTTCTGGATGACCTGCGATGACTCTGTGGGGGTCCTCATCTACTTCCCACCCTCCAGTAACAAGGATTACACTCTGCAACTCAAGCGATTCTTCACATGGTTTTCTGTTTTGCTATAATATCTCACTTCTCCTATCATGCTCATCGTGAGAAGCATCCGAGTGACATAGTTCAAAAATTAGGCTCTGAGTGAATATGACAAGCTCCTTTCTGACCAATGTACCATAATCTAATACACGCAATTTTTCTGTATGTAGTTTTTTCTTTGAATCAGCCACAATGAGATTAGCCTTAAGGCAGGGAACTGGATGTTGATATAGACATTGCTATCTGATGGTAGTTAAAGATAGCATGCAGGTGAGCTAACAGATGGTCTGCAAGAGCCCTATTAAGGGGGTCCTCGTAATGCTAATAATGACTTGAAAAGGGTTGAGTGCTTTTGAGTATACTTTCAGTCCTAGCCAACTGGACATTAGAAAAAATCCCTAATGTACCAGTGCAGACTGATGCATACTGACAGACCCTGCACTGACTGTCATGCTCCACTTCACTGGGAACAGGATAGATCTTACTTAGGTGGAATAGCTCAGAAATACCATTTTGTTGATGCTCAGTTCATAGCTTAAACTTAAAATGTAAAAGTATTTTGTTTTAAACTTGCAAGAATATGAAAAAGTCATTATCTACACAATTCTTTGCACACCTGCAACTGACCTTAATTAAAAAATTGCATATTTATCTTGTAATTACCTGTACATGCATTAACTGCCATATTATAATGCTTCATGTTTTCTACTTATGGAATAACAAATTACAAAATATACTTCCAAGCAATTACATCTCACCAAAATTTAAATTTATGAATATATATAAAACACAGTCAAATTATGCCATAACAAACCAAAGCTTTGGTTCCATTCACTCACCACAGTGCCAGTTTTTGATTGCCGTTCAGATCCTGCTAAGTCAACGAGGTTGAGTTTCCCAACTCTTATACGGCTTTTGCCTTTTTCATCAAGATCACTACATTCTATGGTGATGATGAAGATGGCATGTGATCGAGAGCTATGGAGGTTCATATTTGTTGCCCTGAAATGGTAACTGATTTTGATATTTGACAACATAAAACAGCACTTTTATAAATACCCTGTGACTTAATTTTTCAGTACAGTATAGAATATCATAACTACTTAATCTTAAGCCTTTGATCATCTGAATAAATAAGAATAAGGTCATAAATTAAGTACATAAAGTATATACATATAAATCAGTAGACCTACAGTTATAAGAACAATTGCTTCTACGAAGTTGAATATGCCAGTCACGTACAATTAGCTCCAAGTTTATGACAAAATTACTTGAATAACAATACAGAGCACCCATCAGTGCAAAACACTGATAATTTCATATTGATATATTGTATAATACCCTCAAGATGAGGACCTAATGGTGCACAAATTTCTTTCAAGTTCCCCTTTATATTAAATACTTAACTTAAACCGAGTTGGCAATGTATGAGACATTATAAAAAATTATCCTTACCCAACAGCTCTGTTTTGGTTCCCAACTGTCATGACGTGCTGGATCTCGTTAACACTTTTGCAGACAAATTGTTGGAGATCCTTAACATACACCCCAGTGTCTGGTCTCTCCTTAAGCTCTAATCGTTTTTTTTGGTCCTTTCCAAGTAGATCTCTAGAGAATGTAGTACAGTATTTGTTATTCTAGGTTATCAGGTGTTTTAATTCGTAACTGATAAAACAGCCTATGAATACAGTATTTAACTACAAACTTCTTTAAGAACATCTTTATCACACTATTAATAATTTTATAGGTCAATAATTCTGTGTTATTAATTTTTCATCTTCTTTTCATATAATTTCTTTAAATTCTTCCAACATAACTGGGTTGCCATCCCCTAAAATTGGGATAGGAGGGAATGAATAAAGTTAACCAATACGTTTTGATCATTATTAACAATGAAGATGACAAATGATGATCAATGACAACTGATAATTAATGAAAAAACCACAAGTACACTAATGTTTTTAGTCTGCCAGACTAGATTTTTTAAATCGGCACATATGAATGACAAAATTAATTAGCAGCTAACTTTCATACAGAAATACCCTGACCTATATTATCTATTTTCTTTCTGAAAAACATAGTTATTTGCTAACCTAAATAATTTGTTTTGCCTATAACCAGCCTTTAAACATCTTACTATCATTCTTATTCAATGACTAGCAATCAATTCTAGTCAATCACACACCACCACAGTTCATATAATTCTTACATATTCACTAATTAGTTTTGCTCATATTCAAAACCAGTCTGTTCATGTAACACACTTCAGCCAAGGATGTTCACTAACTCTCTCACATTTAATTGATCTTCTCCATTTATTCAGCCAAAGAATGAATTACTTCTTAAAAGCATCCCCCCCCTGCTAACCCCCACTTTCCAATGCAAGAACAAAAATACATAATGATTAAAGAACTTGCCTAATTTCTTCCTGATAAATTTCCAGATATGAGGCACGTATGAGGTACTGCTGGTTGATGCTGCGAGCAATGTGATTGAATATGTGTTCAAAGGAATTTGGAATCACACCACGTTGGTCAGGATCATCTCGAATACCTGCGCAAAAAAAGTAAAAAATAATTTCCCTAGCATCATTTCAAGTAAGTATCTTTAATCCTGAATTAATAATTATGGTACTGAAAACCATTTTCAAATTAAGTTATGTACATCAGAAACTTTTAGAGAATTACCAAGTTGAGGAGATTTATTAAAGATGTAATCACTACAGCACCACACTCATAGGATCTCACAGTACAGGCATTGTACATAAACTACCTCTCTTACATAACACACCAAACCCAGACGACTGTAAACATCTTACAGCGACTGATAAAATCATCCACTACCTCACTGGCTACTCTACCAAGACACAATACTGTATTATCAGATGGTAGTGTACAAGAATCTTGGTGTGTACAACATACATTCTGTCTAAAGAGGGTAACAGCAAAAAAGCTGTTCTTCAGAAAGATAAATGGAAAATAAAACTTCTTTCATTTTCACCTTACGATCTTCCTTGCTTTAATTTTACAGTACGATATATTCAAAATGCATTATTTGTATATTATATTTCTGTGTATGTATGCATAAAGTTGTGTTTTATAATTTGCTTTATTTATACATTTCCTATCTAAACCCCCAAGCAATTGTCCACAATTTATAGTTTCACTTTATTAGTACATGGTCTTCTTCAGGATTTGCTTCCTCAAACGGAGCACAGATTGTTACTTAAGTACGTATCGGTCCAGTGCGGACAAAAACGTCATCGTAGCTTCATTTTCTGATATGTGGTTTGGATATCTTATCTTCGGATATGTTATTGTGATGTCTGCACATCATTTCAACATGCATAAATCTTTGGCATTTGGCATAAACTAGATCTTGGGAAATAGGGGTCTTGCCGATCACCTTACTAAGCTTGAATGTCTCTTGACGGGGATGAAAAGAATTAAGTATCAGCATGTACCAAGGTGTATGATTCTTTCTACCATTCTGACAACTGTCGGAATGGTGGAAAAGGATCAGTTGTCCGCAGGAGTTATAGACAACTGATGTGTCTATAATTCCTGCTGACTGAAGGTGTTGACATAATTCTTCCATACTATAATATGTTTATCCAGGACCAAAGCACAATTGCTTCTCATGATTCATTTTGAATGTGGGGTATATCAGCCTCTGCAACCAGAAATAAATGCAAAAGTCTTGTGTGTCTGTCACTGCTCACATTGTCACTGTTGTCACAACAGGCATTTCTCATATTGATTAGGCTTGCTGGTTTCCCCACATTGCAAGCCTTTATATCACTGCATGCTGAAGACTGGTAGTTATCATCAAAATTATACGTTTCAACTGGTTGTTAAACAAAACTCTTGCCCTTGTGGATTTGTTTACCCGCAAGGGCCATTTAAACCAGTTAAATACAGCTCTTGTGGATTTGTTCACAACCTTAACCTTTACTCCCAGGAGGTTAACTTCCTAGTCACACTACTCTGCCTACACCACACCTTAGTAAACACTGGTTTACATTGGGATCGCTGCTACTGTATCACATAACCTGGCCACTTAATCTGCAGTGCCCCATTTTTGCCTACAATTGCTCGTTGCCTTCCTTCTACCATTCATGCTGGCATGTTCAGAGAATAAATGTGTTAATGTAAGTTTTACTTGCCTTTCTATCTATATTTATTTTTAGTGATAATTTTGAGGGAAAAAAGATTATGATACCTCACCTTCCATTGTGTACGTCTTTCCAGTACCAGTTTGACCATAAGCAAAAATTGTTCCATTAAATCCACATAGAACGGAATCAATAAGAGGTCGGAATGTTTCATCGTAGAGTTCTTGTTGCTTGGAACTGGTTGGAGAAAAATATATACCTTTAGTGACAATGGTACCTTATATTCCAATGTAATTATTATAATATACTAGTACAGTACAGTACTATAAAACACACAGTATCTCAACTACACCACTACACTTTTATTTAATACAGTATAACAATATAACTGAAGTTGCAGTATCACAACCAATGATATTTTGAGGATGTCACAAGATCTTGTTAGAAACTCAGTGTGGGATACCATACCGAGGTCCTAACCTCAGTATGGTATCCCATACCATACTTGAGATAACCATATATCCCAAGTCTCAGCCTGCATTCTCACTGTGGCCTAGTTATTACACTAACTGTGGTGGAATTAAGGGAAAAGTTGGTATTTGCTATTTCTAGGTACAGTACCTTTTGTTTCTACTTTCCCTATGTTTTAGTCATTTTAGTTGTGTTCTTTTAATTTATGCATTTTATCTTTTAAGATTTTAATATTGGACAAAGCCCTTTTATTTACAGTATAATGTGTTGGCAATAATACTGTTTGGGTTCCAGAGAATCATGTTAGTTTGTCATGAAGCATGACAACCCGACTCCAGATCTTTCCGAGATGCTGCTGCAGTTGGGTTACTACCAGCTACTACTACTACTGTTAGTGGTGGAGGAAGGGAGGGAATTATCAGGAGATAGTGCCAGGCCATTATGACTATATAGCACTTGGAAAGGATCAGGATAAGGATTTGGGATGGGACAGGGACAAGGAATTGGGGTGGAAGAAAAACATGCACAAAAGTAGACGGTATCTACGGAGTAGATGAGGACTTAAGGGAGAATGTGTTTAGTACTAATATCATAAATGAGAAGGGCAAGAGTGCAGCATTTAAAGTCCATTTTATAAATGGAAAGATAGATGTGTTAGGAGCGAGATGTATCTTACGTAGAATGGTAAATGGAATAATAGTGAGAAATCAAAGTACGTAATGGGAGGCTTTGAGGTTCCTAGTTATTAGTATGTGAATATATAAAGTTTAAAAGAATAATGAGAAGGAAGGGATACTGTCACTTCGATCATATTGGAGAAATGACAGTATTAGTGCATTGGATTCCAATACTGTAATAAGTTGGATTGAATGTAAGACAAGCAGATACTGCATATATATTTCTAAAGGAGTATGTTCTAGTATGGAAAGTAAATGTTAAAAAAATCAGATGGAGGTGCTCTGATATCAGCTGAACTACTGTGTGGAGAAGCTACAAGATAATGGAAAAGTTATTGTTTTGTGGGATATGAATACTAGGGTGGGTAATAAATGTGAAGAAATTGTTGGAAAATGAAAAGTGCCAAGTGTAAATAGTTGGAAATTTCTTTGCCGACATGTGTTCAAAGAGGAATTTGTCAAATAATTTAATTGAGCATAGGAAATAGAAACATACACAGAGGCATACATATGGAATGAAATTAGAGTACGGAAAGGGGCCGAAATACTGTACTCAAGAGAACAGTACACATAAAGGAAACAAGGTTTTTGAGAAAATTGGTGGTTTTACAAATGTGGGATTTGAACAACAATGAAGGAGTATATGAGAGAGATGGCATAATTTAAATGGGTAAGTGAATGAAATGTTGAATGGAGGAATAGAAGATTACACAAAAGACTTGTGCAGTGATAGAGCCCCCTGGAAAAAGCTTCAGGATGTGGCCTCCACCCAGGAGAGAGCAAGGCTTCTGGGTAATAGATACTACAGTATATGTGCTATCTATATACAATGTACTGCATTAAAAATTATATTAAACTACAGGGACAAACTAGATAATTCCTCAGATCAGCCATTTAGACTTAATTCATAAACCCAGAAAACCATTTTAATTATGAAGCCACATAAAATGCCACAGCATTAAAGAGTAAAGAAAAAACATTTCTTGAATCTTTGCTACTGCAATAAGTTATGGTACATAAATGGCATTGCTGACAATCACATAAAAGATTAATTACTCACTTCCAGTCGTAAACTGCATCAAAAGTAAACGTCTTTTTAGGATCAGTGTCCGGTGCCTTGATGTTGCGGAGTTCAACCACACCCCGATCAACATCCATATCAACCACCCTGATGAGTAGATTTATTATAAAAAGTAGGGAATCTTGGGAAAAATAAAGTTATCAACAACAGTAAAAACTCATATTGCCCACTACTGGTTTTATGCAAGGATATGTTTCTGGATACCTCATGTTTAAGTGATTTGTGTTGCACAGTATTTTAAATAAAGTATTTCATGGGAAAATTTATGCTTGAGAAAGAAACTGCCATTCCTAAAGGTTTACGATCTTCTATGCCATCATAGGATAGCTTGACAAAATTTATACATCACTGAAGTAATGGACTATGATGTCCCTACAGTACCACCCAAAATTAATTTTCTTCAAAAATGACTAATCACAAATACACGCTTTTAAGAGCATCACTGACATTACAAATCTTAACAGCTAATGATATAAATATATTAACTCAATAGCTAAATAAAACATACACACAACTCAAACCATCAATGAGTAACATTGTTGGTATTGGTAACATTGGTTTCATTGGTAACATCACCAATGAAACTTGGGCCCTGTCCACCCAAACCAAGCTCTCATATATTACTACTTCATAGAAAAAACAATTGTAAAATTATGTAGCACAGGAGTGTCAGAATAGTTTGCTCATAAATGAGCTTTTCACAAGCTCATTTTTCTGAGCTTACAATCTGCCACTCCCAAAGGTAGCCGCCTAGGAAAAGTCACCTCTTGTGGCCATTGGCTGTCTCCTGCTCATTCATAGGCCGACATCGCACCACCACCTTCACCGCCTCTGCTGCACTCCCCTTCATCTTGGCCTCGGCACCTTGAACCATCCCTTCCACCTGCAAATCATAATATAAATTAAAATTTTAAGTTGTCTGACCAATTTGCTTTTGTTTTACAAAGATAGGTTCTCATTATTGGGATCAGGAATCCTGTTAGCCTTATAAAGGTCCCCCTAACCAATGGATGATCTTTTATAGGAAGCAACTCACAACAGTTGACTAACTCCTAGATATCTATTTATTACTAGGAGAACAGAGACATCAAATTTAGGGAAACATGCCCAAAAACTCAGATCCGAGAGGCTGTGATCAAGCCAACTGTGTTAGTCAATGCAAGAAAAGTTTCCATCAATTTGTATTTAATTTCTTAGCAATTTCACAGAATATCTATATTAATTGTATCACCACATTATCCTATTTAATAAAGCAACCAGTACCTAATTGTCATTTAAAATATGATACAAAGCAGAAGGAATAATTAAAACCAAATAAAAATAAAAATTGCATTTCTATGAAGGAAAAGACCTGCTTTTTTATCACTATCATTAAAAATCCCTTTAAACAAAATTTGTTCAGAATAAAATAACTGTACCTGTATTTGTCAATTTTCCAAGAGTATGTTCTCTTCCATTTCCTCTATTTTCATTAGTTATCTAAGATTTTTAAATAAAGTTCAGTTTTTGACCTTTCCAATGATATATAATTATATAATACACCACTTTCACTCCTGGTAAACTTACAGCTACTATAAACTCATTCTCTATAACTGTGTCTCCATAGCACTCTAAAAATGATATAATTTTGACTCCTGTGACAGGTGTAGCAAGCAATCCCGGCACAACCAAGGAGTAGAACAAACAAGATAACTCGGTCACCTGGTTGTACAACAAGATGACTCATACTGAGACCTGGCACATGACAGGTTTGAATTCTAAATGCATGAATCTGCACCTTACCCACTCAGTGGGAAAATCTGGTTGCTGTGTTATAAACAACATTCATTACGTATACTTTCCATTAAACATCTGCATAAATTTGGCACCAAAATTTTAAAAACATAATCACTTGTAACATTAATACACAGTTTTCTCACAATATACTAATAAGGGTTCTGTTGTCACTTATTTTGTTATATACCAGTTCATATATATAACTAAAATGCTTCCCTTGATGAATTTGTCAGTAGGAACTCTGTTGCCATTTATCTGGTATACTGGTATAAGTAGTATACCTCCTTTTGTGGATCTGTCAGAGTAAGGAGTAAAACCCATGACTCACTCGACTCTTAACTCAAAAAGGTGTTTCCAGAATCAATTTTCCGAATGTACAAGCTCCTCAAGACAGCTTAATAGACCCGTAACTTTACGGTTTATCTTAATAATACGAAATCATTGAGACCCAACGGAGACCCAAGCCCTCCAATGCCATGAGTCATAACCCAGAAGAGAAAACAGTTTTCTTGTTTACAACTTTCAATTCCGATTCTTTTCACGTTTGTCCAAAGATAAAGCCATAAATAAGCACAAAGACAGTAAGCTGCGGCGAGTTATTACCTTGATACTCAGGAAAATGGCATCATAACGAAGAAAAGGGCTACGTGGCTGCCCTATTTCCCATGAGAAACTGTCCTCTACTGCAGGCCTGGAATGTTTTGTTTTCGATCCATATGCAGACGACAGCCGCGAGGACCAGGGCTGCCAACCCTGCCTGTCACTCCTACTCTCTAATATTTTGATTTAGTAAGGTTATGTGGCTGCTTCTTTAAGTTACAATTGTTATTTTTGGTGTATATGTTGAGTGTTATTACAAAACGTGTTTGGGAACTGAAATTAAATAATATAAAGTTGTTATCTTTTTACGTGAATGGTAATAAGGAACCCAGCCCCGATAAATTGGTTCTTTTGTGTAAACAAATAAATATGTGCAAACATTATTGTTGCCTTGGCAGCGATAAGAAATATAATTAATTTAGTAATGATACTTTATTAGCTATAATTGGACATACAAATTATAGCACTAATAAATGCTATTTTTACTTGTATTAATTATTAAACTAACGCAGCACAGCAGCTGATGCTTATAAGGACACCTTTCCAATTACGTCCACCACTCCTTTTACAATCATCAGTCTAGTAACACCAAGTAACCTTTGGATTTGCTAAAAGAAATTATAGCCGTTTAAAATATCACGTGCGACAGAATTTGTGAACTGTATATTACAGGGATGCCACGCCTGTCATATACAGTTCACATATACATACAGGCTGTATTTATACAGTCCACAAATACATACAGGCTGTATTTATACAGTCCACAAATACATACAGGCTGTATTTATACAGTCTACAAGTACATACAGTTCACTATGTCATACAGGCTGACTAGCTGACAGCTAGTGTTGTCAGGGCAACCGCATCATCGTTGATACTCGTAAATTTTCTTATCTTGGCAACCAACTTACACACACACACACACACACACACACACACACACACACACACACACACACACACACACACACACACACACACACACACACACACACACACACTCTCTCTCTCTCTCTCTCTCTCTCTCTCTCTCTCTCTCTCTCTCTCTCTCTCTCTCTCTCTCTCTCTCTCTCTCTCTCTCTCTCTCTCTCTCTCTCTCTCTCTCTCTCTCTCTCTTTCTAAGAGAGAAATATATGTAGTAGACATAATACACACACACACACACACACACACACACACACACACACACACACACACACACACACACACACACACACACACACACACACACACACACACACACGGCCCCAGCATGGAGTTCATATCTAGTCAAGCTTAAGACTAAACTGGAAAAGGTTCAAAGGTTTGCCACCAGACTAGTACCCGAACTGAGGAGTGTGAGCTACGAGGAAAGACTACGGGAATTAACCTCACGTCACTGGGAGACAGAAGAGTTAGAGGGATCACCACACATATAAGATTCTCAGAGGAATTGATAGGGTAGATAAAGAGAGACTTTTTAACACAAGGGGCACACGCACTAGGGGACACAGGTGGAAATAGAGTGCCCAAATGAGCCATAGAGACGTTAGAAAGATTTTTTTCAGTGTCAGAGTAGTAGACTAATGGAATGCATTAGGAATTAAGCGATGTGGTGGAGGCTGACTCCATACACAGCTTCAAGTGTAGATATGATAGCGCCCAGTAGGCTCAGGAATCTGCACATTAGTTGATTGACCGTTGAGAGGCGGGACCAAACAGCCATAGCTCAACCGCCGCAAGCACAACTAGGTAAGTACACACACACACACATACCAAAGAGCCCCGCAAGCACAACTAGGTAAGTACAACTAGGTAAGTACACACACACACACACACACATACCAAAGAGCCTGAGCTCAACCCCCGCAAGCATAACTAGGTGAGTACACACACACACAAGGCCTCGCAGCTGAGTGGACAGCGCTCGGGGGCCGTAGTCCTAAGGGTCCGGGTTCTATTCCCGGCGGAGGCAGAAACAAATGGGCAGAGTTTCTTTCACCCTAATGCCCTGTTCACCTAGCAGTAAATATTCAAACAGCAACTTCCTGTGAATGTGTGTGCATGTGTTAGAGAGAAATATATGTAGTTGCCATAATAAAGGACAAATAAATTGGTTAGAGAGGAGGTGTCCAAGAGCTAATAGCTCGATTCTGCACGCACAAATAGTTAATACACACACACACACACACACACATACACACACACACACACACACACACACACACACACACACACACACACTCACACACACAGGCGGGACCAAAGAGCGGGACCAAAGAGCCAAAGCTCAACCCCCGCAAGCACAATTAGGTGAGTACACACACACACACACACACACACACACACACACACACACACACACACACACACACACACACACACACACACACACACACACACACACAAAAGTGTTAGATCAAAGATGCTGACATACAACCTGTTTCTCATGTTCTTTACCTGGTAATTAATACTAAGTTAAAGGACTAACTCTCCAAAGTTCACTTAACACTTTTAGTTGACCTTAAGTTTAAATTTGCATCCTCAGAAGCAGAATTAAATAACGTAAATACAAAGACCAAATATAGGCCACATAGAATCCATGCAGTAGCAAGTTGATGTAGGAGAGAGGTGTTTAATGTGAAGTACTGAGGCTACGTCCTATCACCTATTGTCATCATAACAAGAAACTGCAAGGCAGCAATTAATTAATACACATTCTCTCGGTAAGATAAAAAAAAAACAATTATTATTATTACAATTTCAAATTGTGATTCTTTTTACATTTCTCACAAGGAAGAAATAGTCAATAAGCTGCAGCTATCTATTACCTTGATATTGAAGAAATTGGTCTCTTTAAAGAGAGACCATTTTAGGCTCTAGAGAGGCTCATTTAGGCTTTAGAGAGCCAGAAGACTTTCTAAAGAGAGCCTTTTTTTGGATATTATCTAATATTGTAAAATTAGATTAGCTGTGGAGGTGTCACCAATTAAGGGTGAGTATAGGTAGTCTTTAAGCAGTGCACAAAATGTTTGGTGTAACACAAGTTACTTCAGCAGTGATAGGAGCAAATTATCCAGCAATATCAGGCTATACCATTTATCCTCTTGCAAAATAAAATTTTTGTTCCACTTGGTGTTCATCTATACTGTATAGTAATATATCTGGCGTGCATATAAACCATTTGGAGTTAAATTTACATACAAAGATAAAGAAAGGACATTAATAAACAGCTTTTATTAGATATTTCTTTATAAATTTGTTATCCTAAGCGAGAATTTAATCAGCTAGTTGATTAGTTTGGTGTTGGGCTTATGACCTATATCAACCTGTGAAGGGCTCTTTAGGTGTCCAAGACTGACCGACTGGAGAGTATGCTTGAGTCCTGAATATAGTTCAGAATTAAAGTAAATTCTCAGAGTATACACACCGAGAAATGGGGTACACCTTCCGGTGTTTATATCTCTGTATGCTACCAGTTAGTGGTCCAAAATCCGAAGGTTACCCGATACGATTTTGTTCTCCAGTATGGCACCTGTGGGTATGTCAATACGGTCTCCATGGTTGGCGATAATGATGACGGTCCCCTGTAGGATATCAGAGTATTATACATATATACATATAATTCATGTTTATATGTATATATATATAATGGCATTGGTAAACATTAGAAAGGGGTTAGCTACAAAGATACATGCGCATTCTTAATGAAGACACTGAGACTAATAGATGCAGGTCCCGTCTCATATAGGTCTTAAAGATTCTAGAACATTGGCGGGCAAACAGAAGCCTCAAGATTTCCCGAAACGCAATACATGTTAGCGGCTTCTCGAAAATATACGTGCATCCGACTTATTACCATATATCCATGTTAATTATATACTGCAGCTATCCACTGTACTAATAAGTTCAAGTTCAAGTATGTTTATTGAGACAAGAAAGAAATACATCTCAATGGGATAGAGTAGCTTAGGCTATTTCTATTCCCCTGGGTACTAAAATGAATGTATTTGAATGTGCATTCCTAAATATTTACAAAACTCAATGTATTTTCTTGAAATCAATAACTAAATAAAAATCAATATTAGTCGGAAGAATTTGAAAACAGAAAGAGGCAAACAGGAATTAAAGTAGATCCATTTATCACAAAGAAATGTGTCAAAGATGACAAAGAAAAACAAACTTTAGTCCAGCGCATGTTGTTACTTGAGACTACAAGAATCTCTACAAGTATCTCTGGCATTTCAACCTTACGGTCACATAATTTGTAAAGTGTGAACAAAGACTTGGTCGCACACTACTCACTAGACTCTAGTCTAGATTACAGTAATACATCTCAGAATGTGAACATTTGTGTTTAAAACATAGCTCTAAATTAATGTACATAAAGTTATGCACCACTTTATTGTTAATTATAAAGTCTGAATTGCTTGCTCTGAATCAACATTTTGATTATAGATCAAGGAAATTATGTAGAAAAATGATAGGGGTTTGTAAATCATAGCCTAGTCTCTGCTTCTTTATATGTGTGCTGTAATACTTCTATTAACTTTAGACTCCAATATAACATAACAACAAGAACATAAGAATAAAGGTAACTGCAGAAGGCCTATTGGCCCATATGAGGCAGCTCCTGTTTATAAATACCCAATACTACTCATTCACATGTCCAACTCACGCTATCAAAATGCTATTAGGTGATATAATGATTAGAAAGTTTGATAAGCGGAGTGGTTATTATGCTGGTCTCATATTGCAGGACTCACTTCGAATTCGATCTCCGTTGAGGAGGATATTATTTCTAATTCAGTTTGAAGCTATGTTTGTGAGTGCGTGCTTCTTACACAATTTAGCTCCACAAAGTATAGACGAAAGCGCGCGGCTAGCTATGCAGCCCTTTCTCAGAGTAAATCCATTAGATCAAGACACCAAACCTCCCGTCAAATCACTTGGATAGTTATCTAGGTATTTGTGATGGTCCGAACGCATATTGCGGTTGCAATAATAGTCTTCTTGTAAACTGACAAGTGAACCTTTGTCCTACCAAAGAATATTCTTAAGTTATAATTTAATTATATTATAAGTCACTGGTTTAAAACAAAATTTATATGCTGAACATGTTTTCTATCTGAAGAAACGTTAGATAAGTTCTATCCACCTTTGGTGAACAAGCTTCAGGAATCAGTATATAAAGTTGTTGGTTTAAGAACGACGACGATCCTAAGCTCGGAAGCTTAGGTTGATTAGAAGCTCCTCGCCTACCCGGAACGGCGATACGGGATTGGATCCCCCCTACAGCTTTTGAGAGACGGGACCAAAGAACCAAAGCTCAACCTCCGGCAAGCACAACTAGGTGAATACAGAACATATTTTCCTCTCCCCGCCCACCCTTCCCCACCTTCAGGACGACCCCCTTGCCGAAGGTAACGTCACCGGAGACGGTCAGGTGGTCCAGCTCCAGCATGTCTGGGATGGAGGAGAACCGCCCCAGGAAGTCCTGCAGGAAACAATATTATAAATGCCGGTGGAGAAAAACGGACAGTGGAATATACAGATCACAGTGTGTGTGTTTGCTGGCACAGGAGATGAAAATTATAATGTAAAACTGTTTCAGAAATATATTTTTATACAAATCTAAAATACTATGAGAGACATGATTCAAAATGATAAAACTGAATCAAGAAAAAGTAAACAACTCACTCCAGCTCTTTTCTCCTCCCCCCTTGTAAATCCATCCAAGCTCCTGTCTTACCTGCTCTTATTACCACGCTTTACCGTCGTCTTTACTCCCACCAATTACCTTCACCTCATTTGTTGTTCCAGATTTAGCTACTCAGAACGGGCTAGAGTGAGCCCGTAATTGAGTTAGGCTATTCGCGATAACTTTGTTACTGTCCTCCACCGTTGTTGTTGTTTTAGATTCAGCAACTCGGAACAAAATGTTCCAAGTAGCACGGGCTTAGCTGGCACAGGAGAGAGGCTATAACTTTTTGTCCTCCACTTGTTGTTGTTTTAGATTTAGCTACTCAGAACGAAGTGTCCATGTAGCATGGGCTATGGTGAGCCCGTAATGTCCTCCACTTCTTTCCTCGTCCTTTTTATCCAGCCTCTTACTTCTCCCCACAACCTTCTTAATCCTCTCCGTTCCTCAATTCTTCTTAACTCTATTCCTAACCAAATACTTTACCTATCCCTGAATATCGTATCACTCCACTCCTTCTGTGGTCCACCGTCATGCTTCTCCCACCCCTTGGTCCACTACCTCCACCCTCAGTAACCCCGACACCACCTGACCTTCACTCTGGTGAAGTGTGAGCCCAGCTTGACCAAGGGCGTGGTATCGAACATGCGGAGCGGCGACATGGTGAGTGCTCCCTGCTGCAGGCGATACAAGTTGCTCATTACCAGCAGCAGATCGTCTGTCTTCTTCACCGGCAGGAAGCGAGAGCGGGGCACGTTGATTCCTGTGGTAGGAGAAGTTAGGGGAAAAAGGATCGAAGGCTTTGTGGGATTGAGAACTTATAGGACATTATAGTGTTCCATATTTATTAAAAATCGAGTGTGTAATGTGGTCAGAGGTTTGGGTGGTTCTGGCTGAGTTAGAACAATTATTTGGGAGGATCAAATACTAAGTAACCACAACTATACCACGAACACGGAGGTCAGAAAGCAACTGTACTGTATATAAGCTGGGCTAACACTTCACTAACCAAGATGTTATAAACTCAGAAGAGTATACCTGGTGTGAGGAAAGGACAAGAGAAGTATAAAAAGAATAAATGACAAATCTCTAGACTTCAAGCCACTAGTTCATTCATTCTGACGAGTGGTAAGAACTGACTAAACTTCCAGTCACAAACACTAAAACCTCCATCACAAAATAACAAAATGAAAGTAGCCCCCGTCCTAACAACTTTCCCCGCCATACTGCAATAACTAACATACTTTCAAAAGGGCAAAACATTTCCTAATACTCATACTTATAAAACTAATACCACACCGATATATACCAGGATATGCCTAGAATGTATTGTCAGTTACAGGCGACAATTTGTCCTAAATTCGTGTGCGAAATTTGTGAAAAAGAAGAAAGCCTATTTCCTTGAACATTGTATTGTAAATTGTTACATAATGACTATTTTCCACTCCCCCTGGGTTAGCATATACTTGACATTATATATTATCTGCATAATGGATCAATTAATTACATACGTGGTCAGGAATCAAAATTAGTTTGCAATACAATAATTATGCAATATATATTATATGTAATTGTAAGTCGAGCTGGTAAATTACTTAAATAACTTACGGTTGACTGCATAATAATTCAATATTCAACTTTGTTCTTAAACAGCTCTCTAAAACACCTTTCCATGAATAACATACGCTAATGTATTTTTCGCTAATTAACACTTTAACATTGATTCAACGTTGATTAAACGTTACGTTTAGATACTGACCCCACTGGGAGTGGTCACATGTTAGGCAAACAAAGTTACTTTGTCTAACCCTATATGAAAGACAAACGTAAAATGCACATTAGGCTGGTTAGAACTGTAAACACCTGTCTGCGGTAGGAGCATGAACTAACCCAGAGCGCCTGAGAAGCACTTCACGGCGGCGCCGACGGCCTGCTCCAGCTGGATGATGTTGAGGCCGTTGTCAAGCGTCTTGTTGTTGACGATCACTTCCATGTCCAGCGTCCCGCCCTCCAGCACCTCCTTTATCGCTGGCCGCACAGGAAGAGACACGGAGATCATCTTCATATGCAGGTGTAATGGCGGAAAAATTCTTATGGGTTGTAGTTGGTAATTATATGAATCCTAGTGAGAATGAAAATGGTTTCACAGTTTCTGCGGTAGGAAGAATGTTATACTTATCGGTATGCTTAGGGGGGCCTTCTCGCCATGCCCTGTGACTGAGGGGATTGGTGTCCTGAAGGTACATAAACACCCTATACCCCCTCCGAAGTGGCAAGGGGAGTTAGAGGACAACAATAGTTTAACGCCGAGACAAACTGTAGGAGAAGCCTAGTTACCTTATTTATGCTCATTATTTAAAATGTATTTGTGATTCGTGTTGGTGCTTCTTATCTCCCACTGGGGTTATGTCAAAAGAAGCCAAATGGCTTAGGTTAAATCTGTAAGATAATACATTATAGATAATATTACATTTCAGCAATTATAAAACGCTTATGGTTATTTAACAAGAGCAGTTTACTGAGATCGTTCTTACTCCTGACGCCGTTTCAATTGAAAAAATGTGACACAGGTATATAACTGTGTGAAGAGAAGAGGTCCGCATTGTGGTTGCCGAGTGCTGAGGCGCTAGAGACAGTCACGAAGGCTTTATTGATAGTAGTAAGCCTTCGAAGTCGAAGAATGCGTCTTAAAGAACGTGGTAACGTACCACTGTCCTGAGAACAAACATTTGCAGCAGTTGATGAATTATTTTTGTATTTCTATTTCTACTTTTTCCCACGGAATAGGTATGGAGTGCGTGATAGACACATAAATATAATATAACTGAACCGATTATCTGACCGTGTAATCCTTCCACCACCGCCCACGGCACTAACATGGGGATCATAATAAACTAATGAAGCGCAGTTCTCTCTCCCACCCATCCACTTACCACTCAGTTTAATCCAAAGGTTGTTGGTGTTGAAGATCTTGAAGGTTTTGACGGATTTGAAGTCGTCGATGTGTTCCTTGGGCACCTGAGCTATCTCCAGCAGCCTCATCTGGTTCTCGTACCTGATAAGTGTGCCTCCCTGTAGGGGAGGAATACAAAAAAATTAAAAGATGTATTGATCGCTAATCCGATGAAAGTTATATCCCATGTCTTAATTTTGTGTAATCGTCACAATACTCACAACTCGGCACGATTCCAATCTTTTTCTCGGCTTTCATGTATTAAATATGTAACACCAGGGCTCACTAAACTTATCCTTACATTCTTTAAGAACCCCGGCAAATACTTCGTCTGCACTGGGAACTTGGTGGACTTAAATTTGTTTGTTTCATTAACAGCTGCATCCTTAATAAAAATTAAACTATTCTACTTGTCCTTCTCAACACATAGACTGTTTAACTACAGGTAAAATATTATGGTGTTCTGTAGTAAATACAGAGCCAGAGAATTTATTTAGAATATCGTCCATCTCTTTGTTATTATCAGGTACTTGATATATCTGATTTTTCAATGTTAGAAATATGAGAGAACAAATATCAGCATTTGTCTTTACCTGTACTGCTATGCATACTTCGTAATTTTTTATTTTTTAGCTGTTCTCGCTACTTGATAAATTATTAATTTGGGTAAACTTCACCATTCATGAAGGCTTCAGAACTAATATATATATACACAAACATGACTGACCTCAATAAGACATTCAAGATGTTGAATAGATTAGAGAACGTAAACCCAAGCCACTTCTTCGAGAGGTCCAATATAACTCAGAAAATATAACAATTTCAAGATTGCCAAGCCCTATAGTCGAACAAAAGTCAGAAAGATCTTCTCCCGAAGAGTATTAAAGTCAAGGAACAATCTACCCGCCTGAGCCGACCTCGCTAGGACAACGATCTTGTTTAATACACAGAAGTCAGTGGCTATATATACATATATATTCACTTTAAGTTCAAGTATGTTTATTGAGACAAGAAAGAAATACATATCAAAGGGATAGGCTATTTAATAGCTTAGGCTATTTCTACCCCCCAAATATTCACTTTAATTATTAAAGCCGTGCTTGGACCTGGCGTGGCCTCACCTTGACATCAGCTCTGGTCTTGTCGGTGACCTCCATGAGGAACGGACAGTGGTCCGAGGGCTGGCCCCCCAGCAGGAAGTTCAGAATGCCAAGATCGACGGTGGCGCCCAGGTTGTCGATGTTGCTGAGGAACACGTACTCCTTCCCCTGGAGGAGAGCAGTCGGCGTCACGCACCAGTGTTCGCGGCACAACCTCATCCAATATTTTGTTGATATGGGTGAGGGAGTGGAATTAAGTACGAGGGAATTATCAGGGGGGGAAAGCGCCAAGCCATTACGACTATATAGCATTTGGAAGGGGTCAAGATAAGGATTTGGGATGGGACGGGGGGAAGGAATGGTGCCCAACCACTTGGACGTTTGGGGGGGGATTGAACGCCGACCTGCATGACGCGAGGCCGTCGCTCTACCGTCTAGCCCAAGTGGTTGGGCGAATTATGTACTAAACTAGCATCGCATGGGACAAGAGGCCTAGCGTGGTGCTCCACAATTTTTAGCTTCAAATTATACGAAATGTTATACTAAAACTGGCAGTGTTTTGTATTTCCCTCAAGCCTGATGTCACACCCACCTGAGATGGCGTTGAACGTTACCTTTATGTCGGTCATATAAGACGTGTCCGAGCCTGAATAAACTCATTAGTGCCTAGTCACTTTACCTGGCGCTCATGGTGACTGTCTGGTCCACCTTACCTGGCTGATAAACCAGTCCAATAAACCGCAGCTGCGGAAGGATTGATAGAAGTCCCCGTGACCTGGTGGATACCACCTGAATAGGATGAATATATATATATATATATATATATATATATATATATATATATATATATATATATATATATATATATATATATATATATATATATATATATATATATATATATATATATATATATGTCGTACCTAGTAGCCAGAACGCACTTCTCAGCCTACTATGCAAGGCCCGATTTGCCTAATAAGCCAAGTTTTCATGAATTAATATATTTTCTATAATTTTTTTCTTATGAAATGATAAAGCTACCCATTTCATTATGTATGAGGTCAATTTTTTTATTGGAGTTAAAATTAACGTAGATATATGACCGAACCTAACCAACCCTACCTAACCTAACCTATCTCTATCTCTATAGGTTAGGTTAGGTTAGGTAGCTGAAAAAGTTAGGTTAGGTTAGGTTAAGTAGGTTAGGTAGTCGAAAAACAATTAATTCATGAAAACTTGGCTTATTAGGCAAATTGGGCCTTGCATAGTAGGCTGAGAAGTGCGTTCTGGCTACTAGGTACGACATATATATATATATTAAATAAATATAAAATAAATAAATACTTATGAAGTACGAAGGTCTAATTATTATGCATTTTCTGCCATGAAAATGTTCTAAGTCTTCACCTATATGCATGATCGCTAAACACTCACCTTCTTGAGAGAGAGAAAGAGAGAGAGAGAGAGAGAGAGAGAGAGAGAGAGAGAGAGAGAGAGAGAGAGAGAGAGAGAGAGAGAGATACAGACAGAGAGAGACAGAGAGATAGAGAGAGAGAGATACAGAGACAGAGAGACAGAGACAGAGACAGAGAGAGGAAGAGACAGAGACACACACACACACACACAAGACACAGGGACCCACCCCTCGAGGTTGTCGTCAGCGCCGCAGGTCTTCGGGACCGGCATGAGGGACTCCTTGTTGATCCTCGGGTAGCGAGACTGGTTGAAGGTGTGCGTCTCCACCTGCACAACAACACAAGTCACTAAAACCATTTACTTACAGAAGCAGATCTACGTGGGGTCTGTATTTATGTAACAAAGCTGAAATAAGTGAAGGACATGTAATACAGGAAAACAGTATTCTGAGTATTCGTATTCTGAGATATAATGACTCTAATCAAACTTGAGATTTTCAAGAAAACTTTGTATTTAAGAAACATCGACTCCTATATCAATTTTTTTTATGGAATCCCTCATACTTGGGAAAAGGCAATCCCGTCTAGCCTGAAATGGTCAAAGATTACATGGAATTTTACGAAGATTAACTCTATTTTACACATAACCTCTTTGGAAACAACGAACCTCATCCGGGGAATGAATCCTTCATACACTGGAAACTACGATACGGATGAAATCCCCGACTCTAATCTACACTCCTCTGATCTTTTGTAAATAATAACCATATATATAACAAGGGGGAATCATGGCCCTTGGGAAACACTGAGCCGTCATCTGACCTTGACTGACCTGAAATCCTTGGTATTTCCGGATGACCTTCTGGGTTTCCTCGTCGGTGTTGAAGGAGTTCATAAGAACGAGCGGGACCTGGCAGCTGTAGGTCTTGTTGAGGTGCTGTAGAGAGTGATAAGTGCGAACAACGAGAAAATTTGATTCCGGGAATATAGGCAAATAGCACTCAGAGATACAGGTAGACAGAGACGCAGAGATACAGGTAGACAGAGACACAGAAATACAGGTAGGCAGAGACACAGCCCGGATACAGGTAAACAGAAACACAGGGATATAGGTAGACAAGCACAGGGATACAGGTAAACAGAAACAGCCGAGATACAGGTAGACAGAAACACAGGGATACAGGTAGACAAGCACAGGGATACAGGTAAACAGAGACACAAGGATACAAAATATGAAGAACGAAGTCACGGGTTTCTCATTGTCGGGGAAAAAGGGAACCTGTTAGACGCACCGAGGTCCCCTACTCACCAAAGCTTGTAAACAACTAACTTTCTCTACGATGCAACCCACAGAGTTGCCAAACTCCCAGATCATTGTTTACTGCTTGGTGAATAGAGGCACCCTGACGAAAGGAAAGGTTTCCAAACGTTTTCTCCTGCCCGGAAATCGAACCCAAGCCCATTCGGTTGTGAGCCGATTATGTTGACCACGGCGAAAAATTATCCCATTCATGCATGTCATTCTAGGCTAAGGAAAACAGGTAGTTAGGAAAACAGACATTATTCGAACATTTAGGAAAACTCTAGAGAACATTTAGAGAACACAAGAACAACATTTAATGAAAACAATAACATTTTGAACAAAATATCAGCATGAGTTCAGAAACGGGCAGATCCTGCCACAAAAATCGGATTATGCCCAATGGCCTAAGCGATTGGGCATCATTCCGTCACTCTGTTCTCATATCCTTGTTCTTGAGTATTCTCATATCCAACCATGGGCATAGTAATTCAAGGACATAGTGATACATTTACTGTATATCTCTGTGTCCATGTAAATGAACATAGAGATATAGGAACAAGGAAACGATGTTATTGCAGGCGAGGAGTCACAATAACGTTGCTAAAGTATGATGACCAGACCACACACTAGAAGGTGAAGGGACGACGACGTTTCGGTCCGTCCTAGACCATTCTCAAGTCGATTGTGAGAATGGTCCACGACGGACCGAAACGTCGTCGTACCTTCACCGTCTAGTGTGTGGTCTGGTCATCAATCGATGTTATTGTTCTGCAGGAACATATACATATATGGACTTAGCAATTGAGGAATACTGCATACACTAATTCAAGGGCACAACGGTGCAGGTATACAGCGATACAGGGACTCTCTAATACATGGATACAGTGATACGTGAACACATTGACACGGGAATCACTGATAAAGGCATATTGGAACTCTGTAATATAAAAACAGTGTGATTGAAGAACACTGTAATACAGTGTCACAAGATTCATGGAAAATGCGATACGGATATGAAGTGATACAGGAAAACTGATACAGTTCAAGGAGATACATGAATACAGTGGTAAAGAAACACAGTGGTCTCACAGAGACGGAACCAAAGAGCCAGAGCTCAACCCCCCACGCAAGCACAAATAGGTGAGTACAGTATATCAGGGAAAGTAGTGATACATAACTAAAATTATGAAACTATACAATGAACAAGTGTACAGTAATACAGGGACACAACAATACAAAAACAAAATGATACAGCGATACAGGAACAGATACAATGACAGTGAATTAGAGCAAAGGAATACGTGAGCTCCGGAAAGAAAATTTATAAGGATACTAAACAAAAATTTCCAGAAAGTGTTTAAACTAAAGTCTGAGCAGCTGTGAGAGGTGAAGGGAGGAGAACAGCCTCGAGTGAGTGACAAAGCCGCTTGGAAGTTACGACAGATGATGTGACGAAACAATCCTATCGGAACACAATTGGACTGTTTTCAACTGTGTTGTCCCACACAATTGCCTCAGCTCCCTACAACCGGGAGCCTTGTCGTAACCCCACCCACCTCGATGTGCTGCACGGTCAGGTCCAGGAAGGTCAGGTCTGAGCGGACGGGGATGATGGATTTTGGTCCCTGGCAGCCCATGGAGGTGCCCAAGCCACCGTTGAGTTTGACCACCACCAGCTTCTCCAGCATGGACCTCACAGCGCTCACCTCAGGGCCCTGGAGCTCAGAGTACTCCCGGACCTGAAAACGAGTAATTAGAGCCGCTCTTTGTACTTGATTAAATATTTTTGTAATAACAATTGATGTTTTTAATTTAAAAAGTAACAAATAACGTGCATGTACACCACTATTTATTTCCTTATTGAATTGTTTCTCCAATATTGTTTAACATTAACAACTATAAACACATAAAACATTATATTAAAGCAAGTTTTTTCTTCTGTTCGATGACACTTCTCGAGAGAACACTGCTTCAGGAAAGAGAACATCGGGCAAAGTGATGACCTGCATATTAGAAACAGTTAATGACAGCAGCTTCACCTGCTGTTGAGCAGTCTGCCAACACTTGTGTCTCTACAACAACGAGGGAAGACGAGGAAAAAAAGATAAGAGTTGAATAAAGGTGATGAAGTAAAATATAAAATATTGTTTTAATATATCAAATAAACTTTGATCCAACAGTTTTTGTTTACTTTTTTTCATCCCAAGGAATACTCTGTCATCACCACCACCACAACCTCCCGTGTCACTACAAGCACTAGCACCACCACAATCACCAGCACCACCACAACCTCCCGTGTCACTACAAGCACTAGCACCACCACAATCACCAGCACCACCACAACCTCCCGTGTCACCACAACCACCGCACCACCACTACCACCAGCACCACCACAACCACCAGCATCACGGGTGGTAGTGGTGCTACCTTTAACACCACCACAACCATTCTGAGCTTCGTCCCAATCACCAATCCATTCACCATCCCAACTTAAACTCACTGATCCTTCTTGCAATTTTTCGATCCTCTCCCACTCGACGGAGGGCGCGGACTCGTTGATGAAGCGCGCGAAGAGGTTCTCGAAGCTGCCAAGATCCCTTTCAACGGCCTCCTTCAGGTGCCTGGGACACGTCTGCAGCTGCTTCTGCAGCTCGTGGGCCAGCTGTGTCTGTGCATCCCGTTTGGTCAGGTTCTTGAACTCGAAGGATGTCTTCCGCTGGAGACCGAAGACCTGACGAAGGGAAAGAAAGGTAATTATCAGAAGACAGCAAAATCATTATGAGGGACAAGGAGTTAGGATACGGGGACAGACTCGGAGAAAGGATATGAGGAGGAAGTGGAGGAACGGGGCTAAATCACTTGGGCTATCAGGGACTCTAATAGTCCAAGTGATGTCTTTAAAGCCGACCAGTTCAGGAAGTTAGGTATGGCGGCGGAGTGGTCATCGGGTAATTTGCTGGAACACATTGTTTATACTTGGTACCATGTGTGGTATCAGTCGTGTGAGTGTGTGTGTGTGTGATTGTTTGCACTATGGCAGTTTGACGAAGGTTATATATATATATATATATATATATATATATATATATATATATATATATATATATATATATATATATATATATATATATATATATATATATATATATATATATATATATATATTGGTGTATACTGGCAGCAGGTTTTCTTTCAAACATGTTTCATTGAATATGACCGCATATTCTGTATTTATTATTTTCTGGTTTAGGGCTTCTATCCCTCTAACTATTTTCTTAGCATCAGGGCTTAATTGGAATAGGAGTTCTCCAAAACTCATTTTCGTACTTTTAAGGTGAAGAAAAGAAGTGATTTACTATAGAGTGTATTACACTTATTTGTATAATTTGCACGACGTTTCGAACCTCCATGGTTCATTCTCAAGTGAACAGATCTTACAATACTAGTTGATTTTATACCCGCATTAGGTCAGGTGATAATACAATGAAGGTGAAAAACATGGGGGGATACATAAGGGATAAACATAGGGGCTGCAGAAGGCTTATTGGCCCATACGAGGCATCTCCTATCTAAACACAAAGATTAATCCAGTGTAATTGGCCTGTTATGTTGGACATTGTCTTCTGTGTTGGCATCGATATGTTCTTGTCATATATATATATATATATATATATATATATATATATATATATATATATATATATATATATATTATTTATTTATTAATTTCTCATTTACATTGATACATCAAGATAATGTAATTTTTTGGGGGGAAATAACAATAGTGTTAATAACAACAATGTTTTTAATAATAAGACGGTTGAACGGCCTTGAATGACGGAGATAACTCAGGTGCCTTCCACTACATTCTTGTTTCAAGCTGTCATGGAAACCTTATCAGTTCAAGAGCTTGTGGTTGAGAAGCCTCGACACACGTCTATATTGCCTCTTCCTGGTATCTCTCTGTCTGCCTCTCTCTCTCTCTCTCTCTCTGTCTGCCTCTCTCTCTCTCTCTCTCTCTCTGTCTGCCTCTCTCTCTCTCTCTCTCTCTCTCTCTCTCTCTCTCTCTCTCTCTCTCTCTCTCTCTCTCTCTCTCTCTCTCTCTCTCTCTCTCTCTCTCTCTCTCTCTCTCTCTCTCTCTCTCTCTTTAACTTTATTAGAAATTACATATACTTTGAAATGAACGACTTCAGTGATTCTTATGTTCTATGGACGTTAGCTAAAAAAAACGAATTTTTATATCAAGGGAGAAATATATTGAATTTGTGTATCTTATTTTCCCCTGAAAAAAGTTTCGAAGGTTATCGTGTTTCAAGACATTATCACGGAAATGATCCTGTATTGCCTTGATAATGTGTTGAAACACGAAAACGTTCGGAACTTTCGTTTAATTTTCCTAGTGGAAAACTTACACATAACCGATTTACGTGTTTTTGTGATTATTCTGCATATAAGGCCAGATGTTTGGGGCTAGCCGCACTCAAAATTGCACTGTGGTTCCTGTGGGGTCTGGTCCACTTGATGGAGTCGGGGTTGGCTTTAGTGAAACGAGTTCCACTTGACATGGTGTCAGTTAGAGCCCCACAACGATTCATGGAATATATTAATTGGGAGGGAGAGAGAGAGAGAGAGAGAGAGAGAGAGAGAGAGAGAGAGAGAGAGAGAGAGAGAGAGAGAGAGAGAGAGAGAGAGAGAGAGACAGGAGGGGGAGAGAGAGAGAGAGAGAGAGAGAGAGAGAGAGAGAGAGAGAGAGAGAGAGAGAGAGAGAGAGAGAGAGAGAGACTAAAAGATTAACTAATATTATATACAAACAAATCTCTCATACAAACAGGAGAATTTTAAAATCCAAAAATTATTCTGAAAATGATTCAAAATATAACACCGGGAAGATTAATCGCAAAATATTTATGCAAGCCTGAGAGTATGCATACGTATGTATGCATAAGTAAGCCGAAATTTCTGTGGAATAGTCTCCCAAATACTAACCACTAAATATGGTAAGTGAGAGAAAGCTTAAACGTAAATATAGAGGGAAGAAAAAGGGTGATATTCTCACCAAGGACCGTCAAGTTCCACACCTCATTGTAGCGGTCGAAGTTACGAGGGAGAGAGGTGGGGAGGGCGCTCATCATAGGTGAAGCCGAAGCTGCCGTCGGCGCTCACTTCAGCTGGTGGTGGTGGTGAGAACAGCAGTGGCCAAGAGGGACAACACTGATGCCGATTTTCGGAATAGCTATGGTGGTTGTTTCAATGGTAGCGGATAAGTCGTGATGAGTAATAGGGAAAGGAGCACCGCGAGGAGAGGAACTGGGTGGAAGAGAAGTAGTCGTGGGTTCCAGACAGCAGTAGCAGCAGCAACAACAGCCGGAATAAGGAACAGGAGGAGAGTCTGTATCAACAACAGAAGAGAGGAAACACTGGCCCATGCCTCATGCATGGGGGTCACCACCTCAACATGATGCTTCTTATCTTATCTTGCTGATTATTTAGGACGTTATATAATTGTCTCCCTTCTCATTATAGAGAAGGATAATTTATGTAAATATTCGTGGTTTTTATCATTGAGTTCTTGTTAATGAGTTTGGTTTCTTCAACTTTAAGTCGACTGTACTAGAACCGCTTCCATGGGTTCTATAAAATTTTTGCTTATGAATTGATCAATAGGGCCTTCATTACCTCTCTTCTTAACTACATCTACTTATCTGGCACAACAAAAATTAACGTCAAGTCTCATTGGGAATTTAGCATCCGTCTGTGACCCATCGGTCTGGTTCCTCTTATGCCAATCACGCATAACTATACAACTAACTATAAGATTAGAGAGAAGGCAACATAACAAAATTATTACAAATATTATTGTAAACAAGATTGTGGTATGACGAGGTGGCCGAGTGGTTAAGGCGTTGGACTGCTAATCCAATAGGGTCTCCCTGCGTGGGTTCGAATCCCATCCTCGTCGAGTATATATTTTCAAACGCTTAGACTTTGGAAAAGTTGGTGGCACTGCCCCTGCTGTGTGTAGTGTCCCAGGTACCTTCCATATCCCTTGTTAAAGCTGCGGCTTTCCCCCAGAACGCACTCATTAATTTTTCTGTATTGTGCATTAAAAAAAACCTTTGTTTTCATATAGAAATTAATATTATTCTATATTAAAGTTTTATGTATAGTTAGGCATAGATTAGGTTAGGTGTTTAGGTTCTGTTGGTGATTATTTGTATTTGAAGTACGTGCGTGGAGCATTTACAGACAAGATTCGAACAGAGGTCGTCAGCGAAGTACTGTTCAATAAATGTTCGAACATCATCCAAACAAAGACCCAAAAGTAATTCCATGCACCTGCCAAACCCCCTGTTTATGAATGAAAAACTGTTTACACACGACTCACAACT
Organism: Procambarus clarkii; assembly: GCF_040958095.1. NCBI lineage: Eukaryota > Metazoa > Arthropoda > Malacostraca > Decapoda > Cambaridae > Procambarus > Procambarus clarkii. The sequence goes on from NC_091193.1 coordinate 15,290,303, forward strand.
GATTTCTTTTGAACACTTCCGGAACAAGTGCTTCACTGACGAATTTTGTTCGAACTCCAACGCTGTAAATGCTTCACCCACGTACTACAAATACAAATAATCGCCTACAGAACCTAAACACCTAACCTATGCCTATATATGCACAATATGCTAATATATTATACTATTAATTTATATTTGAGAAAATTCCTGTAATGAATGAACAGCATGTAAAAATTTATGAATGCGTCTGTGGGGTTGACCGTTGGTTGTAATGGATTTGAATCTAGGACGGGTTGTATCATCAGTTGTGAGTCAGCCCGTCATCACATAAAAGATCCAAGCTCGTTAATCCAGCCGCCAAACCCAAACTGTCCAGCAGCCAAACTTTCGAAGGTGAAAAATAAATGATACAAATATATATGGGATTATCTGAAAACCTCAATTTTAAATTATTTAGTTATCTCCAGCCCTGCACTTGCCTGCACGTTAAAAAGAAATGTGTTACGCCCTCACTCTTGACCCAAGATGAGCCCTCCTTGACAACCTCCTTGTTCCTGGCAACTGTTCCTCTAGGACAGGTTCTGTCTTATAACACTATAACGACATTATATTATTATAATTATATTATAATAATGTATATTATAACATTATGATGACAGGTAACTGTTCCTATATATATATATATATATATATATATATATATATATATATATATATATATATATATATATATATATATATATATATATATATATATATATATACTAATTGAATTCCTCAGATAAGGCAAAATTGTAATTAATTTCTGTCAGTAAACATGTTAATAATAATAATAAGAGATTGGTAGCTTGTGAGACACGACCATTAAGTGATAATTAGACCTTTAATCGTATGGGAGCATGTTCACTTAGCCATACTTATCTCTAGTGAGATTAGGAAAATGGTTAGGAAAGTACTTTTTTAATTATTAATTGAACTATGCAATTTGTAAAATAAGTCTCATAAAAGAGGAACAGGAAAATTGCAGTTTAAATATACAATTTTATTCAATAAAGAAATAGGAGCATGGCTAGGATTACACTCCAACATGCTTGTTTAAAAGTAAAAAGTTTGAACTTATACATAGATACTCTATCAGTGAAACCTCTCTTAAATTATCACATAAAACTTCGCAATTATATACTTCATCAAGAGAGAATGAACTCACAGCGTCGCTGTAACATTAAAGTGGCGTTACCATCACTTTATGTACACTTTTAAAGTGGTGCTGCCATCACATTAATTACACTTTCACATTACAGTGGTGTTGCCATCACCTTAAGTACACTTGTATTTTTCCATGCGTTCACATGAATGACTAGATATTAGGTATGATTGGATTAAGATGATTGACACAATGCCCCAGACTTGAGCGTGTCACAATCACGTGACCGGACCAAATAAACTGTAAAATTGGCTAACATACGAAATATAAATATAATTATCAGAATTTAATAAGTAAATTTAATTTAAGAATATATAAATATACTTACGAAACCTGTACATCTTTCCTAAATCACTGCGGCCTTGTTTGTATGTCTTCCAAGACAGCTTATGAGCTCCGATGAACTACGGGATTGCTCCATAACAATAAATAACCATGGGCCAGATTCACGAAGCAGTTACGCAAGTACTTACGAACGTGTACATCTTTCCTCATTCTTTGACGGCTTTCGTTACATTTATTAAACAGTTTACAAACATAAAAACTTCCCAATCAACTGTTGTTACTGTTATAAACAGCCTCCTGGTGCTTCGGAGCTCATTAACTGTTTAATAATTGTAAACAAAGCCGCCAAAAGTTGAGAAAAGATGAACAGGTTCGTAAGTGCTTGCGTAACTGTTTCGTGAATCTGGCCCCTTGAATCGAGAACGACCTCGCAGCATTTCTAAGCTCGTAAACTGCTTCATGAATACAAGACTGAGCCGCTATGACTGAGGTAAGATGTACAGCTCTCTTGAGTGGACATGTAAGTCTTGATAAATGCTGACCCCTGGATTATTATTATTCAATACTAATGTATCAAGAGAGAGAGAGAAAGAGAGAGAGAGAGAGAGAGAGAGAGAGAGAGAGAGAGAGAGAGAGAGAGAGAGAGAGAGAGAGAGAGAGAGAGAGAGAGAGAGAGAGAGAGAGAGACAGACAGACAGACAGACAGAGAGAGAGAGAGAGAGAGAGAGAGAGAGAGAGAGAGAGAGAGAGAGAGAGAGATAGAGAGAGAGAGAGAGAGAGAGAGAGAGAGACAGAGAGAGAGAGAGAGAGAGAGAGAGACAGAGAGAGAGAGAGAGAGAGAGAGAGAGACAGAGAGACAGAGAGAGAGAGAGAGAGAGAGAGAGAGAGAGAGAGAGAGAGAGAGAGAGAGAGAGAGAGAGAGAGAGAGAGAGAGAGAGAGAGAGAGAGAGAGAGAGAGACAGACAGAGAGAGAGAGAGGTGTATTTTCTCGTTGCCGAGATGTGATTTTAGTGGGCGTATATATGGCCTTATGATAATTTTATTAAAGTATTATATGATGAGGAATATTTTCTTGAAATGCCAATAATGATCCGTAATTGTTAATTATATTAATATACCTACAAATGTAGCATAATAAATAAATAAATAGATAAATAAGTTTTGATTGAAGTTAAGTTTCAAGCTCGTATATCTCAGGATACAAACACAGAGTATAATAAATATAATGGTGGCAGGATATATAATATAGGGAGTAATGCATATAGAATTTAGTCTGGTGTTTTGGACACAGGCTGTTGTAAGGGGGAAGGAAGGTGGTGTTGTGGTGGTAGTGATGTTGTGTTGTGATGGTGGTGGTGTGATGGTGGTGTTGTGATGGTAGTGATGTTGTGTTGTGATGGTGGTGGTGTGATGGTGGTGTTGTGGTGGTAGTGATGTTGTGTTGTGATGGTGGTGGTGTGATGGTGGTGTTGTGATGGTAGTGATGTTGTGTTGTGATGGTGTTGTTGTGATGATGGTGTTGTGATGGTAGTGATGTTGTGTTGTGATGGTGTTGTTGTGATGGTGGTGTTGTGATGGTGGTGGTGTGATGGTAGTGTTGGGGTAGCGTGATGATGATGTACTTATCTATCGGTAATTGCCAACCAGTGTCTACGGGAAAGTGAGGTCTAGCTCCTCATGCCCCGCCTACTAGCCTTGTTGCGTTTCCTTTCTCGAGTTACGATTGAACTATTCTGACGGTCCAACTCTTTATCGAATCTGGCCTTAAAAGTTGTGGCTGGAGGTGGCTTCCACGACTTCTTTCAGCGTATTCCACTTGTTGACCACCCGCTGGTCAACACCATAACCACCCATCCTTCTATTATACAAGTATAATACTTGTATAATATTATACAAGTATAATACTTATATAATATATAAGTATTGTATTCCTGACATTTCTTTGATTCATTTGCGTTTCTAGCGTCCACTCGTCCTATGTTCTCTCAATTTAAAGAGGCTATCCATGTCCACCTGATCTATTCCCCCTCAGTATCTTGTATATTGTGATCATATTCCATGTGTTCTCTAGGGTTATGAGATCGAGTTCCATTCACCTATCCATAGCTTAACCCTCTTTTCTCTGACATTAATCTTGCTGCAAACCTCTATATTTTTCCAGTTTTGCTTTTATGCTCTATGTGGGGCAGACTCCACGTCGGTGCTGCATGTTCCAGTATTAATATGAAAAATGTGGTGCAGATTGGCATGAAAGTCTTGATTTAGGTTTCTAAATGACGTTCTTATGTTTGCCAGCGCTCCACATTCTGGCGACGTTACACCTCTTATCGTGTGAGCCTCCGGTGTTAGTGTTGGAATTGTATTCGCTCCCAGATCTTTCACTCTTTCTGATTTTCGCCGCTGCGTTCCCTTTAAGGTGTGGGATAACTCCTGGTTTTCTGTCTCCCGCTCTCATCTTCACAACCTTACACTTGTTTCGATTAATCTCCAACAACCATTTGTTTGCTCACTCTTGGAGTTTGTCGAGGTCGTGGTGGTGGGAGGATCGAGGAACGGGCTAATTGCATTAAATGCAAAACTTCCTAAGGTATCATTTGTAAAAATGAGTACTGAAATTATTCCTTTCATTAGTATACATGTGTGTGTGTGTGTTTGTGTGTATGAACCCTGGAGCAGCTCCCTAAAGTTCCTTGTTTGGTACTCTGAAAAGCTGCTCCAGATATCCATGAATACCTTTCCCCGAAGGATTTATAAAACGTTTATAAAATCTACTCGGGTCAATAACACAGGAATCGTCTTGGTCCTGTCATACATCCGTCTTGAACGTTTCAAAACGGTACAGTAAGGATCTAGAGTCGAGTCGTCAACCAGTCTTCTCAACCAATGCGATGTTATGGCACGTTACAGTACCCCAACGTACAAGTTACAAAGTACTGTATTATGAAAAATAGTGGCTCATAAATATCCACATTTTCTATGTAATAGTAGATTAGGTTAGGTGGGTGACTTGGGTTCGTGTATTTCTGGTTCGGTTAGCACTCTGCATTTTATACGTTGTGGAAGATCAAGAGAATGGGCTACTGAGTGAGCTAATGATCAAGTTAACTACAGATCCAAGTGTGTGCACTCGCCTAGTTGTGCTTGCGGGAGTTTGGTCCCGCCTCTCTACTGTCAATCAACTGGTGTACAGATTCCTGAGCCTACTAGGCTCTATCATATCTACATTTGAAACTGTGTATAGAGTCAGCCTCCACCACATCACTGCCTAATGCATTCCATCTGTTAACTAACAGATGGACCCTGAAAAGGTTCTTTCTAACGTCTCTGTGGCTCATGTGGATACTCAGCTTCCACCTGTGTCCCCTTCCCCCTCAAGGGAAAGACGACAATGTATGTGTGTGTGTGTGTGTGTGTGTGTGTGTGTGTGTGTGTGTGTGTGTGTGTGTGTGTGTGTGTGTGTGTGTGTGTGTGTGTGTGTGTGTGTGTGTGTGTGTGTGTGTGCGCGCGAGCGCGCGCGTGTGTGTGTGTGTGTGTGATGTTAATTCAGACTTTTGGCTACTTTAAGAAAAATAAATGTACAAGGGAAAATAGCACCGTATGGACGGAAGATCCATGATTGGCCCAGATGATATTATGAATGAATATTAGGCGATATGTTTTGGCACTGAATGAATGAATGATAACTTTACGGCAGATGAACATTCTTCCGTGGAATGTTTACCTATGGAGGATGTGAATATTGACATTGTGTATGAATGAATAACATCACAATATATAAGTAATGTTAATGTCTACTCGCAGACAGGTATATAGATAAAAATATAGATATACAGACAGATATAGGTAAAGAAATTACATCAAGTCTTTCGCCCTCCCCTGAGTGCTTTGTCAAGGTCTGAGTGTGTGGTTAGGATGAGACTTACATCTCAGCGTCTAATCATATTAGACGTTGAGATGATTAAACATTGAGATGTAAAGCACTCAGGTACGTGCAAAAGACTTGGGAGTAATTTTTTTACCTAAATCTCACAAATACACAAGTGTGTGGGTTTTTATCCTATCACAAATTATATTATTATTTAAATACAAAATTATCAAATATACATAGAATTGTTACTATTATGTATCAGGTATGCTTGCATCGCTTTTTTCACTATCCTTGTGATGGAATGTATTTTGCAGTGTCGAGTCTGACATACATACAACTCAAAATCCCTCCATACATACATATGCGTTTGTGAAGTCGCTCACATGAGCTTCCCAGCAATCACATATTTACCTCCAATCAGCTACATACAAACCTTCAATTACCCCACATATGAGTTTGAAAATATTGGCTTATGTGCCTCCAAACACAGAACATACGAGCCTCTAAACATCTGCATACGAGCTTCCAAACATCAACAGGCAAACATCCTGTTGATGTTTTTTGCCTCCAAAATGCATTCACTTAGATCTAAGAGTTTGTGTGTTATGGAAGACGGTGGGGACAGCTCCTGGTGACGTCGCGGCGGGTGTGCTACAAGAGACCCAGCTCCCCGAGCACCTTCTCCACAGTGACCCTCACTGCTTCCTCGTATCGAAGTAGCGTCGAGTCTTCCTTCAGGTACCCTTCCTTCCTGCAGGTGTCTCCACACGTCCTGGTGAAGTGGCCCAGGTAAGCTATCTTGGCGTCTACTCGCTTCACGTCTGAGTGACATTTACCTGTGAATAATTAATATATTGAATAATTCATCCATTTTTCTTATGCATAATATTTAGCCAATGAGAGAGATTAAGTCCATCTTCTGCACTTTTGATGGACATCTGGCTGAACATTATCGGGTAAAATGGAGCCTAACATGTCAATAGATGTATGATTTATATATTTTTTTCAGATTTTTTAAATTAAGGATTGAAGAGTTCCTTCCCCAGAGCACATCACGATGATTTTAAATAAGAGCTCTCAGGTGCAGGATCAAGCAGCCAATGACACAAAATTAAGCAAATTTATACATATCAACATTTACCCACATATAAATGATAAAACAGGCGATTTTCCACAGACCTGGATCATTATTTAGTCAGGCTTGTGATTTTATAGTGATTTTCTTGTGTGCATTTGTTGATGTGACTTTTATTCCCAAGATTACTTCATTGATAAAACACTTCATTCATTCATAAAACACAGTAAACACTTCATTGGTGAGGATAAGATCGTCAATGACATGAGATAGAATTGAGGATTAAGTACACGAGAAGAAGGAATTGAGGTTTAAATCATATTAGAGCAATAGATCTTGATAGTTTATATAAGAAACAGAATTTATGTTGAATCTGCTGTAAACGTGAGTGGTAATCAACCAGTATCCCTTTATCATCCTGCATTTACATATCTCTCACTTTCATCTTCCTTCTCTTAGCTTCTTACTAAGAGAAGGAAGTATTCACTTCTTTCACAGTGTCTCATAATTCCTCTTCTCGTTCTCTTCCCCTTTTTCCACCTATTCCGTGGCACCTCTCTTATCTTTCATTCCTGCCCCTTTAATTACCACTTCCACCTTTCCTGCTGTCCTACTATCCTCATCCCTCAACACTTCTTACCTATCATCCAACATTCCCCCCCCCCTCATCCTTCACCATCCCCCCCTCATCCCTCACCATCCCCCCTCCCTCTCATTTGCCCCTCTCACCAGAGCCGCACACGATGGGGCCATGGGAGAAGACTCCAGTGACGGTGTTCATGTCGTAGATGGCCTTGAAGGTGCCGGGAGACTGAGGGAAGTCCGCCTTGGGCCGCAGTGTGTGTCGCAAGGCGTGTAGATACGGCGGAAGGTCTCTAGTGCTCTGAGGAGGCTGGAGGTCGTCGTAGAAGATGTTCCACTGGAGCTTATAACCCGCTGGAAGACTCTTGGCCTTCTTGCCCAGCTCCATATGCGACCTAGAGGGGGATATTGTGCAATTATATACGCAGAAAATGGTAATATGAATAGAGAATATGGTCTACTGATTTCAATGCATAGGAATACATTGTTAATCTTGAAAATATTGAATACTAGCCATGTACAGACATCCTTCTTCAGCATTACCGACATTGAAGTTAGACTTTCAATACTTGCTCTGAGGTTTTTTAATGTTTTATTTGGTAAAAATTTGGTATTTTATTTTTATTTTAATGTGAAGGGTTTAGCTACATTTTGGTGATTTAAAATACCAGCCGAAGAAAAGTTTGAGGAACTTGCTGGCGATGAGTCACAATAACGTGGCTAAAGTATGTTGACCAGACCACACACTGGAAGGTGAAGGGACGGCGACGTTTCGGTCCGTCCTGGACCATTTATTGCCTGTCTCTACTTCCTCATCACAATCGACTTGAGAATGGTCCAGGACGGTCCGAAACGTCGTCGTCCCTTCACCTTCTAGTGTGTGGTTTGAGGAACTTCCTGAAGCTTATTTGCTGTCGTTCATTCACTCTCTGATCACTGGAAAGGCTGTTTATGTGTAAATGTATGTCTTTATGCCGGTAATATATACATATATATATATATATATATATATATATATATATATATATATATATATATATATATATATATATATATATATATATATATATATATATATATATATATATATATATATATATATATATCTACAGACTCAGAATTTCGAGATTTCACACCTCCCCTTCCCCTTTCATACTTGTTAAGCAGCTCGTTGATTAAGTGTGTGAAGTTATCGTGGTGGAGGAGGAAAGGCACTTCGTCTGGGTCGAAGTGGGCGATGAAGCGGTGCTGGTGCATGTGCCGCAGGAGGCAGTCGCTGAAGTAGATGTTCTCTTGGGCGAACATCTGGACCCGGTGAGTGTTAGTCCATAACCTGCACACGAGCAATGTTGAAAAGTTAACAAAAACCAACTGAAGTATGTGGTGCGTTGATATGTATTTTGTGTGTGTGTGTGTGTGTGTGTGTGTGTGTGTGTGTGTGTGTGTGTGTGTGTGTGTGTGTGTGTGTGTGTGTGTGTGTGTGTGTGTGTGTGTGTGTGTGTGTGCGTATACATACAAGAGGACACAGATCGAAGCTGAGTACCCAAATGAACCACAGAGACATAAGAAAGAACTTTTTCAGTGTCAGAGTAGTTAGTAAATGGAATGCACTAGGAAGTGATGTAATGGAGGCTGACTCTATACACAGTTTCAAATGTAGATATGATAGAACTCGAGAAGCACAGGAATCTGTACACCAGTAGATTGACGGTTAAGAAGCGGGACCAAAGAGCCAAAGCTCAACCCCCCCGCAGGCGCAACTAGGTGAGTACACACACACACACACACACACACACACACACACACTTGCCTCCTCGTGCTGGGTTCGTTATCGTAGGGCGGAGGGTAGGAATACTTGGTCACTTCCACAAAGCCTTGACTCTCGTAGTACCGCAACACCTTCTCCATATTGGGGTGTACATCTGTCTCATAAAGGAACACCCTGCTGATGCCCATGGCCCGCAAGAGCTCCAGCCACTCCACCAGACGGAAGGAGAAGTCTTGGTGGTAGTAGTAGAGGGCTGGTCCACACACGGCTACCGTGTACTCCGCATGCTTCCTACACACACACAAAATCCCTTGAATTATTTTAGGTTTAGTGGAAATTTCCATAAAATATAATTTTTTATGGTTGCATTTATTCTTAAATTATAGTAACACTAAAAAATAATAATCTGAAAATTATTTACTTGCATAATATATACATATAAAATTTGTTCTTAGTAATTTGTTCTTAGTAATTTGTTCTTAGTAGTTGCCAAGCAAAGCTCTCAGACAGCCTTCACTTAATTGCATTCTGTTTTTGACAGAGGTGAGAGAGCTCATCTTAGAACCTTCGGCCTTTCACGACCTTCGAAAGCAGTGTAAATGAATGAACCTTGATCTGTAAAATTTGTTTTTGACACGTGTGTGAATGTATACAGAGCGTAATACAATGTGCGGCCTTATTTAATCTTCGCTGAGCAAAGTATGACGAATGAAAAGGTAAAGTATGTTTGGTATGACAAATTCATGGTATGATAAAGTATGCTTAGTATGACCCCTCTTCCCAGCCCGGTCTGGACTAAACTAGTCAACCTGTCCTCTTAAAAAGAACGTCGCTTTTGGCCGTTTACCCGTATGGCCGAATATGGACGTAATTTGAAAATGAAAAAAAAAATGAAAATAAATTGGAGATTTTTTTTTCAACAACAGTTAGTTAAGGGTCCTCTGATAGGTTAGGTAGACAGGAAATTCTCATAAAGTTTCAAAACGGTATGAAAAACGTTAATGGAAAGTTTCATTTTCTAAGCTTGCCGAGTAAGGCGGACGACTCAAACAGAAAA
>NC_091193.1:15305123-15322623 GCF_040958095.1 Procambarus clarkii
GGTGGAGGCCAAAATCGTTAGTAGTTTCAAAGCGTTATATGACAAAGAGTACTGGGAAGACGGGACACCACGAGCGTTCCTCTCATCCTGTAACTGCACTGTTACGCACCGCTCCAGTGCCAGGTAAGTTCACTACGGGCTCACCATAGAATCTATAATAACAACAACTGCACTTACGTAATTACACACACACACGAAGAGAGGGGGGAGACGAGTGTGTGTGTGTGTGTGTGTGTGTGTGTGTGTGTGTGTGTGTGTGTGTGTGTGTGTGTGTGTGTGTGTGTGTGTGTGTGTGTGTGTGTGTGTGTGTGTGTGTGTGTGTGTGTGTGTGTGTGTGTGTGTGTGTGTGTGTGTGTGTGTGTGTGTGTGTGTGTGTGTGTGCGTGTGTGTGTGTGTGTGCGTGTGTGTGTGTGTGCGCGCGCGTGTGCGTGCGTGCTAACTACTAACGATATAGGTACTAAGAGACGAGTAAGGCACAATATCATGGGGGGTGAAAATTTACACAGCCGTCACATAAGTCTTAAAATAAAGAGTGAGTGACGGCGTTTCGAGGAGGGCCAAGACGGCCAGAAACCTCGTCACCTTTATTTTTCCACTGCGAGACTTGCGTACCCAAGGCCCCGGGCGGAGGCCCCAGGTGGAGACTCCGGGTTGAGGCCCCACCCGAGGCCCTCCGTCCAACACACACCGGGTGACCACGATTTTGTGGACATGACGCAGGAAAAAGGAAGTTATTCACAACAGTTGTTTACAATATTATTTACAATAGCTGATTAAACATTACGTTACAGGAATAAAAAACAAATAAAAAACAAATAAACGTTTCACTGTCAAGATTAGATTAAGAAAGATGTTTGAGTCAGACCGTAAACCAACTTACGCACCAATTGATCTGCCTTAAAAAAAAAATGTTGATATTTATTTACATAATATTGAAAAAAGGGACTAAACAAGTTTAGGCTGGATTTAACAAGTATACAACATTCTGGCCTGTGTCAGCCACACTATCGTAAAGGTATATCTGTCTCCCTCACAAATACGTTGATATTCCCAGGAAAGACAGTGACTTATGACAAGCGTGTCTGAATAAAGCCAATCCCTAGATGAATAATTAACTCTCTTACATGTCAGCACTGTGGAGAAATGCCCGACAGACCACTGGCACATTATCTAACACAGTGCACAGTTACAAACCCATTAAGATTTACAGAGCAGAAGACGTTGTTAAACACATATGGCAAAATCTTACTGAAGCGACCATACGAGTCATAAATACTCATACTCCGCCCAAGTAAAACAGAAACAAGCAACACTTAGTGGGCCAGCCAGAGGCTTAGGGCCCGCGCAGGAATATCCCTGCAAAAAAAAAAAAAAAAAAAAAAAAAAAACTCTCTTACAAAAATGAACAAAGACAATGTGTGGAGAATTCCAAGACTCACAACACGGCTTGAACACACTGATCTACATAACTAAGGTTCCATATTAGCAGTAAATTTGTCACCTTTCGATCGGGGGTCTTAAGATGGTCAAATTCACTGATTTTGACATGATTTTGATTTAGAGGACCTATGGCTTTGAAACAGTTGACAACAAACACTTCTAAGAAATATGTCTCAGATGGGATCGAACCACCGAAAAGGAAGATATCTTAAATCAGAAAGAATAATGAATCTTACGAATGTCTTGTCAGTCTGTCTCTTTCTCAGTCTCTCTCCCCTTTCCTGTCTCTCACTCCCCCTCCTTCACTGTGTCTCTCGCATCTTGCCTTACCTACTCTGAGGGCCTTCACGGCTTGGGGTGGCTTTGTGGCGTTGAACCACAGGTGACACCAAGGTCTGGGTGGCTTAGTACTCCTGCTGATCACTAACACACGCACACACGGCTGCACGTCTGCTGAGAAATATAATTGCATGAGTGAACATATGAGTGAACATGTGAGTAACATCGAGCATATCAGTAGATTATGATAACTTCAGGCTGCTGTAAACCCGTCTATGTTGGCGAGGCTACGGATATCTTGCTTCCAAAAAATGCACGTTACTCCCAGAATCTTAGCCATATATATATTACATTTTAGTACTGTAGGCAGCACACACACACACCCTGTCTAAGCTCACGTGATAAATAATAAATAAATAAATGTTTATTCAGGTAAGATACATACATACAAGATATTTTTACAAAAAATTGATAGGTTTATAGATAGAGCTAGTACATACAATGCCTAAAGCCACAAAGCTAAAGCAATGCCTAAATATGGTATGATATCATATAGATATGATATTTCCGATAGATAGTTGCTTTCCGCCGCCACCCTCGGGAGGGGCCTGGAGGGCGCCGCGATAGACCAAGCTAATCATATTTTCTGAAAAACGTGTAGCGATAAATTATGCCTGTGACGCCACGCAGGCGCGACATGTTCGTATCCCCCATATTTTGGGGGTGAGCTAGGTAGGTAACGCTCTCAGTGTGATGAGTGACGAGTGCGACTTAAGCGTTGAAGATAACTGTATAACATCAGCTCGATTATTCTTAAGAATTATTACGAAATAAGAGGCGGTAATCCAGTATGAGGATGCAACGCTTTGGAAGTGATGTATGGATAAGGAGGTGTTTATGAGGGAGTGTTGATGAGGCAGTGCAGAAACGGTGTAAGATGCAAGGCCATCGCTCTACCGACCATTCCAAGTGGAGGGAATTGATAAGGAATGCTACATTAAAAAAGTGTCGAGATATCAGTATGTGTGCATCTCGTTCTCCTGAATAGAACATCGCAATTTCGACGTATAATTTCCGTAAGGCCAAAATCTGATTTGTCCCGGTTCATGATGAATCTTTTTCACATTGAGGGGTACAATTTCGACGTCTATTTTCTGTACTTTCCAGGGAGAAAATCTGATGTACTAAAAATGATAGCGGCACGTAAAATTGACAGGTCCCGTTTTCTACTCGTGTGTCCTCGCTTAGGTTAGGTTCGGGCAATTCAGGTTCAAAAACGTTTTATATAATAAAATACATCCTAAAGGGATAGAGTAGCTTAGGCTAATTCAACCCTCCTCTATAAGGCCCCTCAAAGGGGCCCACAATTGCATACAGTAGATAAATAATAATATATATATTACATATATACCTTAATTTAATAGTTATCACACAGTATATACATATATACTCCATATGTAGACGAGGAGTCATAATAACGTGGCTGAAATGTGTTGACCAAACCACACACACTAGAAAGTGAAGGGACGACGACGTTTCGGTCCGTCCTGGACCATTCTCAAGTCGATTGATTCTCACAATCGACTTGAGAATAGTCCAGGACGGACCGAAACGTCCTCGTCCCTTCACTTTCTAGTGTTGTTGTTGTTTTAGATATAGCTACTCAGAACGAAGTGTCCCTGTAGCACGGGTTATGGTGAGCCCGTAACTTTATAGTGTGTGGTTTAGTCAATATATATACTCCATTCTCTTCCTTACTTTCTTCCTCTTCCGTTTCACTCCCCCACTTCACCCCTGTCATAGCCAACGTTTTAAGTGTTGCAAATCCTCTTGTCTAACTTTCTGAGATATTCCAACATCTGTGTATGAACCTCTGAACGTGGTCCTGCACCTCATCACCGCGAGGGTTCAACAGTCTGCCACCCATCATAGTATGATAAACTGCCACAATGTCTTCCCAAAATATTTGTATATTTTGCTTAAACTAAGTTAGTTTAGTTCATGTCTTTTGAGCCCAATACTCATCCTGCGAGTACCCACCCACTTGGGCAGGATGGCAGAGCAACGGTCTCTCTCTTCTTGCAGGTCGGCGTTCGATCCCCGACAGTCCAGGTGGATGGACACCATTCCTTTCCATAGTCCCGTCGCAGATCGTTATCCTTTTATCCAAGTGCTATATAGTCGTAATGGCTTACTGCTTTCTCCTGAAGCCTCATCCTGCGAGTACCAATATAGAAATTGTTAGCGGCACATTGTACGCGTTGGAACTCAAGCCCCGGTATATATTTAGCTGAGCATTGAGGAGCTAGATATAGAGTTTAACATATACATCAACAATCTGCTAAGTTTAAATGACCGGTTTATTTTCACTCAAGAAGTTATGAGACAATGTTTAAGCGTGTGTTGTTGAACTTGCGCCAGACGTAAGGTTACGCATGCTATTTCGGGGTTTTGGCATGGGACCAAGCGTAGCAATCGGTTTGGTAATTCAACACCTTGTGTGTACTTGTGCATCTCTACACACACACACACACACACACACACACACACACATTCATAAGTGTAGATATGCTGAGATATGATAGAGCCCAATAGGCTCAGGAATCTGTACGCCTGTTGATTGACGGTTGAGAGGCGGGACCAAAGAGCCAGAGCTCAACCCCCGCAAACACAACTAGGTGAGTACAACTAGGTGAGTACACACACACACACACACACACACACACACACACACACACACACACACACACACACACACACACACACACACAGGGTGTCAGGGTGAGAAGAGAAGCAGAGAAAAATTTTGAAAATGATATAGCAAACAAAGCCAAGACCGAACCAAAGCTACTCCACAGTCACATCAGAAGGAAAACAACAGTGAAAGAACAGGTATTGAAACTTAGAACAGGCGAGGACAGGTATACAGAGAATGACAGAGAGGTGTGTGAGGAACTCAACAAGAGGTTCCAGGAGGTCTTCACAATAGAACAGGGTGAGGTCACTGTGCTAGGAGAAAGGGAGGTAAACCAGGCGGCCTTGGAGGCGTTCGAAATTACGAGAGAGGAGGTCAAGAGACACCTGCTGGATCTGGATGTTAGAAAGGCGGTTGGTCCAGATGGGATCTCACCATGGGTACTGAAAGAGTGTGCAGAGGCACTTTGCTTGCCACTCTCCATAGTGTATAGTAAATCACTAGAGACGGGAGACCTACCAGAAATATGGAAGACGGCGAATGTGGTCCCAATATACAAAAAGGGCGACAGACAAGAGGCACTGAACTACAGGCCAGTGTCCTTGACTTGTATACCATGCAAGGTGATGGAGAAGATCGTGAGAAAAAACCTGGTAACACATCTGGAGAGAAGGGACTTCGTGACAAATCGCCAACATGGATTCAGGGAGGGTAAATCTTGCCTTACAGGCTTGATAGAATTCTACGATCAGGTGACACAGATTAAGCAAGAAAGAGAGGGCTGGGCGGACTGCATTTTCTTGGATTGTCGGAAAGCCTTTGACACAGTACCGCATAAGAGGCTGGTACATAAGCTGGAGAGACAGGCAGGTGTAGCTGGTAAGGTGCTCCAGTGGATAAGGGAGTATCTAAGCAATAGGAAGCAGAGAGTTACGGTGAGGGGTGAGACCTCCGATTGGCGTGAAGTCACCAGTGGAGTCCCACAGGGCTCTGTACTCGGTCCTATCTTGTTTCTGATATATGTAAATGATCTCCCGGAGGGTATCGATTCATTTCTCTCAATGTTTGCGGACGATGCTAAAATTATGAGAAGGATTAAAACAGAAGAGGACTGTTTGAGGCTTCAAGAAGACCTAGACAAGCTGAAGGAATGGTCGAACAAATGGTTGTTAGAGTTTAACCCAACCAAATGTAATGTAATGAAGATAGGTGTAGGGAGCAGGAGGCCAGATACAAGGTATCATCTGGGAGAGGAAATTCTTCAGGAGTCAGAGAAGGAAAAAGACTTGGGGGTTGATATCACGCCAGACCTGTCTCCTGCAGCACATATCAAGCGGATAACATCAGCGGCATATGCCAGGCTGGCCAACATACGAACGGCATTCAGAAACTTGTGTAAAGAATCATTCAGAACTTTGTATACCACATATGTCAGGCCAATCCTGGAGTATGCAGCCCCAGCATGGAGTCCATATCTAGTCAAGGATAAGACTAAACTGGAAAAGGTTCAAAGGTTTGCCACCAGACTAGTACCCGAGCTGAGAGGTATGAGCTACGAGGAGAGACTACGGGAATTAAACCTCACTTCGCTGGAAGACAGAAGAGTTAGGGGGGACATGATCACCACATTCAAGATTCTGAAGGGGATTGATAGGGTAGAT
Organism: Procambarus clarkii; assembly: GCF_040958095.1. NCBI lineage: Eukaryota > Metazoa > Arthropoda > Malacostraca > Decapoda > Cambaridae > Procambarus > Procambarus clarkii. The sequence goes on from NC_091193.1 coordinate 15,311,199, forward strand.
AAAGACAGTCTATTTAACACAAGGGGAACACGCACAAGGGGACACAGGTGGAAACTGAGTGCCCAAATGAGCCACAGAGATATTAGAAAGAACTTTTTTAGTGTCAGAGTGGTTGACAAATGGAATGCATTAGGGGGTGATGTGTTGGAGGCTCACTCCATACACAGTTTCAAGTGTAGATATGACAGAGCCCGATAGGCTCAGGAATCTGTACACCTGTTGATTGACGGTTGAGAGGCGGGACCAAAGAGCCAGAGCTCAACCCCCGCAAACACAACTAGGTGAGTACAACTAGGTGAGTACACACACACACACACACACACACACACACACACACACACACACACACACACACACACACACACACACACACACACACACACACACACACACACACACACACACACACATATTAATACATATATATATATATATATATATATATATATATATATATATATATATATATATATATATATATATATATATTCTACGGTAAGCAACACTAGTTAAAGGTTACACAGAGAGAGTTGTCCAAATTCCTTCTCGTTGCTAACTAGCCTCACCTTCCCTAGCGTCCTAGACGAGTCAGGTAACGTCATGCTGGCTTTCATTAAAAAGCACAGTAACTGCTACGTTAGTATGTTGAAGCTAGGAACATGCTGGGGACACAACTTAGCGGGTTTTCTTCCTATTAGGGGATGGGGGCGTTGTACCTATGGCGGTGTGTCCACTCACAGGATGAGTGTCGCTGCCCAATATTGTCAGTATGGCGGTGTGTTCACTCACAGGAAGTGACGCTGCCCAATACTGTCTCTATGGCGGAATGTTCACTCACAGGAAGTGACGTTGCCCGATAAACTCGTTTCGGGGGGAAAAAAAGAAAAAAAGAGGTTCCGAGAGCAAGAAGGAAGACAAATAACTCTCCCTACATATATTAGGATTCGTCACGTGAAAACTGTACCGTAGAGGTCAGGGGCGTCGGGTCGCAACCCCAAGATTCTGGTTAAAAACTTGTTCCGCTTCAGGAAAGAAGATGATGGGCACGTTTCCTTCCATGCATATGATACCCCTGTTCACCCAAGCTAGCAGAAAGTAAGCACCTGGAAGTTAGGCAACTGTTATGTGTAGCATTCTGAAAAAGTACAGTCAGTAGCCTAGAGAAAAGGACTTCATTTAGTCTATCAGGCTTCCTCCCCCAACAACGGGTGGAGGAAGGGTGGCTGTATCCTGGCGCCTCTCATTGCTATCCTGCCAATAGATAAAGCTGTTATGGCGGTACTTGGCACCTCGTCAGGCATATAATTTTGTTTATGCTGAGGGAGAGCTTTCCTATATTCATTATAGTTTGCGTACGCATAGTAGATAGACGGATAGATACCTATATATAGCACTGAGTGGTCTACACCATGCAATCAAAGAAAATTTAAATAAATAAAGAACAAGGGTAACTGAACCAAACCCGTTTGCCATGACGTTCTTACCTACAGTGACTCACGTCCATTCTCATGCAGTTAACAATGCATTTGATTTCTATGTCAACCTTTTCTCCAGTTTCCCTTTCCATAGGCCAGTGAAATTTCAGATTATTACTAACAAACAGAGACGACAACGAAGAATGAAAACATACAAGTGGTGTCAGGCATAGAGGGGTAGGAGTCACTGGTGCGCGCCGAGGCTAAACTGCCAAGCAACAATAGGCGACATTAATAAGGAAACCTCTTTCCAAACCCCAGTAATCGTTTATCTACTGATTTAAATTCAAATACATAAAATACATGGATGTACACATAACTATGAAATGTATTAAGGTGCAATGTGTGTGGAAAGTCTGTAAAAGTGCCTCAAACAACATATATTCTGAAATAAAATGGCGATGATATTCTGTGCGTGTATATATTTAGAAATAACTTCATTGATTTATTGTATTATTCACGTGCTAAAAGCAGCTATTGTCACGCGGGTATATTGAATATATCTGATTTCATTTCGACCTTGACTTTTACACTGGCCGCCTCGTGGTAACCTTCGTTTATGTATGAGTGTAAACTAGATATTACAAGCCAGTGTTAATATGCTAGTTCCAGCTAGTGGTGCTTCCAGCTAGTGGTACTTCCAGCTAATGGTACTTCCAGCCAGTGATAGTTCCAGCTAGTGGTAGTTCCAGCTAGTTGTATGACAAACCCGTGGAATAACAAGTCATGGTTGTGCCAGCCAGTGGTATTACATGGAATTGGTAATGCAAGTCATTAGTATTGCAAGTACACTGTATGGAAAGTCTTTCATACTGCAAACCAGTGGTACTGTAAGCCAATGGTATTGCAAAACCAGTTGTATTAAACGAAGGAGGCATTGCACTCAATCAGAAAGACCGTCTGTCTACTGTTGTCATCCAGAGGCGAGGTTATCTTACCCCATCTGTCTCATGTTGTCATCCACAGGCGAGGTTATCTTACCCTATCTGTCTCCTGTTGTCATCCAGAGGCCAGGTTATCTTATCAGTCCAGGAGGGCGAAGAGTACAGGGGAGCGTATAAACAAATGGAGGAACCGAAAAATTAACCATGAATTCCTTTTATTAATTAATGGATATCATAAAACCCATTCGACACCTATTACAAATCAAACACCTCGAGCTCCTCCGGTGGCTGGACGCGTGCCCAAGATGCAGCAGGCCTTTTTTCCCTCTGAACCTCGACACTAAGGCGCTGGAACAAGAAACTGGTCTTTTGTGGCCCTAATTAGTTTGTCGTCCAATTCTTTCAGGAACTTCAGTGCGCATTTGCCCCACGGACCAAGAGGGAGGTGGGGGTTTCCGAGCCAATCGGGCCAAAACTTTAGCAATGTGTGTCACACCTCCGTAGTTGGTGCCATTCCGAGTTTCCGCTGAAAGCAGCAGCGCCACCCCCTTCGCTTGCACTGTATTGAAGGTAGGTACTGGCCAATGTGGATGTACATGTATGGTCTCACATCACTAGCTTGCCATCCTTCCAGGTAAAGCATGGTCTGGATGCTTTTCAGTGTCTGTCTGTCTGTATAGGTCTAAAGTTGCAGATATTCGGGAGGCTCTTACCTGTGAAAAGTGTCCTGGAGGTCAAGTTATCCGTCTTTTGTTGCAATACACAGCCGAGGTTATCTTACCCGTCTGTCTACTGTTGTCATCCACAGCCGAGGTTATCTTACCCGTCTGTCTACTGTTGTCATCCACAGGTGAGGTTATCTTACCCGTCTGTCTACTGTTGTCACCCACAGGCGAGGTTATCTTACCCGTCTGTCTACTGTTGTCATCCACAGGTGAGGTTATCTTACCCGTCTGTCTACTGTTGTCATCCACAGGTGAGGTTATCTTACCCGTCTGTCTACTGTTGTCACCCACAGGCGAGGTTATCTTACCCGTCTGTCTACTGTTGTCATCCACAGGTGAGGTTATCTTACCCGTCTGTCTACTGTTGTCACCCACAGGCGAGGTTATCTTACCCGTCATACTCCTGTTGTCATAGACAGCAGAGTACAGGTAGAGGGTGACGTCCTTCGTAGTCGCCGCCCGCTGCCAGAATGTGTTGACCCAACTAATGCTGTTCAGAAGAAAAACACTCGCTTTAGTTCCCATCTGTTATTTCCTAGTGGTAATTAATGCACTATTTTCACTAAAAAGGTTCGTAATTATTGTAGAGTTCTGAGACAGATAGACGGAGACCCGGGCATCGCCGGGTACACGTAAAAAGTATCTATAAAATAGATACTTTTTATACGTATGAGTCACAGCCTGGTTGATCAGGTATCCTTTGGAGGGGCTTATCCAGTTCTCTCTTGAACACTGTAAGGGGTTTGCCAGTTATGTCCCTTATATGTAGCGGAAGCGTGTTGAACAGTCTCGGGCTTATATATATATATATATATATATATATATATATATATATATATATATATATATATATATATATATATATATATATATATATATATATGTCGTACCTAGTAGCCAGAACGCACCTCTCAGCCTACTATGCAAGGCCAAATTTGCCTAATAAGCCAAGTTTTCCTGAATTAATATATTTTCTCTAATTTTTTTCTTATGAAATGATAAAGCTACCCATTTCATTATGTATGAGGTCAATTTTTTTTATTGGAGTTAAAATTAACGTAGATATATGACCGAACCTAACCAACCCTACCTAACCTAACCTAACCTATCTTTATAGGTTAGGTTAGGTTAGGAAGCCGGAAAAGTTAGGTTAGGTTAGGTTAGGTAGGTTAGGTACTCGAAAAACAATTAATTCATGAAAACTTGGCTTATTAGGCAAATCGGGCCTTGAATAGTAGGCTGATAAGTGCGTTCTGGCTACTAGGTACGACATATATATATATATATATATATATATATATATATATATATATATATATATATATATATATATATATATATATATATATATATATATATATATATATATATATATATATATTAGTATATTTTGGTAGCAGTCTGTCCTGTAGACATATATTATTAAATATGACCGAAAAAGTAAGATTAATAATTCTAACACGAATTTTCTCAATCTTTCGTACATTTCTTTTCACTGTTGGAGGTAAATCAAAAATCAATTCTCCAAAATTCATTTTTATTTCTAGTTACTAAAATAAAAATGAATTTTGGAGAATTGATTTTTGATTTACCTCCAACAGTGAAAAGAAATGTACGAAAGATTGAGAAAATTCGTGTTAGAATTATTAATCTTACTTTTTCGGTCATATATATATATATATATATATATATATATATATATATATATATATATATATATATATATATATATATATATATATATATATATATATATATATATATATATTATCGAATTATGAGGTTTCATCTTTTTAACAAAAATTAACCTTTAATTTAAATTGTTTCATAATATTTTAAAATCTAATATAACATAATTATTCAATTTAGGTTAATATTACAAAATTAAGATTAAATTAATAAAACATATCGATGCCCTTTAATTTTGCATGCTATCAAATTTCAGTGTTAAACAAGAAGCGAGAAACTTTCACGAGTCATGTTGAGCCGAGGGCAGAGTTCTGGGCTGATAGCAGCCGTTATCGAATAATAACTGTATGGTTCCCCATTGTCAAGGGCTAGATATCGGTTGGGCTTATCGAGGCTCCCCCCCCCCCATTCCCCTCTACCAACGACTGGTAATTTCCCAGGATGGTACCCACAACCGTTCACCAAGACCACATTCAGCCCCGTCAATGTGCCAGGTAAGTCCACTACGGGCTCACCATAGCCCGTGCTACTTGGAACTTTTATTTTGTTCCGAGTAGCTGAATCTAATACAATAACAACAACAACAGTTCATTAACTCCCACGTAACTAGTTACTGCTAAAGTGACCTGTTGTCCACTCTTTCTCTCAAATAGTGCGTCTCATTTTGTACCTTATGGTCCCCAACGTACAAATTACGAAGTGCTATGAACAGTAGCGTCTCACAAATATCAATCCATTGGTAGGTTAGGGTAGGGTAGGGTATGTTAGGGTAGGCTGGGTTAGGTGAGTGGCTTGGGTTCGTGCGTTTCTGGTTAGGTCAGCATTTTGTATTTTGTACTTGGGGAAAAATCAAGAGACCTGATACGCATCCTGCCTGGAAACTGAATCAGGTACCACCTTTGCAGGCGATGAGTCACAATAACGTGGCTGAATTATGTTGACCAATCCACACACACTAGAAAAGAAAGGGACGACGACGTTTCGGTCCGTTCTGGACCATTCTCAAGCCGATTGTCACAATCGATTTGAGAATGGTCCAGGACGGACCGAAACGTCGTCGTCCCTTCATTTTCTAGTGTGTGGATCGGTCAACAGGTACCATTTTTGATTGCCGGAGTCGGCTAGTTTATTGTGCACCCCATACTCATCCTGCGAGCGGTAGCTCAACAAAAAGCAATTACAGAGGGCACAAAAGGTCTTTATCAGACCTCAACGGAGATTATTACATTAACAATTTCATCTATCCTTCACACTTTATAATTATACTGTCAGCTAGTTACAGAAAAGGTTCCATTTCCATAGCTATGTATTTACAGTTAATCATTATACATTAATGGAAGGTCTTATCGCTAATACATAATTGTTTGAGCTATGGAGATATTGCAGGGTCATAGAGGAGGTGCTGTTTGTTATTATTAGTCTTCACAATACACTACTTGCTTCTCAGTTGTAAGCCAATTGCGCAGGCCACTGCGCTACAAGTTACTAATATAATGGAGGCAAGAAAAACAACTGATGACCGGGTAATAAGAGAATCAGACAATAGTGACAGTTGTCACTTGATAAATAAACCACTTTAAAAAACCAACCACTTTACCTCGCGTACTCAGGTAGCAAGTGACACTTAATATTTCGAGTCGCCATGTCCATAACAGCATCTACAGGGAAGTTAGGATGCTGCATCTTGAGGTAATCTGAGGTACTTCGGTTCGTGGATGGATGTATCTGCTTCAAGTGATCCAAGATGGTGTTCGATAACTTGGGATGCACCTAGTGGTGGTAATGAGGCTACTATAAGATCTGCTGCTGCTACAATTGAAACTTGTAAAATATATATTGTTCAATACATCAAACATATAGAAAACTATATATACATATATATATATATATATATATATATATATATATATATATATATATATATATATTTTTTTTTAGTTTGTGAGGGTACCACCTCTGGTGCCAATGTGGGGACCCATAGCCTCGGAGAAGAAAATAAAAAGTATTCAGAGGAGACCTTGTGGTTTCTCACTGAACACTAATATTATCTTCTCCTACCACCCCCATTCTTTTGTATGTACACATATATATTTACTTTATTTGAACTTTGTTACAAAAAAGGAGTTACATATGGGTATATATATATTATATATATATATATATATATATATATATATATATATATATATATATATATATATATATATATATATATATATATATATATATATATCTTACCTGACGACAACTACAGGTTGTATTCATGTTCTCTCCCTTTGACGTTTCGGGGCCCGATTCTCTTCTCTTATTGTCCTCGAACGAGATCTCGTTGTCGCTCGCTTCTTCATCCATCCCCGTTGGTGTTTGATTCTTATCGCCGTCCCCGGGGCTCCCGTCGGGCCGACACGGGAGTATACTGTTGGTGATGCCGATGGAACGATCTAAGGAGAGCAGAATGAGCACCGCCACCACAATGGCGATGCTAACCTGAACCAGCCGGAACGAGCTGTTTTTGAAGACCCACCTTAACAAAACAGTAAATAAATTCATAAATAATTTATTGATTATTTTATAAATTAACGATTATTACACGACTATGTAAATGATAAATTACATGACAAAAATAAGCAATTATCATATAAGTTATATCAAGTAATTTATATATAATATATTTTAAATATATAGAAATACACCAACATAGTCATGATACGTATTCGAAACATCTTTACCAAACAATCAGTGTTGGTTCTTTTTATACCAACATCAGTGGTAATAAATAATTACTCGGGCATTCAAATAAAATATTAACATAATAATTAAATATTAAACTAATTACAGTCGAAATATTACTATACGGTTATCACGTTTATTTAAAACTGTTGGCGACTAAAAATATACTACAAAAGGAAAGACCAACCCCTAATAGCTTAAAGTCCACTCAAATATCAACATACAGTTTAGTGTGAATCGTGTGTACAGCTTAGCGTGTATTTAGTGTATATATTATTTTCATATATATAAATGTAATAATCTCCTCTGTAAATTAATGTAAATATAATCTCCAATATTGTACAGTTTAGTTGGATCGAGGAGTCTTGAGCTGTTCGAGTCAGGCTTCATTTTACAAATTTGAAACTGGTTCTAACACATCAGGATGGAAGCCTGGAAATCATAACTCAGAACGGTGGAATAAGAAGTGAAAGGGCGATTAGTTAAAAAGGCAATAATCATGGATAGGGAAGAAAGCAACTTGCCTTAAGGGTAATATACATATTTACATATATACGGTATTTAAAATTCCAATAATCGCATCGCATCGCACTGCTCAACTCTAACGCTTGAGATAAAAGTCCAACGGATCTGCTTTTGTTTATATAAGCGCCAATAATACGTGTGGATTAGTAAACAAACTGGATAATTATCTGTATATAATTACTAGACAATATATTATTTTGGTATATTATTACCGAAGTTGCCATACTTGTGTTATATATACTAATATTCTTTGCTAATGTATAAATTAAATTAGTGAATATTTAGAAAAAAAATTATTTGTAAGGTATTTATTAAAAATCCTTTAATAGGATTTAATAAAGTATTTATTTAAAAAAATATATATAATAATTGCCAATAGAACCTAATCACCTAATCAAACGTAAGTTAGACATAACTCTTCAACACGTTTTAGAATGAAATATTGTTACCTTATATTTGAAAAAAATACAAGTTTTAAACAGTACTTAAAATTGGCGACTGCGTCCTTGGGTTCACCGACGCCTGGTGGAGCCTAGCCCCCGAGGACAGGTTGTGGGAGTCGTGTGTAAAGCGTTTTTCAATCATTAATTAACGATTAATGAGCATTAGGCCCTTGTTGATATGAGGACGGGCTGCCTTCTGTACCTCTCATGTGTCCAAACCTATACACAACCCGTCCTCTTAAAAATAAATTCGCTTATCGCTCGTATGCGCGCTATGGGCAAAATTGGACGTAATTTGAAATGAAATCGACTCACAACAGTGACGTACTGTCCCGTTTTCTGTTTGAGTCGTCCGGCCCACTCGGAAAGGTTAGGAGAGGAAACTTTTACTTAACATTTTTCATAAAAAATTGAAACTTTATGAGAATTTCCTGCCCACCTAACCAACCAGAGCACCCTTAACTTACTGTTGTTGAAAAAAAAAATCCCAAATTTATTTTCATTTTTTTTCATTTTCAAATTATGTCCACTTTCGGCCATACGGGCAAACGGCCAAAAGCGACGCTATTTTTAAGAGGACAGGATGGTACCCCGCGCGTCTGAACTTCACAAGCTAACCAACACTTTTTAACATCAACATTTCATGAGTAGCAATCTTACCCATTGTAGCTTTTGTAGCACGTTTCGGATAGAAGATTCTCTGTCGACACTGAAAAAATACAAAAGTATATATTAATAATGTACCAGTATAGATATCAAGCATCACAAAGTATAATTGAATATGGAAAAGCAAATCTCAGATCACAAGAAGGATTAACGTTTTATATTTTTAAAGATTTGGGATTTGGAAAAACGATAATCCCAATTAGACAAGGAATTTATGTAGCTCAGCCTAGCATTTTAATGCATTTAGGACTAGTTTTAGTCCTAAATACATTAAAAATCTTAGTCCTTACCTAGAAACCTAGGTTAAGAACCTAGTCCTAACTTTTGTCCTGACTCACGTTCGGGACTTGATGGTTGGACAGTAAGCTAGTTCGCGGCCTTAATATCAACCCTCGACGCGCACGTACGTTAAATCTAGTAATTTGAAATTCATTATGTTAAAATGTCATGAAGTAAACCTTCACAGGTATTGTGAAAGTTTTCGCTTTTATCACACATCTTATGTATACATCACACGCTTTCTTCTGTGATGTATACATAAAAGCAATCCTTGTGCCAGGTTATACAATGACTTGGTTGTGAGAGAGAGAGAGAGAGAGAGAGAGAGAGAGAGAGAGAGAGAGAGAGAGAGAGAGAGAGAGAGAGAGAGAGAGAGAGAGAGAGAGAGAGAGAGAGAGAGAGAGAGAGAAAGAGAGAGAGAGAGAGAGAGAGAGAGAGAGAGAGAGAGAGAGAGAGAGAGAGAGAGAGAGAGAGAGAGAGAGAGAGAGAGAGAGAGAGAGAGAGAGAGAGAGAGAGAGAGAGAGAGAGAGAGAGATTTAGGAAGAAAATTGCGCATAGCACTACTAGAATTGAAAATAAACAGACGAAAAACAATAATCCCAATTAGACAAGGAATTTATGTAGCTTAGCCTAGCATTTTAAAAGCACTACAATCACCTTCTGTGGTTGATTGTTCAATAAATTCCTGAACTATATGTTTAACAAATCTCTAACCCTGTCCACGGAGGACAGAAGAAAATGTATATATGTTGATTAGCATTGTTAATGTGTGGCACGTCTGTGGTAGAAAATAATAATAATTATAAAAAAAATGGTAACATTAACCCGTATACACAACAACAAACGACCAGTTTATCCAGGTGGAAAGCTGAGAAGTATGTCAAGGGTGATCCATCCCAACAGCTACCAGCAATGTTGACTGGGTGGCTGGTGGTGGTAATGGCAACACTACTAACTGGAATAACCCGGACTGACTGTGGTAGAAAATATCTGGCAAGATATAGTCAGAGAAAGAAAGAAATTTGCAGAGATGTAAGGAACGGAGGCTTACAAAAGTTTTGTCCCTGGACTACTGTCGTGAGGCTATTCTGCTCTTTTTTTTCCTTGAGTCCTGGGCCCAGCATTCGTTAAGCATTTACACAATCACTTACGAAACCCGTACATCTTTCCTAAACCATAGAGGCTTTGTTTACATTTATTAGGCAGAGTACGAACTTTGACACGTTCACAACTCAAGGTTATTAGTGTTATAAACAACAACCTCGTAGTGCTTCTGTGCTCATAAACTGTTTAATAAATGTAAACAAAGCCACCATAATTTAGAAAAGATGTACAGGTTTCGCAAGTGGTTGCGTAAATGTTTGATGAATCACGGCCTTGGTCTCAGTGTATTAAGTTGTGAGCCAAGTCAAAACAATTATGTTGTAATCTGAGTAAGGTGAATCAAGTTGTTATCTGAGTTAGATGTAAACAATTTTGATCAGAGCAAATCCACCAATACTTCCTCATCTACTCTCTCTCTCTTTTATTTTATTTATTTATTTGTTTATTATATATAAACAAGAAGGTACATTGGGTTTGTGTGGATACATAGCATAGTGATTACATTCTTGTAAAGCTCTCTGTCTGTCTGTCTGTCTGTCTGTCTGTCTGTCTGTCTGTCTGTCTGTCTGTCTGTCTGTCTGTCTGTCTGTCTGTCTGTCTGTCTGTCTGTCTCTCTCTCTCTCTCTCTCTCTCTCTCTTTCTCTCTCTCTCTCTCTCTCTCTCTCTCTCTCTCTCTCTCTCTCTCTCTCTCTCTCTCTCTCTCTCTCTCTCCATAAATCATACATCTGATACCACAACTACTTACTGCAGACGATGAGTCACAATAACGTGGCTGAAGATATGACCAAACCACACACCAGAAAATGAAGAAGCGACGACGTTTCGTTAATAGTGGACCATAGACGGACCGAAACGTTGTCGTCTCTTCACTTTCTGATGTAGTTTTGCCCATCACTACTTCTTAT
>NC_091193.1:15325123-15427623 GCF_040958095.1 Procambarus clarkii
ACCAGCCTGCACTGGTAAGCTTAGGGAGCATTATGAGGATATCCTCAAGAACACCCGGGGTGAATATACTGACAATGATACTCCAAGTTTCACCTACAGCAGATGGTCCACTGTTGGGGGGGAACATAGTGTAGTGCGGAATAAATATGCCACGTATTTTACAACTATGACAAGTGTTGGACAACCATGGCAGGTGTTGGGCAACTATGACAGGTGTAGGACGAGGGTGGCTTATAAAATGCTGTAGGCGTTGTATATCTAGTACTTTCCTAGATGTACTCGCCTATGATAAAGTAGACTGCTCTTCCAATTACTCTGTGTAGTTGAGGAATACAGTCGTGAAAGAGTGCACGAACAACCTTCCAGGACGTTGCAGTGCCAAGTCGAGGCACTGCAACCCGCCATTCTCAGCTAATACATCTCATTTTGTATATTATAGTCCCCAACGTACAAATTTCAAAGTACTATAAAAAGAGGCTGCTCACAAATATCCACGTTTCCTATGCGTATATTGTTTAGGTTAGGTGGATGACTTGGGTTCGTGTTTCTGATTAGGTTAGCATTTTGTATTTTGTACGTTATGGCACATGATGAGAACAGGATGGGGGACTGAATGTCACGTATATTTTTATGCTACACGCATCCCGGCCGATAAAAATCTAGATTACACAAGGGGCGAACGAAGAATATGCGATGTAATTCGTTTTCCTGGCTTGGAATTTGACGGTAATATTTGGAACGTCCGCTCAACACTTAACTCGCGCGAATTATAACAGGAGGTCAACAAACTCGAATCAAATCAGCTCGTATTTTCGTAGACCAAACGCTAATTAATCATGGAACCGTATTTCATGTTTAGGAAAATACTTACAGGGTTTTCAACTCGACCTCTGCAATGCTCGTCCAAGCTGCGGTCGACTCCAAGGACGCATTCGTCAATTTTAACGTACTGTGCACCCATTTTTTCAAATATAAACTAATTAAAGTAAATATATTTTACTTTTGTGTATAGTTAGGCATAGGTTAGATTAGGGGTTTAGGTTCTGTTGGCAATTATTTGTATCTGGAATACGTGGGTGAAGTATACAAAGAGAAGCGATTCGAACAGAGGACGTGAACGAATCACTGTTCGAGAAAAGTTCGAACGTGATCATCTGTGAGACGTTAGTAAATTGTTAATTATTTATACAGCCCGTCCTCATAAACAAAAGTCAAAGTCCATTCCATGTACCCGCCAAACCTTCTGTTATGAATGAAAAACGGCTTACAACTCAGAACTGATGTCCGAACAATTCCGGAACCAATTCCGGGTGTTGCTGCGGCTTTGTGAGTGATACTGCAGCTTCGAGGGTGTTACTGCGGCTTTGTGAGTCGTACTGTAGCTTCGAGGGTGTTACTGCGGCTTTGTGAGTGATACTGTAGCTTCGAGGGTGTTACTGCGGCTTTGTGAGTGGTACTGTAGCTTTGTAGGTAATAGGCCTTTTTGACTGTAATAATTACATCAACTGTTACTGTATCTTCTACAACACTTTCACTTCCAATTCTACTGCTACTGTCTCATCCCCTGTCGAATCTCTACATTTATTATAAATACATCTTCTACATCTACTAAAACTATACGAAGGACTACATCTACTTCCTCTGCTAGTACTTTCAAGACTACTTGAACACTTACAGCTGTTTCTGATGTTTCTTCACCAATAACTCAAAAGTAAAAGTTTTGATTGGAGGTTATATTGGAGGATTGGAGGTGAGCGATCCGGTCGTGCGGATCGCTCACGAGTTGAAAATGGTATCTAAGATTACCCTAAGAGCGACCGAAAAATATGAATGGTAATCAGACACACCGGGATGGAATTTAACGCTAATATATGAAACGTTCATTCCATATTTGCCTCACACGTCGCAAATTATAGCAAGAGGGATACCTGTTCAACCAGGCTGTGATTCGTACGTCAGGCTGCGAGCAGCCGTGTCCAACAGCCTGGTTGATCAGTCCAGCAACCAGGAGGCCTGGTCGACGACCAGGCCGCGGGGACGCTGAGCCCCGGAAGCACCTCAAGGTAGGAGGGGGGGGTGTGGCTGGGGCTGCACGCAAGATGTGGGTCTTACAGGGGGCTGGGGCTGCACGCAAGATGGGGGTCTTGCGTGCAGGAGGGTCTATGAGAGGGAGGTGGGGAAGGGGCTACTGAATTGAAGGCAAAACAAGTATAGCTGTGCAGCCCGCCTCCTGGAGCGTTCCCAGTACGTCACTAAACTGATGTACTAAATTGCCCGAACCTAACCTAACCTAACCGAAGACCCATGAAAAAGAAAACGGGACATCCCGTCAATATTGCGAACCACAATAATTTCAGTACATCAGTTTTTGGCCTTTGGGGGAGATTTATACATCAAAATGAAGGGAATTTTACGTCAAAATGGGGGGAAGGGGGGGCGTGGGATTTATACCTTATACGTTTGTACTATTCGAGAGGACGAGTAAAAGCCAGCTATGAATTGTACAATTTCTATTGAATTATTCCTAAAGTGTTGTGCATTAAAACATTCAACGCGGGAAAAGGTCACGGATGTCGTCATAATGACAAATGGACTTTATACCAGTATGAAGTCTTTTCCAGACACTTCCACTGCTTTTTAGAAGTTCTTGTTGTTGTAGATTCGCTACCTGGAACAAAAAGTTCCAAGTAGCTGGGAGCTAATCGGTGTGTGATATGACAATTGGTTCTCATTTTCTTCTTTTTAGGAGAAAATGAGAACCAATTGTCATATTACACACCGACTGCCACATGAGACTGATATTTGATAACTTAGGTTCGGGGATGTGTGGAAACGTTCTAATGAATATCGTCGAAGAACAAAATAATAATAATTTCAACAACAAATTAACAGATGTGCATGAACTGAAAGATAAGGAATAAGTTAAGAGATTTAGCCATAATGGTGAATATCACAAAAATACTGATTAACTGAGCACAAAGGTTCAAAGACGTAATAAATTGGTCTACAAGAGAGTTTTATCATTGCACTCGTGCCTTGGAGATGAAACTTAGGCTTTTACGGCAACGCTGTGTTAGAGATCAATTTGTCTACACACATTTGCTAACCTTGACCGTCCTTCAAGACGTAACTGACTTCGTATGATGATACCCTCATATAAAATTACTACAACATGATTGTCGGAAAATCCGACACCATTTAATATATCATACAGACAGATAAGAGCTGTGTTGTATAAACAAGTTACCCATAGAAAACGTAACTTGTAGTGGAATTACCGTCTATAGAAAACGGGATATCATCACCACATACTATTATAATTCACCAGCTATTCTGCTGGGAATTATTCTTAAATACATTAGTCTTTGGACTTTACCATCATAAAAACATCTTATATAAATTAACTTAATTATCAATATTAAAGTAGAGTAAATGTGACCCTTCTATCACGTTCTGAAATCTGGACAATGTAAGCCAGGCGTCAGAGTGGAGGAGGAGGGCAGCCATTGTTTATACGAGACCAGAGGCTCACACGGGAGCAAATTCGGCTCCTGTTAATTTTACTTGGACGTAGTGTTATGGATACCAAAGGTGTACCATCTGTCAACACGCTGTCAACAAATCAAGTTAAGTGTTCTTTCCGAAACCCATTATTTATCATTAGTGGCCATTAATGTCATTATATAGGGTGACCCGGTTAGATCACATGGAAGCCTCAAACTAAAGGTATTTAAGCCAGGTCTTCATGTTCCATGTACTGTTTTCTCTGATATACTTGTCATATATAGGTATCTGGCTTCACAGCTAGCGCACTTTTGACAGGTCAAGACGAGGATGCAAGATTTGTGCACCAGTTACTGGGTGATATGGAAGCTACCTCAAAGAGGATAATTTGGTGTCTACACCCTAGTTATACCTGGTGGACTAACCTGCTGTACTATAAGATAAGGAACCTCTTCAATGTATGTAGTTACTGTAGTTTGATTGGCTGCATACATATAAATATAAACCCCCCCTAATGTGTAGAGGATCGATTTGTGAGATTGTGAGATTATTGCAGAAATACAGTCCACTTATCATTATACAAATTGCTATCGAAGTATATAAATTAACGTAAATATAAATTCATATAAATTAAATAAATATAAATCTCACAGGTCGGTGCCCACAATGATTTCTTAGTTAAAATTATGAGTTCCACGAAAGACTCGCTGACTTTAAATAACACGAGAAGGATTTCTCTGTTTTTCGAAACATATTCTATATTCTCGTTCAAGAAATACAATGCTTATTTTCCACTTCATTGAAGGGGAGAAAAAAGTTATCGAACGTTGATATTGAGACATTTTATCAATTATTCAGGAATCTCGTCCATGTTTGGAAGTACATGTGTCGGTAAACCGCTGTTTTCCGCAGTTTATGACCATAAACCAATCTCAGCATCGTGGCATACAAGGGGTGTTCACAAATTTTGGTTTAGTGTTAAATGTAAGGTTTATCACCCGCTGGAGGGTTGGTTAAGCCCATCACAATAGCTTACTGACCAACCAGCAAGTATATATGCTACAAGGGTGAGAGTTCGAACTTACGTCCAAGAAGATCCCAGACGCGGCTTAATCGACTGTGTCGTGGCACAGTCGATTAATGGGGAAAATTAAGAATAATGTGTCGTGGCACAGTCGATTAAGGCGCGTCTGGGATCCTCTCGGACGCAGGTTCGAACCCTCATCACGGCCCTTGTTGATTTGTTCATGTATACTACACGTCTTGAACATAATCTAAAGTAAACTCGGTGTATATATATACACCGATAAGTTGAGTACACCTCTTGCTGTATATATCTTTTTTTCTCCTCTTTTGTGTAGACTCTTCTGAAACATTTAATTCCATTTGAATTGAAAACAAGAGTTTAATATATTTTTATGTAAACCTTGGAATTATAATCCTTTATTTTATTTTAATTTTCCCCATTATTCCCTGGTTGCCATTATTTAGTTTGCTTGTACCGTTTATCATTTATACAGTAAATTATCGAGCATTAGTAAATAATATACACTTCTATAATATAATAAATTATCAACACATTATGAGAACTAGCAAAATAAAAATAATAATTAGAGTTTGGCTGTAGCCAAAGTGAGGTGTTTGCTTCGTGGAATTATTGCGTAAACTTAATTTCCTAGTTTACATCAGGACAAAACTGAGGTGTGGTTTACAGGGTGATCAGGTACTGACCAAGCTGTGCTCACCTAGCTGTGCTTTAATGGGCTGAACTTTAGGTCTTGGGTCTTGCCTCTTAAAGCTTTCAATGAATTTGTTCCAGATACACAAGTTTTAAGATTGTATCACATAAATACATAATAAATAAATAAAGACATAAACACATACATGTCAATAAATAAGTTAAAAATAATAAATTTATTAAATAAATGACAATAAATAAACACATAAAATACATAAATAAATAATAATAATATAAATAAAATAATAAATATTTTAAGTCGTCGATGCCTCCACGCCTTTATTCCCTCGTCGTCGTTCCTCTTTCATTTGCGTGTTCCTGTTCCTCCCATTTAAGTCTGTCTGTCCTAGTCTTCCCGGTTAACTCCCCCGGGTATTATTTATGTCGTAATCGAGCATCTTCTGGTTCTTCTCTCTGCCTGTGAAATGAGGTTTTGTTCCTCTAATTTGTCCTCGTAACTTATACTTCTGAGTTTGGTGGCATAACTTTGGATTTTCTCCAGTTTTTTGTGCTTCACGAGACTATGACTCCATGGGGGTGCCGTATATTTCATAACTGTAGGTCGGACATATGTGGTATACACTTTTTACTTTGCTGCTATTTGAGTACTTCCTTACCCACAGCAGAATCTTTCCAGTGACTCCCACCTGTTTCACCAGCTTGAGCACTGGTCTCTTCTGGAATACCACGTCAAGTGGCCTTCTAGTGTGTGGTCTGGTCAACTACCACGTCAAAGCCAGTCTGACGGTCTAAAAAACATGCAGCCAGGGAATGTTTTTAGATTTGTGATGCAAGTTTTCTTGTTACTGAACCAATGCTGGAGCTTCATTTATGTATGCTCTTCTCTCCAGATGTTCTTATCTTGTTCTTATGATATGTTCCCTGGCCCTGAATGCTATGCATGGAAGAAGCACTGGATGTATTTTAGCGCTCTCTGTTTCCCATTTCAGTTTATTTGCAAAAAATTCGCCACCTTTCAGCTTTCTGATTTGAATTGAAATTAAAATTGAAATAAGTTTATATCGAGGTGAAATAAGCACAAAGGGATGAGGTTGCTCAAGATATTCTCACCCCCGTTCAGTACAACGTGTTCATACATATATAGACACATCAGAAACAATAAACATATTACCGAACATTCTGAGTGATAAACATATACATTTCTTCCTTTACAAATGTAGTATGTGACCAGACGTACATACAAATACCTTTATGACTAGGTATACAGACAATTTGCAATAGACATTCAGCAAATTCAACAAAATGTTACAATCTTGGTGCAAAATTCTTATAGCTCTCCAGAGCTTTCTGACAGTTCTCTTTGTTTTCAGTTACTTCTTGTATCTGTTTTTAAGCGCCTAACACAGATTTAACTCCTCTTATGTTTCCCAATGGGATCTTCTCTGGTCTCGTGGCTTATATCAGGTAATCAGAAAATTCTTCAGTGTTGCTTGGTTAACAGATCCTTGTCAGTTCAAGCAACTGTTTGCTTTACAGTGAAGACCTCTTGGATTAGTCTTTTGAGTTTCTCATTCACATCTTTAATGTGACAGTGTCTCCCCTTTTTCTTAGTTCAATAACTAATCACTTTGTTGTTGCTTTCCATCTGGTGTGGCGATGACACAGTTTGGGAAGGTTCTTAAAGGAATTTGCTTTCTCCGTTTAAAACGAACTTTCTGCTACTGTCCTCATGCTGATGTGGGCTACTCATTCCTGGCCCTCTGGAATTTCCCTCTCTTTTGTGCTTTTGGTCTACTTGTGTTCTGGCCTCATGCTGGAGAGCTTAGGTTACTATGGCATCTTGGATTTAAACCACGGTTACTCCTATGCCATCCATTGTCTTCTCTTTTTACAGGGACGCAAGCTCATCCCCTCAGCTTTTCTGTGTGAGAAAGTCTATCATTCATTGTGGGGGGGGGGGTTCTTCGTACTGGGTTCAGTGTCCCATGGCATTTAATAGGTATTATTAATTATCTATTTATATGGGTTATGCGGGTCCAGGTGAGGATCAGTCATGTGGTAACGAGAGGAACGGGAGGAGGAGGTGGTAGAGAGGGGAACGTGAGTGGATGAGAAGAGTCACTGTTGGACTTTCCCGCCAGCCAGCCACCCGCCCCACCGGCGCCTGGAGGACCACGAGGTTGCTATAGGCGAGTTTATTGTTCTTGATGTTAGTACAAGGTGGCCTAACCTGCGGTTGGCATCACATACACACGCTTCCCACAGGGACAATACAATAGGTATATATATATATATATATATATATATATATATATATATATATATATATATATATATATATATGTATGTTAATCCTATAATAGCAACACTAACCAATGGGAGCAATATCCAGGAGTGGCGTTGGTTCGAAGTTGAATCGACGGTGATTACATTGATTCGTCGATGAATTGGCGTTGCTTTTGGATACTGGGACCATAGGGGTAGCCTCTTCCGTCTTCATGTTAACCCGGCGGTTTACATGATAGGTATACACTGAGAAGCAGGTGGGTAAACTCCACTACGCTATAGTCTGCCTTACGTCACATTGCTTAATAGTCGTCGAGAGCATTACACGAGTTGAAATTCACTCGTGAAATTTTGTTGTTATTCACCAGCTCGTGTTATTGAAGGGACTCTGCTGCTTGGCGCGCTACTGTTTTTTGCAGGGATATTCCTGACAATGACGATGTTGACTGTGTTGACGCTGTGTCGTAAGCTCCAGGTACTGTGTTGACGTTGTAACGTAAGCTCCTGGCACTGTGTTGACGTTGTAACGTAAGCTCCTGGCACTGTGTTGACGTTGTAACGTAAGCTCCTGGCACTGTGTTGACGCTGTAACGTAAGCTCTTGGCACTGTGTTGACGCTGTAACGTAAGCTCCTGGCACTGTGTTGACGCTGTGTCGTAAACTCCAGGCACTGTGTTGACGCTGTAACGTAAGCTCCTGGCACTGTGTTGACGCTGTAACGTAAGCTCCTGGCACTGTGTTGACGCTGTAACGTAAGCTCCTGGCACTGTGTTGACGCTGTAACGTAAGCTGCTGGCACTGTGTTGACGCTGTAACGTAAGCTCCTGGCACTGCGCTGACGTTATATCGTAAGCTTCTGGAAGTGGGCTGATACTGTATCGTAAGTTCCACGAAAGATTGCATCCTGTGGAAGGTGTGATAAGGCCAGATCCCAAGACTAGCGGCGGGCGAGTGAGAGTGTGTTTACACACACTCGTGCCTAAATTGTACACAAATGGGTACCTGTTCTTCCTGCTGTAACTGAAAGAATGTACGAATGTGATCTGCAAGTCAGGGAAGAGATCAGCATATACTTTAATGTCTGTTGAAGAACGAAGAACATTAACCGTAATCCACAAATCTTTCATTATAAAAGAAGTTAGGATAGAAAACTAAAAGGATAGGATAAAAATTCCCAAAATCGCTCGCAATAAATGACACGCAAAATAGCGAAGCCCGAAATGCTGTGCGTATTAGTGGCTTTAGGCATGGTCTGTACTAGCTCTATCTAGAAGTCCAACATATGTTTGTAACTCGTTTTGAATGTATGACCTTTTATACCCGAATAAACATTATCTTATCTAACTAGAAATAGAACATTCTCCCCCCCCCCCACTCTCCATGCACTCGCTCTAACAGAACAAATAAGAGATGCAGTACTGTAAGGTTTACTAGTATTTGTTTTTATTATAGGAAAGTACCAATATAGTACCTAATCCACCCTATTCCTTCACAGAATACACGACAGTTTACGAACAAAATGAGGTAAGAGATATAATATTATTATACATGAGGCTATGAAAGTGATTAGACCCCAAGACTCCCATGTTACCAATATATATATATATATATATATATATATATATATATATATATATATATATATATATATATATATATATATATATATATATATATATATATATATATATCAAAACATATATAGTTTGCAATATGATGAACAAGCTGAACTAAGGGGTATGTGTCCCCCTACATTAAGTTAATTATTGCAATAAAGACACACACATTATATATATATATATATATATATATATATATATATATATATATATATATATATATATATATATATATATATATATATATGTCGTACCTAGTAGCCAGAACGCACTTCTCAGCCTACTATGCAAGGCCCGATTTGCCTAATAAGCCAAGTTTTCATGAATTAATTGTTTTTCGACTACCTAACCTACCTAACCTAACCTAACCTAACATTTTCGGCTACCTAACCCAACCTAACCTATAAAGATAGGTTAGGTTAGGTTAGGTAGGGTTGGTTAGGTACGGTCATATATCTACGTTAATTTTAACTCCAATAAAAAAAATTGACCTCATTCATAATGAAATGGTTAACTTTACCATTTCATAACAAAAAAATTAGAGAAAATATATTAATTCAGGAAAACTAGGCTTATTAGGAAAATCGGGCCTTGCATAGTAGGCTGAGAAGTACGTTCTGGCTACTAGGTACGACATATATATATATATATATATATATATATATATATATATATATATATATATATATATATATATATATATATATATATATATAATGTGTGTGTCTTTATTGCAATAATTAACTTAATGCAGGGGACACATACCCCTTAGTTCAGCTTGTTCATCATATTGTAAACTATATATGTTTTGATCGTTGCCGATAAAGGCAGGTGTTTCGAGGTCATCAAGTATTATTACACGAGGAGAGTGGCGTAATGAGTAGCCTACAGAGGGAGCGATGATTACAGCGTTTCTGTAATGACAGGGGGGGTGGTGGTGGTGGTGATGATGATGGTAGCGGTGGTGGTAGTGGTGGTGATGGTAGCGGTGGTGGTGGTGGTAGTGGTGGTGATGGTAGCGGTGGTGGTGCTGGTGGTGGTGATAGTAGCGGTGGTATAGGTGGTGATGGTGGTGGTGGTGGTAGGAAAAGATTAATGTGTATACATCATGTAAAAGGGTTGAATGACGTATTGAATGAAGGGGATGCTAGTCACTGATATTGTATGACATTTAAAGCAACAGAACCTGAGCAGAATATTTTAATTAACACATTTAGGTACATGGGTAGAGGGTTGAAAACTAATATGTTTAATTTTAAAATAAATAAAACCTATAATTATTTTGAAGTCATTATTAGCCTAAAAATAATTCTAAGATGGTGATAATTACTGCCATCTTCCTACCACTGAAGACGTGAAGAATTTGCAACTTTAAAACTAATAGTTTTCAAGAATTGTAATTTACATATTATTTGATATTGTTTAGTTCTAAGATAAATAATTCCCAAATATAAATTAATACCATGAAACTGTCCTGTCTTGAATCTGACCTGAATCTTGTTTTATATACTTATTTATCAATTCTCTAACACTCTTGCATTACATCTTACAAGACGTGCACTGGCTGTCTACTTTATTCAAATGCTGTCCGTCCATACAACATCAAACATGATAATTGAAATTTCATCTTAAATCTTTAAGGAATATGTTTCTGGCTTGGCAAGTTTCTGGCTCGGCAAGTAAACCTATTGTGGACCTCCACAGGACAGTCTTTATTGTATAGGGACCTCCTGTGGAAATAGACCTGCAAGTGAAATTGCACGTAGGTCTATTTCCTTCTGCACAACTATAAGTGTCAATATTTGTGAATGTCTTCTACAAGGCACCCGCTGACGAAATTTCATCGGGTATCGTAAACATAATTGGAGTTCTTAAACTCAATAAAACTAACACTTATCCTTCCCATTATTAAGCGACTTATCTAATGGCAGTTTCAGAGTGTGACATTGACGATGCATTATAATATACAGACTGTCCATTAGGCACAGCCAGAACAGCTCTCAGTGATGGAAGAGAGAAAAAGAAGGAAATAAACGTACATGAGAGACTGATAAATATTGAAGTAACAGCACAGGACGTAAGAAAACAACTAGGATTACTAGATGATTGTCAAGCTCTTGAACAAAATCGTGTATTACCATGCATGTTAAAATAAGTGGCATAGGCCCTTAGCATACCTCAAGCATTGATCTTTAATGATGTAATTACAAAGGCAGGATTGCCCAGCTGCTAGAAAAAGGAGACAGAAATGAGACTACAAAAAAGGTTAACTACAGACCAGTATAATTGACAAACATCCGTAGCAAAATACTCAATGGAATAATAAGATCAATAACACAGATTGAATTAGATTTGTAAACAATCATCAACATGGCTTTAGGGCTAGGGGAAACCATTACTAACAAACCTACTGAAGTTTACTGGAAAAGTAACGGAAATAAGGCAGGATAGACATGGTTGGGCAGATTGTATATTTTCTTACTGCCAAAAAAGACAGACAGAATACCTCACAAGAGATTAATACAAAAACTTGAGAGACAAGCCGAAGTGGAAGAGCACTGACATGGGTCAGGAAATACCTAACAGGCAGGAGTCAAGAGTCACAGTGAGAGGCAAGAATTCGGACTGGCGCAGGGTAAAAAGTGAAGTACCTCACGGATCGGTACTAAGCATACGGGTGGCTCCTGTGGATTTGTTCATTGATACTAAGGCCCATACTTTTCATTTATGTTAATGGCCATAATGTAAGCATAACATTATTATGTTTACAGGAGGTTAATGACCTCCTGTAAACATAATAATGTTATGTTTACAGGAGTTGAGTCATATATGTCGAGGTTTGCAAAATTAATGAAAAAGAGTTGAGGCAGATGGGGATTGCAAAAAATGGCTTCTGGATCTCAACACCAGCAAGTGTAAGGAGATGGAAATATGAACTGGTGACAGACCAAAAGAATGATTCACGATGAAGGGAAATTACCACATTGTAACGACTAGAGAAAAAGACCTTGGAATGGACATAACACCAAACCTATCTTCGGAGGTACATATATATAGGATAACATCAGCAGAATATTCTACACTAGTAAAACTAAACATCATACTGGAACATAAAAAAGCATTTAGATCATTGTATACCGCGTACGTGAGACCAGTTTTAGAGTATGCCGCTCCATCGTGGAACTCCCCATCTAAAAAACACATTAGGAAACTCTAAAAGATTCAGAAGTTTGCAACAAAGCTGTTCCCGGAATTGCCTGGAAAAGAGAGTGAAGAAAAACTGAAAGACCTAGACCTGTCGATGCTTGAAAAAGAGGAGAAGAGGGGAGACCTGATAAAGATATATAAAATCCTTAAGGGGGATTGAAAGTGAAGAAAAAAAAGAGGAAATGTTCACAATAAATACCAATAGAACAAGATGCATGGGTGGAAGCTCGAGAAACAGATGATCCATAGAGATATAAGAAAGTTTTCCTTCAGAAAAATAGTGTGAAAATGGAATGAACTAAAGCAGCATATACATGTCATAATATGGACGAGCCATACAAGCAATCAATATAGTTAGGATAAATTAGAGAAAATACCAAGCAAACCACTGGAACAGTATCTAACGATGAAAATTAATTATGAAGAGAAAGCGCTAAGCCGGTACAACTGCATAGCCGTTGCAAGGGATATGAGGCCAAGGAGCTAGGCTAGGGCAGAGGGAAGGAATGGTGCCTAGTTACAAACCAAGTTTGTAACTTGGTTTGTAAACCACTGAGAGTCAACAACGCAGAAGTTTTAAAACACGTTGGGCACAACCTTACCGAAGCCAACATATGAGTCACAAACACTAATCCACCGTCTAAATATGACTGATATGACTAACACTTTTGGGCCAGCCAGAGGTTCAGGGCTCGCTCAGATCTGTCCCTAAAAAAAAACATTCTAAATCACTGTGCTAAATAACGAAATTGTGACGACTGTTAACCAGTGAGGATATCATTGTCCAGTGTGGGTACTCTTGGCCAGTGTGGGTACTCTTGACCAGAGTACTGTTGACAATATAGGAAAATAAGTTTACCAAGCCTTCTGTTTCCCGGTCTTGTTTTAGTAATCTTGTTATAGAACTCGATCAAGTTTGCGAAGCACGGCTTTACTCTTTTAAATCCTTACTGACCTTTCATTACAACGTCTGTCCTTTCCAGGTGCTCCATTATTCCCCGCCTGACTATTTTCTCCGGCACTTTACACTGTAACACACGTCAGTGACACTGGTCTGTAATTTAGTGCCACATGTATTTCCACCGTTTTGAATATTGGGGACTACGTCTTCATTTTTTTCTGAATTTTGGAAGAAGAGTTCCAATTTTTTTGCGTTTTGTTGAACATTTTCGATAGTGGGTGAAAAACTTCCCCTGCAGCCTCCTTCAACTGCCTCGGTGATAGTAAGTCTGGTCCACTTAATTTTAACACATCAAGTTCCTCGAGGTGTTTTCTGTTTGCCTCTACAGTGACTAATGTCATCCAGTGTGTGTGTGTGTGTGTGTGTGTGTGTGTGTGTGTGTGTGTGTGTGTGTGTGTGTGTGTGTGTGTGTGTGTGTGTGTGTGTGTGTGTGTGTGTGTGTGCTCACCTAGTTGCGTTTGCGGGGGTTGAGCTCTGGCTCTTTGGTCCCGCCTCTCAACCGTCAATCAACAGGTGTACAGATTCCTGAGCCTATTGGGCTCTATCATATCTACACTTGAAACTGTGTATGGAGTCAGCCTCCACCACATCACTTCCTAATGCATTCCATTTGTCAACCACTCTGACACTAAAAAAGTTCTTTCTAATATCTCTGTGGCTCATTTGGGCACTCAGTTTCCACCTGTGTCCCCCTGTGCGTGTGCCCCTTGTGTTAAATAGCCTGTCTTTATCTACCCTATCAATTCCCTTCAGAATCTTGAATGTGGTGATCATGTCCCCCTTAACTCTTCTGCCTTCCAGCGAAGTGAGGTTTAATTCCCGTAGTCTCTCCTCGTAGCTCATACCTCTCAGCTCGGGTACTAGTCTGGTGGCAAACCTTTGAACCTTTTCCAGTTTAGTCTTATCCTTGACTAGATATAGACTCCATGCTGGGGCTGCATTCTCCAGGATTGGCCTGACATATGTGGTATACAAAGTTCTGAATGATTCATTACACAAGTTTCTGAATGCCGTTCTTATGTTGGCCAGCCTGGCATATGCTGCTGATGTTATCCTCTTGATATGGGTTACAGGAGACAGGTCTGGCGTGATATCAACCCCCAAGTTTTTTTCCTTCTCTGACTCCTGAAGAATTTCCTCTCCCAGATGATACCTTGTATCTGGCCTCCTGCTCCCTACAACTATCTTCATTACATTACATTTGGTTGGGTTAAACTCTAACAACCATTTGTTCGACTATTCCTTCAGCTTGTCTAGGTCTTCTTGAAGCCTCAAGCAGTCCTCCTCTTCTGTCTTAATCCTTCTCATAATTTTGGCATCGTCCGCAAACATTGAGAGAAATG
Source organism: Procambarus clarkii (assembly GCF_040958095.1). NCBI lineage: Eukaryota > Metazoa > Arthropoda > Malacostraca > Decapoda > Cambaridae > Procambarus > Procambarus clarkii. The sequence continues at coordinate 15,339,743 of NC_091193.1, forward strand.
AATCTATACCCCTCCGGGAGATCATTTACATATATCAGAAACAAGATAGGACCGAGTACAGAGCCCTGTGGGAGTCCACTGGTGAATTCACGCCAATCGGAGGTCTCACCCCTCACCGTAACTCTCTGCTTCCTATTGCTTAGGTACTCCCTTATCCACTGGAGCACCTTACCAGCTACACCTGCCTGTCTCTCCAGCTTATGTACCAGCCTCTTATGCGGTACTGTGTCAATGGCTTTCCGACAATCCAAGAAAATGCAGTCCGCCCAGCCCTCTCTTTCTTGCATAATCTTTGTCACCTATTCGTAGAATTCTATTAAGCCAGTCAGGCAAGATTTACCCTCCCTGAACCCATGTTGGCGATTTGTCACGAAGTCCCTTCTCTCCAGATGTGATACCGGGTTTTTTCTCACGATCTTCTCCATCACCTTGCATGATATACAAGTAAAGGACATTGGCCTGTAGTTCAGTGCCTCTTGCCTGTCGCCCTTTTTGTATATTGGGTCCACATTCGCCGTCTTCCATATTTCTGGTAGGTCTCCCGTCTCTAGTGACTTACTATACACTATGGAGAGTGGCAAGCAAAGTGCCTCTGCACACTCTTTCAGTACCCATGGCGAGATCCCGTCTGGACCAACAGCCTTTCTAACATCCAGATCCAGCAAGTGTCTCTTGACCTCCTCTCTCGTAATTTCAAACCCTTCCAAGCCCGCCTGGTTTACTTCCCTTTCTCCTAGCACAATGACCTCACCTTGTTCTGTTGTGAAGACCTGGAACCTCTTGTTGAGTTCTTCACACACCTCTTTGTCATTCTCTGTATACCTGTCCTCGCCTGTTCTAAGTTTCACTACCTGTTCTTTCACTGTTGTTTTCCTTCTGATGTGACTGTGGAGTAGCTTTGGTTCGGTCTTGGCTTTGTTTGCTATATCATTTTCATAACTTTTCTCTGCTTCTCTTCTCACCCTGACATACTTATTCCTGGTTCTCTGGTATCTCTCTCTGTTTTCTGGTGTCTGTTATTCCGGAAGTTCCTCCACGCCCTTTTGTTCAGTTTCCTTGCTTTCATATACGCCCTATTATACCATGGATTCTTCTTTTGCTTCTCGGATTTTTTCTTTTGGGCCGGGATGTACCTGCTTACTGCCTCCTGACACCTTTGGGTGACATAGTCCATCATATCTTGTACAGACTTAGCTCTGAGGTCTGTGTCCCAAGGTATTTTCCTTAGGAAGCTTCTCATCTCCTCATAATATCCCTTTCGGTATGCCAGTCTTTTGTTTCCTAGTTCTTTTTTGGGGGAGATAATTCCTAGCTCTACCAGGTACTCAAAGTTCAATACACTGTGATCACTCATTCCCAAGGGTGCTTCCATCTTGACTTCCCTTATATCCCACTCATTTAGGGTAAATATCAACTCAAGCATTGCTGGTTCATCTTCTCTCATTCTTGTTGGTTCCTTGATGTGCTGGCTTAGAAAGTTTCTTGTTGCCACGTCCAGCTTAGCTCTCCATGTTTCTGGTCCTCCATGCGGGTCTCTGTTCTCCCAATCTATCTTCCCATGGTTGAAGTCTCCCATGATTAGTAGTCCAAATCCATTCCTGCTAGCAACCGAAGCTGCTCTCTCTATTATGTTAATCGTGGCCATGTTGTTTCAATTATATTCCTGTCTGGATCTTCTGTCATTTGGTGGTAGATTATATATGACTACGACTATAATTTTTTGCCCTCCAGTTGTTATTGTGCCTGTTATGAAGTCACTGAAACCTTCACATCCCTGAACAACCATCTCCTCAAAATCCCAACCTTTTCTTACCAGCAGAGCTACACCACCACCACCTCTTCCTTCTCTCTCTTTCCTCATAACATAATAGTCCTGTGGGAACACTGCATTTGTTATGGTTTTCGTTAGCTTTGTTTCTGTGAACGCTATTATGTCTGGGTTTTCCTCTAGTACCCATTCTCCAAGTTCATTTGCTTTGTTTGTAATTCCATCTATGTTTGTGTACATTGCCTTGAGGCTCACTTTCTTCTGTCCCTTCTCAAATCGCCTTCTTGGTGAGTGTTCTGCTGGTGGGGGAAGCTGTTCCATGGGTGTGAGGATTTGTGAGGTGGATAACAGGGTCGCAGAGGATACTGGGATGAGGGGTGGGGGGTCAAGTGAAGGGGGAGGGACAGGGAGGGTATGGGGTGAAAGGGGAGGGACAGGGAGGGTATGGGGTGAAAGGGGAGGGAGGACAGGAAGGAAAGGGGCGGAGGGGGACTCGGCGGGAGGAGGGGAGGGGTAGAAGGGTGGGGATTGGGTGTGGGGGGAGGGAGATTTGGCTGAGTATTTGACTGGGGGCAGGGAGGGTTTGGGGTAGGGGGGTTTCTATGCAGAGGAGGGTGGTGGGGTTGCCCTCCCCGCTGGTGTTACTGGGTAGCTGGTTGTGGGTTCCCCCCCTCGCCTCTGGGGATGATGTGTTGGGAGCTGTGATTTCCTGGTTTTCCCCTCTCGCCCTATGCTTCTTCCTTGCTTCTGCTGTCATGGCCTTCTCCTCTCTCATCATGTCCCTCAGGAGGAATACTTTTTTTAATTCTCCCATATGTTGCAGGTGGCTTTTCTTTGTTAGAATCATCTCCTTTGTGTTCTCGCTTGCAAACACTATCTTTAACACACGGTCTCGGTCTTTTTTGTACCAGTCTAGCCTGAAAGCCTTCTCAATGCTATATGTTCAGCCCCTTCCATGTCTAGTGCCTTCAGTATTTCATTCACTGCCGCTTTGTCCTTATCATTCCATTCTTTCCTATTAGAGTCTTCCTGCTCTTTAATACCCACAGCTACCACTGATCTTTCCCTTTCTAGCAGCTGGCTAGTGGAACGTGCCGCTTCCTGTGAGGTGGCTGCTTTCATGGCTACCTCCATCACTGCAGATATTACTTCAGAGTTGTAGTTTTTTAGCATTTCTGCAAATGTTGCTTTTATTGTGGCATTTTCTTCCAAAATACTATTACCACCTTCTCCCTGGATGGTTATCTGAGTCTCAGCATTGATACTGTTCTCTTTGAGGGCTCTAATCTCCTCCTTTGCTGCTGTCAGCTCTCTTTTTAGGTTGCTTATTTCATTCTTCATTTCTTGCATCTCACTCTTGATGCCCTCCAGAAAATGGGCGAACATTTCCTTCATTTCGTCACCTGGACTTTTCCCTGTTCCCCTGTTACCTCTGGCTGTCATGCTTGACCCTGTTCCTAGTTGTGCCATGATAGGATTTGTCAGAAGGGCAGAGTGGGGGGGGAGAGAGAGAGAGAGAGAGAGAGAGAGAGAGAGAGAGAGAGAGAGAGAGAGCGAGAGAGAGAGAGAGAGAGAGAGAGAGAGAGAGAGAGAGAGAGAGAGAGAGAGAGAGAGAGAGAGAGAGAGAGAGAGAGAGGAAGGGAGGGAGAGAGTGGGGAGGGGTGAGAGAGAGAGGGGGAGAGTGTGTGTAAGGGGGATGCGGGGGACTGGGGGGTGGGGGGGGGCGGAGATGGCGACCAGGTCAGATGGGGGAAAGAGAGGAGGTGGAGTATAGTGAGGTCTTATCCCCTTTCCACAAAGGGTGTTAATCTTTTCTTCCCTGACTGAATGTTTGTGTGCACGTACTTGGGCGTGAGTGCGTGCGTGTGTCACAAGTTCCCGTAAGTGTTAACCTCTACCTAAAATGAGCCACTTTGAGATTTTAAATATATATGATATCCTGAATATGAATTTTATAATATTTGACCTCACTCTGTACACCTGATTAATTGACCAGAGCCAGCCTCCCGCTCACACAACCAGATGAGTAATGACGTGTGTGTGTGTGTGTGTGTGTGTGTGTGTGTGTTCCTAATGCTCCCTGCAGGATCGACTTGCTAGCTCTTGGACATGCCCTTCTAACCGTCGGAAGTCTAATGTACTGATTATCGACCTATGTTCTCTATCATATCTACTATGACAAAAAATGAGCCATCCCCAGGATCCACCCTACTACAGCTCGTCTAACTCTCATGTACTTTACTAAGTGAACAAAGTCATCTGATGAAAGGAAACGTTGCCTAAACGCTTGTCCAGCGAGGATCGAACCGAGGATCTATGGTTGTACACCGAGGCCGTAACCTGCCGCACCTGCGTGAATCACTGCGTGTTTGACAGTATTCTCCATGAAAATGCAATTTGTATGCTCTGTGGCCTCGTGCATCTTGCAGGGCTGCCAGCTGTCGTCTCCACGGACACAGTCCAAGGAGCAAAACACGAGGAATTAAATCAAATTCTCTATTTACTATAATGCTAAATCTATTAAAACAAGACAAAGTGTTAACATATTTTTAATTATTAATTTGGAATTTAAGTGGAATACGAAATACAGAAACCTAATTTGTAAGAACTTGCGCCATAAGTTTATGATATACCTTGAATGGCTGCAGCGGCCATCTATAAGTATAAAAGTTATAAGTATTGGATCCTCTAAGTAAGCAGTGTAATCTGACCCTCTATATTTCTTTCAAATACTTAATTTATATTAATATAATATGTGTCACGTAACGTCAATTAACGCAATTACACCTCTTCAACGCACGGTGCGTGTAGTTGAATACCATTATTTTCCACTCATAAAAAGTTCCATTGTTACTTAACGTCAGAGGCAGTAAAGTCGTACGGCAAAGTTTTCCTTGTTCTCTTTTGGACCCCGTCGGACTGAAGCAGGAATGCATAAAGTTTAAGGCTTGAAACTGTGGAACGCCTGCATGCTAACGAAGTCCTCTGTGTTGATTTTTCTAAACGTTATCAATTATTTAATGGTTTGTATCAATTTAAAAGAACATTAAATTAGTTCACAGGTGCATTAGGGAACTGGACACATGTCATCATTAGCGTATTTTGTAGTGACGGCTATTCCAGAAACTCCACACATCTGGCATCCGTAGCCTAGGATCACACACTGGTGTGAGGCAGACGGAGGCGGGTACTGGAGAGCCCTCACCCCCTCCCACTTGTCTCGGTGTTGCTACAAGGCTCTGTTGGGCACTCCTCTACCTGGGTGTACTGTGACGAGGCTCTGTTGGGCACTCCTCTACCTGGGTGTACTGTGACGAGGCTCTGTTGGGCACTCCTCTACCAGGGTGTACTGTGACGAGGCTCTGTTGGGCACTCCTCTACCTGGGTGTACTGTGACGAGGCTCTGTTGGGCACTCCTCTACCTGGGTGTACTGTGACGAGGCTCTGTTGGGCACTCCTCTACCAGGGTGTACTGTGACGAGGCTCTGTTGGGCACTCATCTACTAGGGTGTACTGTGACGAGGCTCTGTTGGGCACTCATCTACCTGGGTGTACTGTGACGAGGCTCTGTTGGGCACTCCTCTACCTGGGTGTACTGTGACGAGGGTCTGTTGGGCACTCATCTACCTGGGTGTACTGTGACGAGGGTCTGGAGGTTACTCCTCTACTTGGGTGTACTGTGACGAGGGTCTGTTGGTCACTCATCTACCTGGGTGTACTGTGACGAGGCTCTGTTGGTCACTCATCTACCTGGGTGCACTGTGACGAGGGTCTGTTGGTCACTCATCTACCTGGGTGTACTGTGACGAGGCTCTGTAGGTCACTCATCTACCTGGGTGCACTGTGACGAGGCTCTTGGGCGCTCCCCTACCTGGGTGTACTGTGACGAGGCTCTGTAGGCCACTCATCTACCTGGGTGTACTGTGACATGACCCCTGTAAGTCATGATACCGCATAAAAAGTCAAAGAATTAAGGGTTCTTAAGGATCGCGATACGGGGGGGGGGGTTGAGGGGGGGGGGATGGTCATGGCGAGGGGAAGAAAAAGGGAATGACTAGGGTAAATAGGGAAGAAAGTAACGAGGAGGGGAATAATAACACGAGAAGGCAACTAGAGAAGATGAGCAATGACAAATAAGGATAACATGATTACGAAATTTCAAAAATATTACTCCTCAAATGACCCCCTCCCCCACACGTTGTAAAAATAAAACCTTTGTACCGTACAAAAAAAAGATTAACACTTACTCTTTCGGGTTTCTGTATTTAATCCTTCGCTATAAGTCTGTGTTTTGGTGGATTTAGCAATCAAGTGGTATAGGGAAGGTTGGGGAGGGCGGCCGACACACACCAGCTCTCACACACACACTGGTGACCTGCGCACGCTGCCGCCTCCTGCTGGTGCTGTGTGGCAGCCGCCCCCCTGCACGATGCCAGGCAGTGCCAGCAGGACTCCCTCCCTCCTTGCCCTTATGCTCTTCCGCCGCAACATTATTAATACTCAGTTTTTGTTGCTCGCTTTCCGTAGTACGCGACGCTCCTTACCATGTCTGGCAAGCCGCATGATAGGGCAACACAACGGAATAATTCTTGTGAGGTAATCGGGGGAAGGGAATACTAATTCTCTCAACTGATGTCAACCTTGAGTCATAAGCGGAACTTTGAAAAGGACGGACAACGATCGATGTTGTTCTTCGATGCACTGTCATCAGTGTCTCGCGCTAAAGAGAGTTCGAAGGCGTTAGTTTGAAGTCAGACGAGTCAGCTGACACAGGAAGGGTGGTGGAGGCAAGACGACGATTCCTAGAGATAAACCACGGTTTCGACCTTTTTCTAACGCACCTTCAAAGATCTCGATCGATCCCTCCCAACCCCACCCACCATCCACGACATCTTCTCCTAGGGACCCGAAACAATGGACAATTTGGAAACAAAAATATGACCTAAAACGAAGAAGAGTTAACCGAGCAGGAAATTGATAGTTATTTTAATTAACTAGCTTATTATGCACCCCACACCCATCCTCTGCCTAATGGGCTTAAACATAGAATGTTAAAATTCGTTTAGCTAAGCAATTTGCAGTTGGTACACATAATCACACTAGGTTAGCTTAATTGACATGTAGGTTAGAAGTGCATACTTGGTGTAAGAATAGAACAAACCCCCCCCCCACACACACACATCTTCTATAAGCATTATTAATTGATTCTTTCTTTATTATGCACCCCATACCCATAAGCGTGAAAAAGTCACATGGATATAATAAATTCCAAACTAACGACCGGTGGAGATGTTTTGGCGAATCTGCTGATAATTGTTCATATGGATTGTTCATCAATTACATCATATAATAGATTGTTCATAACTAGATAGTCCATAAAATAGGCAGATCATAACAAAGTTTGTTTATAATGAAAGTACAGTAGTGTATTTGGTATTTATAAAACACCAAAGGTGTTAAAATTAGTGCATTATACTTTTTCACAAATATTTAAAAAATATATTCCAGTGATAATGGGAGATCGCTTTCTACCTTCGTTCTCTTGGTAGTAACGGAATAATATTTTTCAATAGTAATAAACTTACATAGCTCGCATATATATATATATATATATATATATATATATATATATATATATATATATATATATATATATATATATATATATATATATATACATGTATATTATAGAATGGAAGGGCGCTAGGATTATTGAACTCCACCAAGCCACGGATGGGACTGTCCTCGCAGTCACCCACCCATCAAGTTACCAGCCTGACCAAGCGAGCTTGATGGAATGTTGATGGGATGATGATACCTGATTGACTGGGTGATGGCAACATCACCCAGTCAATCTGCAGCACGCCTTAGTTTGTAAAAACCTAAGGCGAAAACAAGACAGACCAATATAATGAATATTTATGTGTGTGTGTGTTTAAAAAAGAAATATGATAAATAACACGTACTATTTCTAAGAAATGTACCTGCAGAATGGATCGACATGCTGGATTTTTGTAGCCGACGGGGAAGAGCGGCGGCAGCGGCAGCAGCAGCAGCAGCAACTGGTACTTCCGACGGGAACAGCAGCAGCAGCAGCAGCAACTGGTATTTCCGACGGGAACAGCAGCAGCAGCAACTGGTGATGCCGACGGGTGCAGCAGCAGCAGCAGCTGGAGTCGTCAGTAGGAAGAGCAGAAGGATCAATCCGGAGAGCTGTTGTCAACAAGAGCGTGGCCTTGACTGCTGCCTCCCGGGGCGCGGGGGGTAGGGGATACTTGAATGCATGTCTAAATATTAGTTATGAAAATAATAATTAGTTATGAAAATAGTTGTTTAGCAGCAACTGATGCAAATATAAAACAGGAAAGCGAGAGATAGAGAAAGAAAAGGAGAGAGAGAGAGAGAGGAGTTCAGAAAGAGAGATACTGACCGACGGAGAGACAGAGATGTACGTAAATAGATACACCGGTATAGAGATGATGACGCTGGGAGGGGGCGGGGGGAAGTGCGTCCAAATAAACCTCTATTAAACTGGTCACGTAGCACTACAGTTCCCTGACAAGGATGCCAGTCGTGGATCCGGATGGATCCCAAGACTCGCTCACTCCAACAATACAACCCTCCCACACTCCAAGGGCACATTCACACTATCAGGACCTAATCACATCTCAGTACCCACTCACTCTCTTGCAGACTCCACTCACACTACCAGCCATACTATCAGAACCCAATCAAATACCCAGGAATACTCATTCACACTTTCAGGACCTATTTACACTTACACTTCTAGGAACCACACTCCACACTCCTAGAGCCCACTCGCATTTTAAAAGACCCCAATCACATTCTTAGGTTTCACTCACATTCTAAGGACCCACTCACTCCTGAGTGGGTGAATTTACTGAGAATCAGTACACTCACTCTGGAGTATATAGATTCTCAGCACATTCACACTTGTAACTGTACTAACTGGCTGGAATGAGTTTACCCAACACCTCATTACCTCATACCATCATGTCAATAATTAGACCACAACACATTAACAAGTAATGAAGTTACTACAGACTAGCACGCCACTAATAAGACTGGTATGTTAATATTAGGCTATGACATAAATAAAGAGGCTACCACATAACCTGCACATCAACAATGAGGCTACAACACACTCTCACGTCATAAAAGGCTACCACACAACTTGCACGTCAATAATGAGGTTACCACACAACTTACACGTCAACAATGGGATTACCATACACTTGCACGTCAACAATGAAGCTACCATACACATGCACGTCAACAATGAAGCTACCATACACGTGCACGTCAACAATGAGGACTTGCACGTCAATAAAGAGGCTACCATACACTTGCATGTCGACAGTGAGGCTACCATACACTTGCACGTCAATAATGAGGCTACTATACACTTGCACGTCGACAGTGAGGCTATCATACACTTGCACGTAAATAATGAGGCTACTATACACTTGCACGTCAACAGTGAGGCTACCATATACTTGTACGTCAACAGTGAGGCTACCATACACTTGCACGTCAACAGTGAGGCTACCATACACTTGCACGTCAATAATGAGGCTACCATACACTTGCACGTCAATAATGAGGCTACCACATACTTGCAAGTCAAGAATGAAGCAAGTGGTTCTACCCTAATGAGCATAAGTGGACGCTCTCCCGTCCACTTGGGTTGAAACGGTAAGAGCGACGGTCTAGCCTCATGCAGGTAGGCGTTTAATCACCGACCGTCCATGGGGTTGGGCGCCATTCCTCCCCCCCCACCCCCCATCCCATCATAAATTCGTATCCTGTTCACTTCCAAGTGCTATATAGTCGTAATGATTTGGTGCTTTTTCCTGATAGTTCCCTTCCCTTACACGTCAACAATGAGACTACCTCACACGAGGCAAGGGGACACATGATCACAACCTACAAAATCCTCAGGGGAATCGACCGGGTAAACAAGGATAAACTATTCAACACTGGTGGTACGCGAACAAGGTGACACAGGTGGAAACTGAGTACCCACATGAGCCACAGGAACGTTAGAAGGAACTTTTTCAGTGTCAGAATAGTTAACGGATGGAATGCATTAGGCAGTGATGTGGTAGAGGCTGACTCCATACACAGTTTCAAAAGTAGATATGAAAGAGCCCAGTAGGCTCAGGAATCTGTACACCAGTTGATTGACAGTTGAGAGGCGGGACCAAAGAGCCAAAGCTCAACCCCCGCAAGCACAAATAGGTGAGTACACGAGCACAATAACGAGGCCTCGCTTACATAATTCATGAGTATGTATATTGAACTTATAAATAGCAATGTTAGCTTCATATTATCTAGGCGAGGCTTGTTCAGAGAAAAACCATGTGGACGGGGTTCACCAAGACGATCAATATTGTCTACCTCAACACATAAGAGGGATCAATAAAGTTTAATAATTCACTAGAAACTGTGTAACGAGCTCATCACTCTGACTGTAACTTGCTTAGTAAAAATGAATTTTGGGGTTCGGTCCCTGAGCCCATTATGTGCCTCTGTAACCTTTTCCAATACCACCCACAGGATGGGTATGGGGGTGCATAATAAATGAACTAACCTAAACTAACAACTAAAGGAAAATCTGCGTAGTTTACCTAGTATAAAGGTATGGTATCATCAAACAGTTCAGCACTCTAAAAGAGGGTAAGGTAAGGTAAGTATGAGGAGAAAGCATTGGACTTACGACTTATCAACCGCGGGAGGTATATTACAGATCCCATAAAGGCTCGCTGTCCAACTAGCAAGTATATCGTAGTCCTGGACATATTATAGTACTAAAGTGAACAAACCAAGGCATATATATGCCAAGACATGGGTACTGTTTTAGGCCCCTTAGACCAAAACAGCTAAATGAGTCCCACCCCTCTGGCCAGTGTGACTTTTCAAATGATGAACACATGCATGTAGACAGCTTATATAGTAATGATTAATGAGTAAAGTTATATTATATATATGCAGACGATGAGTCACAATAACGTGACTAAAGATATGAAGACTAAGTTACACACCAGAAGATGAGGAGACGACGACGTTTTCTCCTCATCCTCAGGTGTGTGGTTTAGTCTTGATATTATGTATAGTTTTGCAGAAGAATACATTGAGGTCATATTCCTATATTCATGTAAGTTTTAAGTCATCTTTCCAGAAAATAACATTATACATAGAAGCAGATAAAAATTATGGCAGCTTTTTAATAAAATATTAGTACGTATTGAAATAATTATATTTAGTATAGTTATATTATACATAATGCATAGTTTCACATATGAATGCCTGGAGGCCAGTAGTTATGTAAGTTTAAGTGAGTACTTCGTGAATAATTTGATATTTGTCCATTTTTTATGGTACAAATGTGTTGATGGAGCCCCCATGGTGCTGGTGGGGCCCTCATGGTGCAGGTGGGGCCCCCATGGTGCTGGTGGGACCCCCATGATGTTGGTGGGGCCCCCCATGGTGCAGGTGGGGCCTCTGGTGCTATGCCATACTTGGCTTACTAGGTAATCCAGCTTGCCTCTAGGTGTATATATCCCCTGCAACATTACGTATGCGTTTCCTGGTGGATAATACTATATTTCAATATCATCATAAAATAATATTTTATTAAAAATAAATTACAGTCTGATTATAATTGTTTCTAAAGTAGCCTGGCTTCTTCTTATAGAGTTGGAAACAATTACATAAATTATTATATTTATTTGTCGTTAAATAAAATGGTTCTTCATATTTTTTTAAGAATGACTTTTATTTTAATAAAGCAGTGTGACGTTATTTATTCAATTATTATGATAAATAACGTGACGCTGTTTTGTTAAGAGAAAAGCCACCCACAAACAGCATGGAAAACCATTTTCTTTAGAGTCTGTGTAAGAGAAAACCTTATTTTAAGCGCGGGAACATAGTAATCTGCTGGCAAATTGTTGATAAATGTTTGCTAATAACCTTAACTCATAAAGTATGGCTTTATAAAAATATAAGTAATAGATGTACCAGATTTTGTATGAAATATTTATTCTGTATTTACCTATTGATCACTAGGCTAATGCGGGCTTAATTTGTTGGAAGAACGGCCTTATTATATTGATCCCTCTCTTTCGCTTGATGTGTTTTCCCCGCTGTTTAAAGTTATGAACTGATTTCAACTTCGACAGCTTCAGCACGTCGTTTGTGTGCGAAACGTGGCTTGTATCAATTAGCCAACCAAGGAATGGTTGCGGGATCCCCCATTTAAATTTCCCGCTGGCGGGAAATTAGTTCTCTCCAACGTGACTGTGATTGGCTGGGCCCCGGGTGACGGCTGGCCAGTAGGGGACCCCCAGGCGCCGTGTGGAATTGCTGAATACCTTGACGAAGAGAGGAGCTGTTCCTCGCCCTAGACGCTTGTCTCTCCAGCCTTGCTCCCCTGTGCGCACCCCCCTCCTGACACTTCAGGGATAACTACCCATTCCAGGAGGCAAACTATACACGTTTGCTGTGGAGATGCTCAGCCGTCTTTGTTGGGTGAAAGCTTAAGGAGTTCCAACCAACTTGGTCAACAGTATAACCCGAGACCTCGCCCGTCTGGCCTGGAATACACTGGGCACCGCAGGAAAAACTGAAGATTACTGCAGTCATGAGGTGAGCCTTATACTTTGTGTAATCAACCCTGCAGAGGTGATGCTATTATACATTGGTACAGGCGTCTCTCTGCAGTTTAAAAAAAATAGAGATGACGTATATGACAAATACATAATAACGCCTTTTCGGCGCTTTTATTCTATGAAATCGGGTTACGAACACGTTAATTGGGTTATATAACGTTTAGCAAATTTTACCTAGAAAATTTAACTGATCGACCATCGTTTACTAAGAAAACGAGAATTTCTGTATGTAAATAACGTGGATGAATAATGAAAACCGTCTCCGTAGCGAATTATAAAGCTTTTTATTTTTTGCGGACTGATAGCCTGTTGGGTGTATTGAGGCCAGCCTAACAAATGGCGAGGCTGTCCTTGCGGTCACCCATACATTTGCTGACAATACCCATCGGTACGTAGCCTGACTGACGAGCACGTCATCCACGGCGCTGTCATCCATTGCGACTTTGACACGAGAGACCATTTTTAATATTTGGGGTTATCTTGAGATGATGACTTTGGGGCTTAGCGTCCCCGCGGCCCGGTCATCGACCAGGCCTCCTTTTTATTACGCACTCCCCGGGAAGCAGCCCGTAGCAGCTGTCTAACTCCCAGATACCTATTTACTGCTAGGTAACAGGGGCATCAGGGCGAAAGAAACATTTTTGCCCATTTATCTCCGCCTCCAGAGGGAGATCGAACCCGGAACCTCAGGACTACGAATCCGAAGCGCTGTCCACCCAGCTGTTTGGCGGAGTGCTACATAGCCTTCCCGGCTTGGTGCCTTCTTTTGATAATTACTTATTTTTAATGTTTGGTTAATGTTTTCGTCCACCTGCTTTTCCCTGAGTTACTTGAGGGGATTTGTGGCGCGAGGACTCTTGAGATCTCTGGCCTTTTCGCTAACCATCTTGCGAAGATGGATATTTTATATCAGATTTTGCAACTCGTCATATAGTCTAGAGTAGCTGCATAAATACAGGTATATGTTAATATAAAATCAAAGATAATTTTTTAATGTGAATTGTTTACCATAGACTGGCATTTTACTACATTTAAAATAACATTGGTAAATGTAATAATTCAATTTATTATAAATTAGCCATTATTGTATTTCTAAGATTAATAAAACATTTGAATAAGCTAAATTTTAGTTACAGTTGATCTGAGGAGTGATACATATTTATAGTACTGTACAAGTTCTTTAATGATTCTTGATATTAATATACATTAGAATTCTTGTATTGTTTTTATATTACAATGTCCAATTGCTGAATTAATAAATATAATATTTTTACCAATTCGTTGACCCGGTGTAATTAATGTTTGTAAAAGAGTTAGGCTATTGTTTAATATTGCTGACATTAAAATATATTCTGGGTTCGATTAATTGGTATGAGGAAATTCCTGAGAACTTTTCATAAGCGTAATGTCCTCTGTTCACCAAACACTAAATAGGCACCTTGGAGTTCCTAGAGTTGCGTCGTGGGGAAAGGTCAGTCGTTGACCTTAGATGACCTCGATAAGTCTAACATACTTCCTGTCCCAGATTATGGGCAACGGGAAAGTGGAAGGGATTATGCAGTTACAATAAGTATTCAAATATACTTTATTCATATAAAAGTACAATTCATAAATGTTTTCTGTTAATTCATTTTTTTTTTTACAATTTAAGGACACCATTTTTCATTCTGTACATGTTTTGTCGAGATAATAACAAAGTTAAACAAAAAAATCGACTGTGGGAGGCGATAAATCATCGATTGAAAGTCATGTACATTTATTTTAGGAGGAAATAAATGGACATGATCCAGTAACTTCAAAATCTTGTACAGTTACTGGAGCTTTGTAATTTATGTACAACACGCAGTTTTAGATCTTTATAATTAATGGTACCTGTGGACTTATGTGGAATGACATGTTCTGAGATTTTACAAATTTCAATCTTCAAATTACTCTGAATACAACCTGGTAGGACAATTTCATAATTAAATCAAGTATATTTTATTGTTAACATTATTTCTGTGTAATGCACACACACGAAACATAAATACACACACACGCACACACACACGCACACACACACACACACACACACACACACACACACACACACACACACACACACACACACACACACACGTACATATAAACACATGCATATATAAACGCGCGCACATATAAACACACATGCAGAGGAGGAGGTAGAAGAAGCTAATAACTTTCACAGTTTCATAGTTTCAGAAGAAATGACAACACATAGGAGGGTTGGCAGTCCCTGCATTAAACTGTCAGTCAGGAAGTTTGCATATAGGTGGGACTTGAAAGTTAGGGCGCAACCATGCACATTTATATGCGTACATTTGAGTGAGTATACACACACAATCACAAAAAAACAAAGACAAAATCGAATCACGTTTTCCCCGCTCTATCACAAACAAGAAAACTTTTGAAGGCGCGGACGAAAATCTTTGTTTATCACTAAGTAAACATATTACAAAAACAGTGCATAATAGACCACTCCGAGATTCGTTTTATTTTATTTTAGTGCTGAAGTTTTTTATATATTTCAGCAGTGTGCATATATAAATATATATGCACACTGCTGTAGTTGATAATGCATTTAGAGTTTTCTGTATTACTGTAGGCGTCTGCATTGGGGGTCCTTGACTAATGTTACTGTAGAAACTTAACTAAACTACTAAATATTAACCATACAAACTAAAACGCATCACAAAACATTCAATTTGCTTAAAACTAGGAATATGTGGTTGTGTTGCTCAGATGCCTGTTGACAACGTTATAACCTAACTCGTTTATTCGGCACCAACAAAAAAAAATGAAAACTATGAGAAAAAACTTACATGAGGCGCAATCATCACCTGCGATACGTTGTGACGTTTCCTTCGGCCTCCACATAATTAACTTTACAGTGGAATTGTCATTGACTAAGCCAATTTAAACTTAACATAATTAGCCTAATAACGTGCGAATAGAAATTTGGATTTGAATCATCACCGATATTAACTTGATAAACACCTCCAAAGGATACATGATCAACTAGGCTGTGATTCATACGTCAGGCTGCGAGCAGCCGCGTCCAACAGCATCTGGTTGACCAATCCAGCAACCAGGAGGCCTGGTCGAGGACCGGGCCGCGGGGACGTTGAGCCCAGAAATCATCGCAAGGTATGCATATGAACAAATCCACAAGGGCCGTGACGCGTAGTCGAACCTGCGTCCGAGAGCATCCCAGACGCTGCCTTAATCAACTGAGCTACGACATGGTCAAATATATTGAGAAAAATAAGGCAGTCACACTATCCAGGAATTTATAAGTACCTATTATATACCATTAACTGTACACATGCTCTCGTATGAGGGCTCTAACTTAATAATTCATACAATAATTACCTTGGCTTCTCTCCCCATCAAATTGTGGAACAAATCAATTAGTTTGGTGCAGTTGACAACTAATTTCTGCATTTTACTGTTGTCTCGCTCTTTATTACAACACCAGTAATAATTATAATAGTAATAATAGCTAAATAATATAATTTTATGTTGAAAATAATTTGAAACAACATATCACAAGAGTTTTCTTAAAAGTACCAATTTTTCTGGGGGTGGGAACTCTCCGAGAAAAAGACCTGGCAATAAGGATCAGGCCAGGTATGTTGAGGGGAGGTACAAGGAGCTACCTTCATTGTAAGAATTATCTAGAAGGATTCATTGTAAGAATTACAAAGAATTTCTCTCTCAGAACACAGCTGAACACCTTTCGCGCTGCTATAACTTTGTGTGTGTACAAGGTAGGGTTTGTGGATGACGGAGAGAGGGGGAGGGGGGTTTGTTGCTTGAGAGAGTGTGTTTAAGGGCAGGAAGACTATTTTATTTGACGATTGTGGGTAGTGATATGATTGAGGTTGGGGACGGTTGTGGGTAGTGATGGTGGTTTGCGGGTGGTGGTAACGGTTGTTGGTGTAGAGGTGATGGCTGTGATTGTGGTGGATATAGTGGTGGCATAGTTCACTTAGTAATGGTGGTAATGATGTGGAGGTGCATAGCAGTGATTTTGATAATTAGTGATAGAGTGAAAGTGATTAATGACGGTGGCGATTAGCGGCTGGAGATGGTTTTTACTGAGCAACTGTGATGCTAGAAGCAAACATTTAATCACTGTTGTGTACAAGGAGCCCCCGATCCCGGTTAAACCTTGCATAATCGTTGTAATCCATTGGACACGCGTAATAATTGACTAGTGTTCATAGATGAAACATTTCAATATGTCTGTCCCTGTAGTGATACTGCTGTTTCTAAGGGATGGAGTTGCTTTGTATTATCTTGGAGATACAGTTGCTACACCCACCACTGCTGTTATTGTTGTATATCCTGCTGTAACTGCTGGGGGGGAAAGGAGTTACGATACTAGAGTTACTCTGGCTTCTGCAGGGGGGGGGGGGGGGGCAGCACTTACAGTAAACTTTGCTATCAAACGGCCGCGTAATACTTTTCCCCACTGGTCCAATAACAATGCAATGCATTTTGGCCTCGCTCGCTATCTGTAAAGTTTGGCATCTCTTTGTTTACTTCGGTCAGCTGATTGTTATAAACTGAATGTATGTTGTAAGACATTGCACTATCCTGCAGCTCGTAATGCACAAGAAAAACCATTATATGTATATATATATATATATATATATATATATATATATATATATATATATATATATATATATATATATATATATATATATATATATATATATATATATATATATATATGCGAACAAGCTTGAATGGTCTCCAAGCCAATATGCAACTCCTGCAGGGGTGAGGAGTTTTCAGTTGCATATTGGCTTGGGAACAATTCAAGCTTGTTCGCATTTGTGTTACTCATGTGGCCCAACATGCTAGGTGATTCGATGAAATATCTGTAGCCAAAATTGACCACCGAGTGCTGTCGGGGAATGGGTTAAGGGTCTGACGACTTCCAATCCTTCTGAACAGTCAGTGTAGTCTAGCGGTTAAAGCACTGGATACCCTAAGGTGCATGATAAGAGCCCTGGCTATCCGGGTTCGAATCCTTTAGGGGTGAAGAGCTTTCGGTTTATAAAATTCTGACACTTGCATGAAAGACTTATCCAAAGTAATTTTGTTTGACTTTATTTTTTAAATAAGCTTAAAATAGCTGAGTTATTGAACAGGATGGGGCACATACCACCTTCCCCCCCTCCTAGCAGGCCGCTGCCCCCATACAGGTATTGACGCGTTACAGAAAAAAATACAATGAGGATCTACGGTTATCCTTTTACACTAATATTATTATTAACACATTCCTGGTCTCCATTTATCATTCATTATGATAAATGAAAATTATCATAATGAATAATAATTTATTATCATTATTGTATATTAATATCATTACTATATATTATCACTTGACCAATATTAGTAGTCATTATTATTAGTAGTATTATTACTATTACTGTTCATATTATAATAGCCGCGATCCCTAGTGGTGTTGTGACGGAGCGCTAATGACCTACACAACACACCTCTCACCTCAGTATATCTCTGCGAACTACTCTCAAGTGTTGTAAACTTTTGTGTACGAGCTTTTAAAGTTGCGGGCCTCACAATGGTGATTAAAACAATTAGAGGCGGGTTTGATGATTAAAATTTACAGTTTTGGTCTCAAGAAGAAAGATTTAGCCATAGAGATTGGTGATTTAGACCTCATGAACACAGCACTTTGAAGATTGACTAGGGAGGATACTGTATTCCATAGTGTTGTACAGTGTTGCATGGTTTTCCAGTTACAGCCCCGCTCCTGTGCCAGTAAGTCCACTACGGGCTCACCGTAGCCCATGCTACGTGGAACTTTTGCTCCGATTAGCTGAATCTAGAACATCAACAAAAGGACGGTGTTTTACAGTGTTATATCGTATTATTCAGTGTTGTGTTCCGGGAGTAAGATGGTGCTGGATAGTGTGACGAGCTCGCGGTAGTTGGCCCACGGCCTAGAATCAGATCTAAAACGAAGTTTTTTCAGCCTAAGATAGGCCTGTCAAAACAGTTATTTGACATAATGTCCTGACCCGTTTGGATTGTGCTGACTACTTAATCATCATAAGCGTATTTTAAGCCTTCTGGTGGAACAAGCCAACGAAAGATTATCTAGGGTTATGGGAGCCATCATATGCCAGCAGATCTTTTTTTTTAAGTTTGCTCGATAATGCACAAATCCTCGGAAAGTTCCCGAATATGTTTTTTTCTGTTTAACAGTGAATGCTCGCCGTATTAAAGCTAACCAAGAGTTGCAGCAAAACGAGAGAAAGCAAGGGAAACAAAAAAATTCAGGACATATAGCAATATAAGCCTTATGCTACTGGACTTTAAGGAATAAAGTGTTTCATTAGCGATCTCTCTCCCGCCGCAGGGAATGTAAACATTGAGGGCTTTGGTTTCCTGGGTTAGTTTAAGCCGTGGATATTTCCGGCCGCTTAATTCTCTCGTGCTGATATTAAACCGTGGTAGGCAGGTGGAGCCGCGCGGGGCGTGTTTGACCAAGCGGGTTTTAACTCTCAGTCATCACATGATCCGCTATCACCAGACGGGGGTATTGACATGAAAAAAAAAAGAATTAACTTTTAGTCTTCGTTGGGACATTTGATGTAAAATATGACTGGACGTAATTGGCTTGGCTGCTGTTAATAGCGTCGTCTCATGTGTTATTCAGTATTATTATAGTATGAATAACGGAGGGTTATAGATAGCCTTAGAAATATTTCATGCATTTTTGGGGCAAGCATTAAGCTTTGGAAGAAAACTGAAGTTAAGGTTGCAGTCCACAGAGGTAAACAAAATGTGCAGTATATGCATTCACAGGCGAAAGAAAAGCTATAAAGATAAATACTCAGCCCGTATTTTGACGCATTCCCAACGTCAATAGACTGATGTACTAAAGTGTCCTAGCCTGAGCAACTAGAGGACCCACGATCAGAAAACGGGACATAATGTTATTCATGCGAGTCGCTGCCTTTTTTTCTCACAAATAAATGTTTGGCATAAGATAAAGTATGCGTCAAAATGCATCGTGCTGTAACGAGAACAGGTTGATATATTTGTATGTGCGCGTGCGTGCGCAAATATTTCTAAAGCCGGGCCGTTCAAATCCTAGTCCACATGAGCTCATTTAATTATATCTTTCAGAGATGTAGTCTGTACTCTGTGTATATGACCAGTAATGATACAAAATGGATGGGATATACTCTTCGCATCAGTGTTGCTCCATATATTCAGGCGATGTTCGACTGTACCACCAGACCTAACAAATACATTCACAGGTTCTAACGCAAGCAGAGCCTAACAAATTACGAAGAAATCACACACACAATTACGCATATATATATATATATATATATATATATATATATATATATATATATATATATATATATATATATATATATATATATATAATTTATGACAGAATTTTCCCATGCAGTAACTAGACAATCGATGTTCAGGTATACACAGTGGAGAAATACTCTACAACAGACCATGTGTCTAACATTTGATTTGTTGCCACGTCAATCACGTTACATGACAACACTAGTTCAGAAACAATATCTTGAGAGGTCTTCATTTCAAATGTAACTTGTGGACTGACCTTTGAAGAAAAAAAATAATTTAAGTAATGAAATGCACATGTATATACATTATTTTTTAACTGACTTTCAATATATTTATAGAATACCTTTATTGCACAATATTTTGACATTTAATTTGATCTATATTTGTCTGCCATTTGGCAACCTTGGTCCAGATTCACGAAGCAGTTACGCAAGTACTTACGAACGTGTACATCTTTCCTCAATCTTTGACGCCTTTGGTTACATTTATTAAACAGTTTACAAACATGAAAACTTCCCAATCAACTGTTGTTATTGTTATAAGCAGCCTTCTGGTGCTTTGGAGTTCATTAACTGTTTAATAATTGTAAACAAAGCCGCCAAAGATTGAGAAAAGATGTGCAGATTCGTAAGTACTTGCGTAACTGCATTGTGAATCTGGCCCCTTGTTTTTTATCGGCACCAAACTCATCCGAAAAGTCTTGCGGGGTTATGGATTTTACGAGGCAGAGGAGCTCCGTTCTTCTAGCGGCCGTGCAGCATGTACGCATCCGCTTGAGGTGGTCTCTGAAGATGGCGTGTGTGGAAAGAAACTCCGGTGGGAAGCTCAGAGTGTGAAATTTTGAAGATGTTTCTAGTTGATGGTGGCCGACGTGGTATTGATAACTGGTGGTACTGACGATGGTGGTGCTCGTGGCTGGGTGTGTGTGTGTTGGTGATAGTGATGATTGTGGCACAAGTACTGGTGGTAGTATTGATTGTATTACAAGTGATGTTAGTATTGCCAGTGTTGGTGGTAGTCGTCACTAGGAGGCGGCTGTGGTGCTGAATCAGTCTTATTTTTTAGAGCTGTAGTTCGCACGATGATAACGATATTTTGGTAGCTGCGGCATGTACCACCTTCCCCACTGACGGCGATGGTTGTTGTTTCCGGTGACGATATTGCTGGTGGGATGCAAGTGCGTTTGTTGAAGTGACTGCGACATGCCTACAGTTTGTGGTAGTTGCTGGTTGAAACGGTAGGTGTTGTTGCGTGCTCGGCAGGTGTCACTGGTGAGTTGTTGACCATAACACCAAGAAAGTAATGTCGGAGCTAACATACCCAAAAATTTTCTTTTGAAGACACTTGATTCCAGTAAGACTTGACAAAGTTTTCACCTGGGGGAACAGGTGTTACAAAGCATACGTAAGAATATACGCCTACTTCAAAAGCAATAAAGCTTGCAATCACCAAAACACTAAAAATAAATAAAAAAGAACACTTAGATTAAATATGACTGGTTATAGAAACAAAAATAAAACTTAAGGCGAGATGAAATGATTAAGATTAGGATCTTATTAAGTTGCAGGTTGCGACAGTGGGTTTCTTTGAGGGTTCTGCTGTAAGGCGAGGATGGGGGGGTGGCGGCGGGGTTCATACAGGAGGGTCCTTGGGAGTTTCAATGGTGCTGTTGTACTGCTGGTCAAGCACGTCGTCCTTGGCGAAGGAGTACATGTCCTCTTCTAGGGTCTCGTCGCCGTCGTCGAAGCCAAACCTGCGGAAGGAGGAAAAAATCAGTGCCTTTGGTATATTAATTACCCTCTTAAGGGGAAATCTTGACGGCTGATGAGCATTGATTCACTATAGGGGGGGTAGAAATAGCCTAAGCTACTCTATCCCTTTGAGATGCATTTCTTTCTTGTCTCAATAAACATACTTGGTTCACTAGATATTTAAAAGGAATCAGTGGTTTAATGTGTTAATGGTTAATGCAAACCGTATATCAAAGTTGAAGCAGTTTCCAAGAATAATTGATAAATGTTAAATGTCAAAGCTGTGACTGTTAGAAAATACAATTAATCTGACTCTAAAAATACAGTTTACTAAATTCGTACTGAAAAACATTACAAAATGGAAAATTGAACAAACGTCTATAAAAGTTTCCAGTGCCAGTAATGTCATAATACCATTGATCTAGTATCCAGGGGCTAGTAACGTCATCACTCAAGCGTTCCAGATCCTCAGTGATGTCACAGCATCAGTGTTCCAGACCCCAGTAATGCCATAGCATCAGTGTTCCGGACCCCAGTAATGTCTTAGCATCAGTGTTCCAGACCCCAGTAATGTCTTAGCATCAGTGTTCCAGACCCCAGTAATGTCTTAGCATCAGTGTTCCAGACCCCAGTAATGTCTTAGCATCAGTGTTCCAGACCCCAGTAATGTTATAGCATCAGTGTTCCAGACCCCAGTAATGCCATAACATCAGTGTTCCAGACCCCAGTAATGTTATAGCATCAGTGTTCCAGACCCCAGTAATGCCATACCTCAGTGTTCCAGACCCCAGTAATGCCATAACATCAGTGTTCCAGACCCCAGTAATGTCTTAGCATCAGTTTTCCAGACCCCAGCAACGTCATAAAGTCAATGTTTATGTTTAATTTAATTTATACCACATTTGTAAGACCAATCCTGGAGTATGCGGCCCCAGCATGGAGCCCGTACCATGTCAAGCAAAAAGCTGGAAAAAGTTCAGAGGTATGCCACTAGGCTAGTCCCAGAACTAAGAGGCATAAGTTACGAGAACAAGCTACGTGAAATGCTCCTCACGACACTGGAAGACAGAAAAGGAGAGACATGATCACTATCTACAAAATTCTCAGGAATTGATAAAGTAGATAAAGATAAACTATTTAACACGGGTGGAGCGCGAACAAGGGGACACAGGTGGAAACTGCGTACCCAAATGAGCCACAGGGACGTTAGAAAGAACTTTTTCAGTGTCAGTAGTTAACAGATGGAATACATTAGGCAGTGATGTGGTGGAGGTTGACTCCACCACATCACTGCAGTTTCAGATGTAGATATGATAGAGCCCAGTAGGCTCAGGAATCTGTACACCAGTTGATTGACAGTTGAGAGGCGGGATCAAAGAGCCAGAGCTCAACCCCAGCAAGCACAACTAGGTGAGTACTGTTTCTGTATCCAGACTCCAATCAAGTCATAACTCCAGAAAGACGAACTGCAATATGGAGCTTCATTGAAGTATCTTATTCAAATGTATGAAAATGTATAACAAGGTGTTAAATATATTAACACAAAATAGGACATGAAACGATTGATACATATTGGATAAGTTTATATATATATATATATATATATATATATATATATATATATATATATATATATATATATATATATATATATGTATATATATATATATATATATATATATATATATATATATATATATGCGAACAAGCCTGAACTGTATATATATATATATATATATATATATATATATATATATATATATATATATATATGCGAATAAGCCTGAACTGTATATATATTATGGTATATATACATATACCATAATAATGTGTGCAAATGAACTTTACAGAGATAATTTTTTAACTTCCCTCGACAGTGAAGAAAAACATAAGAAATATTGAGAAGATTTATTTTGATGTCTAGACTTAATCAAATGTTTGTTACATACGGTGAAGCCTACTAGACCTGAGGCGATACTCCCTTCAAATTAACCTTGCGGTGAATTTTCAACTTCTTTCTTTATTATGCACCTCATACCCATCCCGTGGGCGGTGGTGGAAAGGGTTACAGAGGCACATAATCGGTTCAGGAACTGAAGCGATTAGTTCGTTTAGCTAAGCAAATAACAATCTTTCGAGGCTATTCTCTATAGCCTCGCTGCGGGTTCATGAAACTCCATCTGGATTTATTTTGGTGAATCTGCTGTTAATTCTTAAATAATATTAATTGATTAGGTCATTCTCTTCACAAATATAAATAGATTTATTTTAATTAATAATATTTCGTACTTTCGGTTTGCGATTTGTAGAGCAACGGTAAATAATATTTAGAATCTAAGGTAAGCGAGTTGACGCAAATTCAAAATAGTGAAATATTTCGTTGGTGTGACATTACCCAAAAAACAGTTCGCTATTTCGTATCATGTGATATATTTTCAACTATTATAACTAAGGATTTATAATGCAACTGATTGATCTACAGGATCCTTGAAAACATACCATCTGATTTCACGCAGTATTCGCTCGATATCTCAATCTGATTTGTCGCCCAAAAAATTCGTGTCTTTTCAGTCCCATTTGACGTCCAATTCTCCTCCGTTGTATTCATCAATCTTCACTTGTTCTTAAATTGCAGAGTTTCTGAATAAGGGAATGAAATTGAAGGTGAAATGTCCAATTTTCCTCTTTCCTGCTCATCGGAGATCAGGGGCCCGATTCACGAAGCAGTTACGCAAGTGCCTACGAACGTGTACATCTTTCCTCAATCTTCGAGGGCTTTGGTTACATTTATTAAACAGTTTACAAGCATGAAAAGTGCCCAATCAACTGTTGTTATTTCTATGAACAGCCTTCTGGTGCTTCGGAGCTCTTTAACATTTCTGTAGCATGGGCATTACGATGTAATCTGATATGTATAAAGACACTATTTTCGATATATATATATATATATATATATATATATATATATATATATATATATATATATATATATATATACTGTATATATATATAATATATAAACGCAAGCTTAACGAAACACACTAAGGATACCTGTCCCAACATTGCTAGTGACTGCCTCTGTTCAAAATACATGAAAAGTATGTGTACACAACATTGTGATTGCCTGTTCGAAATACAGAATGAGTGCCTGTATCCAACATAGTTTGTTATTGCTCGTGTTTCAAGTGAGCTGTTTCTCTTATATGACAGCATTTGGAAGGAGATAAGCTGTCACGATGGCATGGGCCGTCCACACAAATCTGTTGCAAATCTATTTGGATAGGAATTGCAAGTAGTTCAAGTTTTTAACTTTGGAGTTGTGTATGCTGAATGCCATTGCAAGTAATTGTTCAGGAATACTAGAGTCAGATTATATATAATAAATACCCAGTGTTAAAGCAAATTTGGATACTGATATTTTTCACGTTGACCGTATTTTGTACAATTTACCATGAGTTAAATTACAAATATTCCTCTAACGCAGATGATCTAGCTTCAAATTACTGGGTGAGAAAACAGAATATTAGATTTACGATGCATAAGCTTTATCTTTTAAAGAATCCGAGAGTAACATCCTACTGTTTGTGATCAGCGTCGATATTTTCGTCAGATATCCCAGTCATGGCATAGATTTGATTGGTATTAATTTTCAAAATGCTTGCAAATGACAAGACCTCAGAATCTATCAAATTCACGATACCTTATAGAGAACAAATGGGGAGTTATATGTCTTCAAGACCTCAAAGCCTACTGCCTCCAGGAAAAAGCCTAATGCTTGGTACTGGGAAGCAAGCGACTCACCTCCAGGCGACGAAGAAGCAGGCAAGAAGGGTGATGATACCAGCGGCCATGAGGAAGAGGGCGAGTGGGACAGGCGGTGTGTGCATGAGGTGAGAGCCACTCATGGGCTTGCTGAGGATCACGTGGTAGAACACCGAGCCAGCCGTCAGCATCAGCGTCCCCACCAGGAAACTCAATAGCAGGCAGTAGGCGCGGGTGGTGGGCGCTACCTGGGGCGTGAACAAGCCCTTGTATCGAATCTGATTTGATAGGAATCTTCTGCTGGTGTCGGTGGCGAGGGAGCCGGTGGTGCCGGAGGGAGAGCTGCTGTTCTGGTGGTTAGATGGAGACATGTTGCTCGTGGAGTGTTTGTCTGAGAAGACCTGCAAGAGAGGAAGGGTATTTGTAATTGGTGAAGGTGAGAGTCTGACGAAATTTATGGTTTGCGTAATATGTTCAAACACTTACCAAACATTCAAGCTAGTATACATAAATGTTAAACAATTCATGTCACACACACAAACACATATTAACAGAGCCCTTCCAATTTCAGTAACATTTTAAAAACGCTATTCATAAGCTTTGCATAATCCACACAAAATATTATTAAGACACATGCTTCCTACCTCAATGCTTTTGAAATTGTTTTAAGTTAGCATAGAGTGCTGTTAGTGAACTTAACATTAACAACAGCATATATAAAAGCCGCTCAGGCGCAAGACATCGAGTAATATCCATTAAGATATGCAAATTACGGAGAGCGATCTCGAGACGCGTGAATTCCATTAGCGAGTTCCAGGAGAGTGAGGGCGAGGGGGAAATTTCTAAGATGACACGAGTTTCCATGAATTAACACCTTAGGGCGTTGTGTCAGGTCTCAGGGGATGGTGATGAGCCAAGGGTCCGACCTTCCTCTTTATGACATTCCAATCGACATAAGAAAATTCAGATTCTTTGATCTGATTAAAAGAAAAACAATCTTAATTTCTGATGTTTCAAGCAAATTATTTGTCATTTGCTACTTTTTTACACTGCAGCATGTGTTCGCAATATTAATTAAAAAATTTCTCATGTTTATGCAGTGGGAATTTTAAAGCTCGATCAAAAATTTCTAGCAGAACTAGAATTCTGCTTCTATCTGATGCTGTCAATTGTGTAGAACTCTAAAACACAGAATTGTTCACTATTGTCTACTATACGTAGTGAACTGGTGTATTCTTGTCTGACTGCAAAGCAACCTACTTGCATCGTGGGAAGTAGCTGAATTACCATGCTAGTGTTGATTTAAGATAATAGTGCAAAGTCAGCTATTTAGATTCTGTTAACAATTATGTGCATTTTGTTTACGTCGGCGAAGCATTTAGAAAGGTGCGATTCGAACAAAGAACGCGAAGGAAGAAAATTATAATAAAATAAAGAAGATTCGTGCTAGCGATCTCGCCCTTTCCGCCATACTTATATATAAATAAATACGTTATTAACACTTGCACACATACAAATTTACATTCCATTATGAGGGAAAGAACCTTAAATGCAAAATAATAATTTCAACTGTGAAAGCAGCCAGACTGAACAGCCGAACTTATATAATTCGTTTTCTAATTATTAAAACTATACTTAGCTCGTTATTTAGTTATTAAAACTATACATAGCTCGTTTTCTAGTTATTAAAAACCGTACATAGCTTGTTTTATAGTTATTAAAACTATACATAGCTCGTTTTCTAGTTATTAGAACCATACATAGCTCGTTTTCTAGTTATTAAAACTACATAGCTCGTTTTCTAGTTGTTAAAACTATACATAGCTCATTTTCTAGTTATTAAAACTATACATAGCTCGTTTTCTAGTTATTAAAACTATACATAGCTCATTTTCTAGTTATTAAAACTATACATAGCTCATTTTCTAGTTATTAAAACTATACATAGCTCGTTGTCTAAATATTAAAACTATATATCGTTACGTTAGGCTGTGTTACTCTAGGTTAGATTGGGTTATCTTAGTTATTTTTGGTTGAGTAAGGTGAATGTTGGTTTATCAAGTTTTAAAACATAATTTTTGGCAAGGTGTTCAATATAAGATATGACCAGCATTCGACATACCGCTGATAACCTGATAAATGGTGTGGATGCTTTAGTCAATGGGCAGAAACAACTGGATTAATGAATATAGTACATAATTTTAGTGATTGGTTTCCGTATTTTTTTTTTACAAGATGGTTGGTGGGCATATGATTGGACCTTAAATTGCCACCTCTAGACGATTGGAGCAACAACCTCCGCTCGCAAACATTCAATAACAAGTTTACGGGAAATATTTTTTTTTTTGTTTACAATCATAACTATAACATATAAACAACTCTATGCAAGAAGAAACATGATATGATGAACATCTAGCAGACAGCTAAAGGGTATAACAGCTGTTCTTCTGTGTTCTTAAGACAAAACTCAGAGAGGTGCTTCTCTCATTAGTTAATACAATCAAACCAGCTGACTATCCGCTGCTGTTACGAATATAAATTTTCCAGTGCATTTTGGCAGCTAAAAATATTTACCCATCTTGCTTAAGAATGCGTCACGACTTTTTGCGTAAAGTTACCGCAATAAATTCTTATATGCATCATGCAAATTTCGTCCTTAAATCTTGGCAAAAGTTTTAAATTTTTTTTATGGACATCGGATGGATACCCTGTAAAAGGAGGAAAATGGGTTATTATTTTATGGGGGATTTAGGGCAAATTTATTTTTTTGTTTTATTAAAACAATATAATTTATTATATATATATATATATATATATATATATATATATATATATATATATATATATATATATATATATATATATATATATATATATATATATATATATCACATACCGACACGCAGTGAGCTGCGGTCTTCATCGGTATATATATATATATATATACCGATGCGGTATATATATATATATATATATATATATATATATATATATATATATATATATATATATATACACACACACATATATATGTAAGGGGTGGTAGGAGAAGACGATATGTACCAGTGCATGAGAGAGCCCAACAAGGCTCTCCCGGGTGCTGCATATCGTCTTCGAGGCTTAAGGGTCCCTACAAACAACCAGAGGTGGTACCTCTATTTATTATATTACTGAAAACTCCACACCCCCAGAAGGATTCGAACCCAGACAGTCGGTATTGGGGGTGCTATATTAAGTTGGATTAGGGGATGGCTATACCAAAGGAAACAAAGAGTTAGTATAAATGGAGTTAAGTAAAAGTGGGAAAATGTTGTAAGTGGAGTGCCTCAAGGTTCTGTCCTGGGTCCTCTGTTATTCATAATAAATGATTTAGATTCAGGCTTGAGCAGTAGTATTTGCAAATTTGCCGATGATACAAAAATCGGGAGAGAAGTAAACATGGAAAAAGGTGCACTATCACTTCAAGACAATCTGAATAGAGTTTTGAAATGGTCAAAAGATTGGTAGATGCAATTTAATGCACCTGAGATTGCGAAAGAGTTCTGGGAGTTATGATTAGTAAGAATTTAAAACCAAAAAATCAGTGCATTAATAAATGTTCGTTATAGGGCAAATAGGACACTTGAGATTTATTTATCGAAGCGTTAGTAATAAGACACCTGATGTTGTCCTTCGTTCTAGTGAATTTATACCCATTCTATAGTTTGGCGAAAAGATCTTGCTCTGGTTAGGCCCCATTTAGATTATGTAGTTCAGTTTTGGTCGCCAAACTATAGAATGGGTATAAATTCACTAGAACGCGTCCAGCGTAGGATGACAAAGTTAATCCTCCAAATTAGAAACCTGTCATATGAAGAAAGTTTGACAAAGCTTAAATTACATTCGCTAGAAAGGCGAAGAATTTAAGGGTACTTCGTATATCTCCAACCTCTGATTGGCCCGAACGCCAAGTAGACACAACAAAAAGTAGCATCAATCCGCTTTCACCAACTTAGTAATATTACATAGTGTATAGCGTATCTGAATCCCACTAACAAGCGGTTTAATTTTGTTTAGTATTGTTTTGACGAAGTTGTTATTGTGCAGACAGAAGCCTCGATTCACGTGATTAACTTTTCAACCCCGATGGGTGGGTGTGGGATGCATTGTTTCCAAATGAAAACTGTATATTAGCTAGTTCACTCCAAATGGTAAATTGCTTTACTAATAGAACACTGGCACGAAGACTTTAACCTTGCCGGGGTCTATAATATATAAACTACAAATTTAATATTTTTTCTTTGTGTTTACAAGTGTGTGCGGCAGCGTTGAAGGGCCGTGGAGCGTGGATGCTGACCCCCGTGACGCAGGAACACTTACCAGTAAGTTATCGGTAAGTTACTTGTGCTTTATCGGACGTCTTGTGTTGGACTGTCAGTTTAGTGTATAATTTACAGTGAAATTCCCATCGCATATAAATTGCTCAGTGCTTGGAAGAGGGAGGGGGGGGGGGATCAAGATAAAGAGTCAGGCGGGAGGGTCTCGATGCATTCGAGGATACGATGCTGCATTGTGTAATCCTTTATATATGTACTAGGTCGATATTTTATTATTCGCCAAAGTGGATATCTGGGAACGTCAGTATGAGTATACTGTGTACACACAAATATACATGTTAGCTTAGTAAAGTGGGTCCTGTGCGTACGTACTCCTTCCGGTGCAAGACAAGGTCTGGGCCCCCTGGAAGAAAATCGTGTAATTAGTGAGGGAAGTTACTTACTCTTGTGAAGAGTGTGTCAGCTTCCCGACAGTAACAACTAACACGGTCTCGCTAATTCATGCCTCTGTCGTCAATCGTTCTTCATTTTTGTAATAATCTGTTATTTTAATTATTTTTTTTTTTTAAATTCCTATTACAAGAGATTCCAGCTATGTGTATCATACGTATCTCCTCCCAGCCATCATTTGTCGGTAGTGTTATTAATTTGTTCTTTTGCTGCTCCTTCACCATATTTTTGTTAGTCCTGTCTTCGTTTTCTTAATGTTTTCCTCCTCTCTGGGATTCTCTTTTTCTTCACTTCCCCGCTTCTCTCTCTCACCACTTTCCCTATTTTTTCCCCCCTATCGTCCCCATCCCTCTTCCTAACCACCCCCCCACCCCCTCCCACTCCAGCGTCTGCCGTAAAACCAACCAGTGCTCATTAAACTTTAAACAAGTTTTACATATTAATAAAAGTTTTCCCTTATGTTGGCGGTGCAGTTCTCCATCCCAGCGAGACGATAGTGTAAACAGGTAATCTGACGAGGCTTGATTCAATACAACTATTGTTGTTACAAGGTTGTGTGTGTAATAACCATTGTTTTATTATTATTAGTAGTAGAGCAGTATAACTAATAATCAATTTTGAGTATAAATTGTTTGTATTGCTTTTAAGATATTGATTTCACTCGAATGAGCAGTGCGGCCAAATAGGCGCAACAATGAATGCTAAATTGGGATTTTATGCAGGTGTTGGAAACTGAAGTAATTGGGGGTCAAATATAACAATTCCCTCATCCCCCCCCCCCCTAGTTGTTATTGATTTCCAACTCCCCCTTGTTTTTTTTTTATTTAACTGGTTCCCGGTTTTCTTATTATTTACACGAATTTACCGGAATTTGGCCGATGGTCATCATCTTTCTAGTGGCCATGGCGGAGACAGGAAGCCGGCGGCTTGCCAAAGGTCCGCCCCTTAGTTTTTTCAATTTGATTTTGAATTGGCGTAATGGTCTTGACCATTACGGTAATTTAAGGAACCGCCTATCCCCAAGGAACCGCTTATCCGCCGAAGCGGATAGGCGGTTCCTTGGGTTTATAACCCTATGGGTGAAAAAGAGATTTCCTGTTTCCTGTCCTACATTGTGGTTTGTTTAGCTGGAAGCTGTTCCCCCCTTGTGTGTGTGTGTGTTCATTTGAGCTTTTAAAGGAGTGTTCTGAATTAATATCAATATTCTTTGTTCATGCTTCCCCCTCCCCATTCATTCCTGCTATTTTCCCCTTATTTTCCCCCTTATTTTCTTCCCTTTTCCCGCCACTCGATTTATGTTGTCTTTGCTGTCATGTTTTTCCTGTCGTTTCCAGTTTCCTTTGGATATTAGCTCCTGATTAAATACTGGATAATAAAACGGGATTTATGGATTAATGGATTTATTACAAGATCTTCTTATCTTGTATCCCCTTGGTTCTGGCTCGGTTAATCTCGAGTCCTTGCGATTCCTTTTCATTTCAGTTTCTCTTAATTTCGTGATTCCTCTCTGTTCCCCAGTTCTCTTTAATTAGAGACTCCTCTCACTTCCCGGTTCAACGCGTCCCCCCCCCTAGCTGTAATTACCATATCATAATTACTAACACCTCCGCACCATTTGATTCCGCGAAATGACGTGTCCAGGGTTGCAGTTTGCATGTGTAATTAATGCATAAATTGTGCAGATATAAATACAATCGTATCTGTGACATTGGCATCGCTGTATATATGATGGAAATTGGTGACGCGCCGGAGCACAGCTATCGAATATTTGAAGAGCTTTTGGTGACTTTTTGAAAAAAAAAGTGTTTTTGTGTAAATGTTTTGTGTAAAAGTGCTTTTGTCTTTTTTGTGTAAAAAGTGTTTGGTGTACCTACCTAGTAAAAACCTGTTGGTTAATATCTGTCAAGTAAGCAAGAAAATAATCACGATATGAGAGGAAGGAGGATCTCTTTATCTTAAGTGTATTAATAGAATACAAAAAGCAGCCCCTAATTTTTTAAGAAACTTTCAAGGCGTTCCCCGATTTTGTCATGAAATTCCTCTCGGGTGCGTGATAATACGCCCAGGAAACAGTGTTCATTGGAATATTCGTAATTTACAAATGTTGTTTTAGATTTAGCTACACAGAACGAAATGTCCATGTAGCACGGGCTATGGTTAGCCCATAAAATTTACAAATATCATCCATAGTTTATTAAGAGTGGCGGGGGGGGGGGGGGGGGGGGGAAGGAGGGAGAGGTGGGGCAGGGAGTTACATTCGATTATCAATCGGGAAAATTCCGTATGTACAGTATTTTTCCTTCCTGCATTGAATTAGGAAAATACAGTTTTTTGTGTTTCATCTTGCCTCAATGATTCGGAGAGGAGACAGTCATTATATTCGTGTGTGTGTGTGTGGTTGAGCTTTGGCTCTTTGGTCCCGCCTCTCAACTGTCAATCAACTGGTGTACAGATTCCTGAGCCTACTGGGCTCTATCATATCTACATTTGAAACCTCTGTTTTGGATTCAGCCTCCACCACATCACTGCCTAGTGCATTCCATCTGCTAACTACTCTGACACTGAAAAAGTTCCTTCTAACGTCCCTGTGGCTCCTGTGGGCACTCCAGTTTCCACCTGTGTCCCCTTGTTCGCGTCCCACCTGTGTTGAATAGTTTATCCTTGTCTACCCGGTCGATTTCCCTGAGGATTTTGTAGGTTGTGATCATGTCTCCCCTTACTCTTCTGTCTTCCAGTGTCGTAAGGTGCATTTCCCGCAGCCTGTGTGTGTGTATGTGTGTGTATGTGTGTGTGTGTGTGTGTGTGTGTGTGTGTGTGTGTGTGTGTGTGTGTGTGTGTGTGTGTGTGTGTGTGTGTGTGTGTGTGTGTGTGTGTGTGTGAATGCTCGTTAGGCGCGAGAAAAAAGGTCGAACCCTGGGGAGTGTGTGCCAAATTGCTGAGCACTTTTCTTTCTTTCCTTCTTTCCTCCTCCTCCTCCATTTCCCCCCCTTTCTTCCCTTCTCTCCCTCTCTCTCTGTGGTTGCTCTCTATTTTTATTAGATATTTCTGTTTCTTCTTCCTCTGCTGATACTATAAAAAGTAAAGGGGAAGGAAAGACCCAATATTTGAGTAAATGTGCATAAAAGCCTCTTCGCCGCCCACGAGATCACTATAGAGTTCCATTCCCACTGGATTAGCGTCTTTGAATTATTATAATATAATTATTTTTCCTTCAAATGTTGATTCCTTTTTAACGACGCTGGAATGGCCGCAAATTTCAGGTAGCTCCTCGAAAGACAGTTCGAAGACTGTCTTTTTCTGTCATTGGAAGGAGTGACTCTATAGTAATTGGTATTAGCTATACCTGTGTTCCTAATCCCCTAATCCTTGTATGCTCTGCGATACACTTATCTAATCAATCCTATCAATCAGTTTAATACCCACGGAGTTTCTTTTAGCTTCTTGATTGAACGGGCTGGACGGTAGAGCGATGGTCTCGCTTAATGCAGGTCGTCGTTCAAATCCCGCGACCGTCCAAGTGGTTGGGCACTATTCCTTTCCCCCCCGATGATTGATTGATGAAGATTAAGCCACCCAAAAGGTGGCATGGGCATGAATAACCCGTAAGTGGTGGTGGCCCTTATGAGCCATTGCCAGTTTCATTATCAGTATCATCACTGGAGATCTGTGGAGGCGCGACTGCACCCTCACGTGACAGGAGATGTCTCCTCCTTCCCCCCCCCCCGTCCCATCCCAAATCCTTATCCTAGTGCTGTATTTACCCTTCCTAGTGCTGTATAGTCGTAATGGCTTGAAGCTTTACCCTGATAATTACCTGGCCTTCTGGATTGAACATGGTTTGAAGTCTTCATTCCCTAGTTATCTTTCCTTCATCTAAGTTCTGGTCTGTAATATTAGCTCCACCGACCATTTCTTAATATTTTACTAATATAAAAGCTGTCACTCGCCATTGAAACTTAAATGGGCGAAATTTAATGGTCACTGATTCAAGGGGAACTATCAGGAGAAAGCGCGAAGCCATTACGACTATATAGCGCTTGGAAGGGGTCAGGATAAGGAATTGAGATGGGAAGGGGGGGGGGGGAAGGAATGGGACGGGGAGGAGGGGGAGGGGGGATGATTCCCAACCACTTGGACGGTCGGGGATTGAACGCCGACCTGCATGAAGTGAGACCGTCGCTCTACCGTCTGGCCCAAGTGGTTGGGAGAGTTGTATGTCCTAACTGTTTCTAAACTAGCGTGAGCTGGTGGCTGTCATCTCCCCCTAACTACTCCTCTTCCGTCTTTGATGATCTTACTCTTCACTCTTATTTCCTATTTTTTTATAAAAAATAAAATATGTTATTTTTGTCATCTGTTGATGTTACCTGCTTGATGCCTGCTGGATGGGGGTCCTGGGAGTTCTTCTCCCCCCCCCCCCACCTCCAGCCCGGCCCGAGGCCAGGCTGGACTTGTGATTGCTTGGTCCAACAGGCTATTTGTTGCCTGGATGTTATTGCTTTAGGGCCAGATTCACGAAGCAGTTACGCAAGTACTTGTACATCTTTCCTCAATCTTTGACGGTTTTGGTTACATATAAACAGTTTACAAGCATGAAAATGTTCCATTCAACTGTTGTTATTGTTATAAACAGCCTCCTGGTGCTTCCGAGCTCATTAACTGTTGAATAATTGTAAACAAAGCCGCCAGAGATTGAGGAAAGATGGACAGGTTCGTAAGTGCTTGCGTAACTGCTTCGTGAATCTGGCCTCTGGGGGTACATTAGTGTTCGCCATAAGACAGGATTTACAACCCCCTCCTCTACTCTAATAAATCACGTTTTGTAATCCAACGTGACCATTAAATCAAAAGATGGTAATCATCGTTAGAAATTCAACCAACTATGATGAGTAATGACTCACACAATATCTGCGTTTTCTTTGCATCGGACTCTTAATAGGTTTGGTGGGTTGTTTGGGTTCATATACATTTCTGGGTAGGTTAACAGGATGGATTTTTTTTTACGGAGTGGGCAATTGTGGCTGGGATTGAGCCTACCTCCGTTGGTCTTCACCCGTTCTCGCACTTTCTTACAGTCAATATTGACTTATTAAATACGTGCACATGTGACATACTAAACATACTAGTTTACCTTGAAAAGCTTCATAGAAAACACCGACTTTACCTAACCTTAGTATGTTAAGATAAGCATCTTATTGCTTCGTATTTACAATTATTACTTAACCTATACCTATATTATACCTATAATAGGTTATATACCTATAATATAGGTATATAATATACCTATATTATACCTATAATAGGTTAAGTAATAATTGTAATTACGAAGCAATAAGATGCTTATCTTAACATACTAAGAAGGTTAGGTAAGGTCGGTGTTTTCTATGAAGCTTTTCAAGGTAAACTAGTATGTTTAGTATGTCACATATGCACGTATTTAATAAGTCAATATTGACTATACGAAAGTGCGAGAACGGGTTGGTTGGTCTTCAGGGGAGAAGTATCAACCAATCCCACCCAATCTCTCTACTTGTGCTTAATAACCAACAATTATGACGCAGATGACTACTGCTGCGTCAAAATTTTATCGATGCTTTAGGTAAATTAAAAGCATTATAATATTGACGGTTTGCCTTGCACTAATGAGCGTCGATAGGTTAAACGCATGGTTTGGGCTCTCTCTCTCTCTCTCTCTCTCTCTCTCTCTCTCTCTCTCTCTCTCTCTCTCTCTCTCTCTCTCTCTCTCTCTCTCTCTCTCTCTCTCTCTGTCTGTCTCTCTCTCTCTCTCTCTCTCTCTCTCTCTCTCTCTCTCTCTTTCTCTCTCTCTCTCTCTCTCTCTCTCACTTGTGTGTGTGTGTTTAGTAACAAGTTATAGACGCGGTCTCCCATTCGTTATCTTTATTATCGCTCGTCAACCAATCGGTCACAGTTAATCAATTAGCCAGAAATTGGCTAATTAGCTAGTCAATTACCCGCACTTCGAATAACAATTAGGTAATTAACTGTGCCGTCAGTTAACCTACTAATCACCTGACAAAACATTTCAATAATTTAGTTAATCAGGTAATTATCAAACTATCAGGTAAACTATTAGTCAGCTGATAAATTAAAATTAACAATTTATATAATATATTTATAGCATTAGAGAGAATATTTGTCTGTCTCTCAGACTGGCTGTCTGTCTGTCTGTCCAAAGTTAAAGGTCAGACAATTGGGGTTAGACTTACAGAAAAAAGTAGTGGGAAACCGGGCCGGACAGATATAGGCTGGTCGGGTTAGGCCTAAGCAATTTTCAAGTCTGAAATGAATCTGGGATGAAATCGGGAATGAGCTGCCCGTAGAGTGTGAAGTTTACCCCCCTACAATTGTTTAATAATATATATTTTCCGAGAGAAGGGGAAGAGGGGGAAAGTGGGGAGAGGGGGCCTTCTTAATAATATATTTCTTGAGAAGGGACGGGGCAGTGCCGGGCACAGCGCAGGTAGGGTTGACTGGGCACTGTCCCTACCAGTTCGCCCCTGTTCACTCAGCAATAATTCAGGACCTGGTTGTATACTGATTGGCGGGTATTGTTCCAAGGGGAAAACTAGGAAGTTAAGGCGTCTATGGTTACTTGCGCAAATGAAAAAGAAAGGGGAAGAGAGAGAGAGAGAGAGCTAGAGAGAGAGAGAGAGAGAGAGAGAGAGAGAGAGAGAGAGAGAGAGAGAGAGAGAGAGAGAGAGAGAGAGAGAGAGAGAGAGAGAGAGAAGGAGAGGCGCAGGTGGAAGGGTACAGATAAGCTCTCATTTGTGTCGCCTACAGCACCTCTATGTTGTGTTTATTGTGTTGAACCATCCAAGTGGTGTGTGTGTGTGTGCGTGCGTGCGTGCGTGCGTGCGTGCATATATGTGTGTGTGTACTTACTATTTGTGTCTGCAGAATCGAGCTATTAGGTCTTGGACTCCGCCTTTCCCACCAGACACGCACACATTTCCAGGAAGCAACCCGCAGCAGCTGTCTAACTCCCAGTTACCTATTCACTGCTGGGTGAACTGAGGCATCAGGTGACAGAAACGTTTCCCATTTGTTTCTACATCGGCCGGAAATCGAACTCTTGGCATGAACTTTAAGAAAAAATAATCTATGCCAAGAAATCTTATATAAGTACACAAATACCATTAAGAAAATAATACCGGAAAGAAATCTAAAGGGATAAATTAAATAATGGTACCTGCTTGATGGGGTTCTGGGAGTTCTTCTACTCCCCAAGCTCGGCCCCGAGGCCAGACTTGACTTGTGAGAGTTTGGTCAACCAGGCTGGTGCTTGGAGCGACCCGCAGGCCCCCTGCGCACGTTTCTTCCCCAATAAGTAATGACCATTGGAAGTCTCCATTGATCAGAGTGGTTGCAACTTAGCCAAACGATAAGAGCCGTCAGGGTAATGAACATACGGTGCTTTTTGTTTTAATTCCTGTTGATCATTCTCAACATTCCTGTTGGTAGTATTGATCATTTCATTCCACCGTTTTCTCTCGCCATGTTTTCCCAGTGTGTGACACCTCTGACACCCTTCGTTCAGGAACACAGGTGAGAAACTCTCACTGTGTTCTCGCTCTATTGACAGACGCGGCTCATTAGACGCTGACCACGTAAAGAGGCGCCTTTTTACACGTCTCGTGACTGGGTCGTCCAAGTTTTACTCGACGGAGTTCTGGTTCATTGGGTTGAATGGAAGGAGATGAGAGAGAGAGAGAAAGAGAGAGAGAGAGAGAGAGAGAAAGAGAGAGAGAGAGAGAGAGAGAGAGAGAGAGAGAGAGAGAGAGAGACTGTGTGTGGGAGAGAAACTGGTACGTCTCGTACCAGTTGTGTGGTACGTGTGTGTACTCACCCAATTTTTTTTACTGTTTTTGTTTGTCTCTATCTCTTCTCTTTCTCTCTCTCTCTCTCTCTCTCTCTCTCTCTCTCTCTCTCTCTCTCTCTCTCTCTCTCTCTCTCTCTCTCTCTCTCTCTCTCTCTCTCTCTCTCTCTCTCTCTCTCTCTCTCTCTTACCCTCTAATGACTTCCACGTCGCTCTCGTGTCCTCTGTACGCCCCAATACTCCGTCGATTAAATAAATTCATCCTGTACAGCAGCACGTTAACCTCACCCTGTACGTTAGGGCACGTTAACGACCGTACACATTAATTAGCGTGTAGTTAAGCCAGGAGTGCAGGCGAGGACAGGTTCACTCCTTGGAACTTTAATTCCTTATCTTCAGTGTCTTCTGCTGCCTGTTTCTCCTTTCCTTGTTTTTCCTTCTCTTTCTTCTCCATTACCCCCTGCTCCTTCTTTCTCCTGCTCCTGCTCTTCCTCTTTCTCTTCTTCCCCTTCCCCCTCCTCCTCCTTCTCCTATTCCTCCTCCTTCTCCGTCTCCTCCTCATCGCCGCTCTTGAATGTAATTATAGCACAAGAGCGCAACATTTTTCAAGATCTTATTGAATTGATTCAGGATGTTAAGCAGACTGGAAAAATAAATAAAAAACCTCTCCCAAAACTCGGGAACCACCGTCATAATAATAATAATAATAATAATTTGTATATATATATATATATATATATATATATATATATATATATATATATATATATATATATATATATATTGTATATATATATATATATATATATATATATATATATATATATATATATATATATATATATATATATATATCCATTACTCTAGTAGATGTGGGTAATATATATATATTTATTTAGAGACGGACGTAAGGAATGATTATTATGGAACGGCAGTATATGTGTGTGGTATGCTTACTGACGTATACATACAAGTATGGAAAATGTAGATGGATTTGTGTGTGTATACATAGCTACCTTAGCTGGTTTAGAAGAGTAATACAAATAGATTAATGTATAGCAAGTGGAACATTAATAAGGTACGGTGAATACAAACTTGGTGAGTAAATAGTGAGGAAAGACCTGGGGAAGGGAATTATCAGGGAATAGCGCCAAGTCATTACGGAACGTTAGGGCTATTGTAAAGTGGGGGGGGGGGGTGATGGTTTATGAGACATGTTGCCAGGTGGCATAACATGTTGGGTTGAGTTGCTGTGTTGTTTCAAACGTAGGTAAGACACAATAAATGTGTGTGTGTGTGGGGGCGTAGGGGGGGAGGGGTTGAATGTAAGTAGGAACAGCCTCATATGGGCCAGTAAAGCTGCCTTCGTTCCCTCTGTTTGAGATATATACAAGAGTTGTTACATTCTTGTACAGCCACTAGTACGCGTAGCGTTTCGGGCAGGTCCCTGGAATACGATCCCCGCCGCGAAGAATCGTTTTTTCATCTAAGTACACATTTTACTGTTGCGTTAAACAGAGGCTACAGTTAAGGATTTGCGCCCAGTAAATCCTCCCCCGCCAGGATACGAACCAATGACATAGCGCTCGCGGAACGCCAGGCGAGTGTCTTACCACTACACCACGGAGACTGTTCTCATGATCATCTGTTTGTGGGGAATCACAGGACTCTGGAGTCATCAGAACACTGACTCTCTTCATCAGTCCTAATGTGAGAGAAGACCTGATTTTACCGCCAACCCCTAAAAACCATATTTTAAAATCGCTATCCAATAAGAACGGTGCCAGCCTCTTCCTCCCACCGCTAAAAGGCGTCACAGCCTCTCTCTGCTGTACCTGCCACTCTCCGTTCTTGTTCCCACTTATCTTCCTCGCGTTCTGAACTCACACCCATTATTTTCTATATAATTCTCACCAGGGGCTTATCTTCCTCCTCAAGTAATCTGTTTACTTGTGCTGGACGGTAGAGCGACGGTCTCGCTTCATGCAGGTTGCGGCGTTCAATCCCCGACCGTCCACGTGTTTGGGCGCCATTCCTTTCCCCCGTCCCATCCCAAAGTCTTATCCTGACCCCTTCCAAGTGCTATATAGTCGTAATGGCTCGGCGCTTTCCCCTGAAAAATTCCCTTCCCGTCCCCTTCCTGACAAAATACACAGCATCACTTCCTCCACCCCCCCCCCTCACACAAAACCTCCCCTTCCCCCCTTCCCTTCCCTCTTCCTCCTCCCTCATTCCCACTCCCCAATACGCTAATCCTTGAGATATTTAAATCCCCCCCCCCCAGTGCCCCTTCAAGTCGTGAATGGTGAGAGGTGTATACAACTCAGCTCGAGGGGGAATGAAAAATTTTTGCATGTCGAGATCGGTAGAGCGGAAGGAAATTCTCCGACCAAAGACATTCTGAATGGATGCTACACACTCCCCCCCCCCAAACCATTTTTTTTTGGGGGGGGGGGGGGCAAGGAGCATTCGTTATAATGATGGCAGTTTATCGTCCACTCTGCCCTCCCTGACAAGAGCAGTTTTCATTTTGCTCGACAAAAGATGGTTTCCAATGAGATATGTGTGTGTGTGTGTGCATTCACCTAGTTCACCTAGTTGTGCTTGCGGGGGTTGAGCTCTGCTCTTTCGGCCCGCCTCTCAACTGTCAATCAACTGTTTACTAACATCTTTTTTTTCTCACACCACACACACACACCAGGAAGCAGCCCGTGATAGCTGACTAACTCCCAGGTACCTATTTAGTGCTAGGAAACAGGGGCATCAGGGGGTGAAAGAAACTGCTCATTGTTTCTCGCCGGCGCCGGGAATCGAACTCTGGACCACAGGATAAGGCGTCTAGCGTGCTGTCCAGTCAGCCACCGGCTCCGCGCGCGTGTGTGTGTGTGTGTGTTTGTGTGTGTGTGTGTGTGCCTTGCTGTGACAGAGGGGAATATTGTCTCTAGCTCCTGGGCTCAGTTTGTTAGCCTTCAGTGTTCCGATGTTGTGACTCCCTGCCCTCATGTGCTGGATCCTCTCTCTCTCTGCATTCAAGTTCGTGTGTGTGGAATTATATGACTTCCATTATAGATCCGCAGTCTGACACATTCACAACCACTGTGACTGGGAATGTGTCCCATTCACAGTGTGTTGCTCACAATCAACATTCTACCTCTTCACTCGGCCTGATTTTGTAGTTTGTATATTAGTCGCACGTCAACAGGCAACAGGCAACACCTCCAGGCAACACCTCCAGGCAACACCTCCGGGCAACACCTCCAGGCAACACCTTCAAGCAACACCTCCAGCAACACCTCCAGCAACAAAACCAACACCTCCAGCAACACCAGGCAACGCCTCCAGCAACACCAGGCAACACCTCCAGGTAACACCTCCAGGCAACACCTCCAGGCAACACCTCCAGGCAACACCTCCGGGCAACCCCCTCCAGGCAACACCTCCAGGCAACACCTCCAGGCAACACCTCCAGGCAACACCTCCAGGCAACACCTCCGGGCAACCCCTCCAGGCAACACCTCCAGGCAACACCTCCAGGCAACACCTCCAGGCAACACCTTCAGGCAACACCTCCAGGCAACACCTCCAGACAACACCTTCAGGCAATACCTCCAGGCAACACCTCCAGGCAACACCTCCAGGCAACACCTCCAGGCAACACCTCCAGGCAACACCTCCGGGCAACACCTCCAGGCAACACCTTCAGGCAACACCTCCAGGCAACACCTCCAGACAACACCTTCAGGCAATACCTCCAGGCAACACCTCCAGGCATCACCTCCAGGCAACACCTCCGAGC
The DNA here is from genome assembly GCF_040958095.1 of Procambarus clarkii. Classification (NCBI taxonomy): domain Eukaryota; kingdom Metazoa; phylum Arthropoda; class Malacostraca; order Decapoda; family Cambaridae; genus Procambarus; species Procambarus clarkii. The sequence continues at coordinate 15,381,512 of NC_091193.1, forward strand.
AACGCCTCCACACAACACCAGGCAACACCTCCAGGCAACACCTCCAGGCAACACCTCCAGACAACACCTCCAGACAACACCTCCAGGCAACACCTCCAAACAACACCTCCAGGCAACACCTCAAGGCAATACCACACAACACCTCCAGGCAACACCTCCAGGCAACACCTTCAGGCATCACCTCCAGGCAACACCTCCAAGCAACATCTCCAGCAACACCTCCAGCAACACCAGGCAACACCTTCAAGCAACACCTCCAGGCAACGCCTCCAGCAACACCAGGCAACACCTCCAAGCAACACCTTCAGGCATCACCTCCAGGCAACACCTTCAAGCAACACCTCCAGGCAACACCTCCAGCAACACCAGGCAACATCTCCAGGCAACACCTCCAGGCAACACCTCCAGACAACACCTCCAGGCAACACCTCCAAGCAACACCTCCAAGCAGCACCTCTAGGCAACACCTCCAGGCAACACCTCCAGGCAACACCTTCAGGCATCACCCCCAGGCAACACCTCCGGGCAACACCTCGCAACACCTCCAGGCTACACCCCCAGCGACACCAGGCAACACCTCCAGGCAACACCTCCAGGCAACACCTCCAGGCAAAACCTCCAGGCAACACCTCCAGCAACACCTCCAGACAACACCTACAAGCAACACCTCCAGGCAACACCTCCAGGCAACACCTCCAAGCAACACCTCCAGCAACACCTCCACCAGAAATGCCACTAACATCACCAACACTGACTATAGCCCCCCCTTTCATTTTAACACCTTTTGCTTTCTTCGAAACGTGAGGTCTGAAAAACATATTGGGAAAACTTATTCAGCTGATTCCTTGTTTATATTGTGTTGGAACATCTGAGCCATGTCAACACGTGGGCTCCTTGTGGGAATTAAATAAAAACACACACACACACACACACACACACACACACACACACACACACACACACACACACACACACACACACACACACACACACACACACACAAAGAACACTGGAGCGCTCTTAATCTCTCTTTCTCTCGTGGAGGGGATCAGTTTATACTCCCCTTCTTGATTATTCATACTGTAAGCGCAGCTCTTGCGTGTGAAGGGCCAGAGTTGCGTGTGAAGGACCAGGGTTGAGTGTGAAGGGCCAGAGTTGTGAGTGAAGGGCCTGAGTTGTGTGTGAAGGGCCAGGGTTGTGTGAAGGGCCAGGGTTGTGTGTGAAGGGCCAGGGTTGTGTGAAGGGCCAGGGTTGTGTGTGAAGGGCCAGAGTTGTGTGTGAAGGGCCAGGGTTGTGTGTGAAGGCCCAGGGTTGTGTGAAGGGCCAGGGTTGTGTGAAGGGCCAGGGTTGTGTGTGAAGGCCCAGGGTTGTGTGAAGGGCCAGGGTTGTGTGTGAAGGGCCAGGGTTGTGTGTGAAGGCCCAGGGTTGTGTGAAGGGCCAGGGTTGTGTGAAGGGCCAGGGTTGCGTGTGAAGGGCCAGGGTTGTGTGTGAAGGGCCAGGGTTGTGTGTGAAGGGCCAGGGTTGTGTGTGAAGGGCCAGGGTTGTGTGAAGGGCCAGGGTTGTGTGTGAAGGGCCAGGGCTGTGTGTGAAGGGCCAGGGTTGTGTGTGAAGGGCCAGGGTTGTGTGAAGGGCCAGGGTTGTGTGTGAAGGGCCAGGGCTGTGTGTGAAGGGCCAGGGTTGTGTGTGAAGGGCCAGGGCTGTGTGTGAAGGGCCAGGGTTGCGTGTGAAGGGCCAGGGTTGTGTGTGAAGGGCCAGGGCTGTGTGTGAAGGGCCAGGGTTGTGTGAAGGGCCAGGGTTGTGTGAAGAGCCAGGGTTATGTGAAGGGCCAGGGTTGTGTGTGAAGGGCCAGGGTTGTGTGTGAAGGGCCAGGGTTGTGTGAAGGGCCAGGGTTGTGTGAAGGGCCAGGGTTATGTGAAGGGCCAGGGTTGTGTGTGAAGGGCCAGGGTTGTGTGTGAAGGGCCAGGGTTGTTTGAAGGGCCAGGGTTGTGTGTGAAGGGCCAGGGTTGTGTGTGAAGGGCCAGAGTTGTGTGTGAAGGGCCAGGGTTGTGTGTGAAGGGCCAGAGTTGTGTGAAGGGCCAGGGTTGTGTGAAGGGCCAGAGTTGTGTGTGAAGGGCCAGAGTTGTGTGAAGGGCCAGGGTTGTGTGAAGGGCCAGGGTTGTGTGTGAAGGGCCAGGGTTGTGTGAAGGGCCAGGGTTGTGTGAAGGGCCAGGGTTGTGTGAAGGGCCAGGGTTGTGTGAAGGGCCAGGGTTGTGTGAAGGGCCAGGGTTGTGTGAAGGGCCAGGGTTGTGTGTGAAGGGCCAGGGTTGTGTGAAGGGCCAGGGTTGTGTGAAGGGCCAGGGTTGTGTGTGAAGGGCCAGGGTTGTGTGAAGGGCCAGGGTTGTGTGAAGGGCCAGGGTTGTGTGAAGGGCCAGGGTTGTGTGTGAAGGGCCAGGGTTGTGTGAAGGGCCAGGGTTGTGTGAAGGGCCAGGGTTGTGTGAAGGGCCAGGGTTGTGTGAAGGGCCAGAGTTGTGTGTGAAGGGCCAGGGTTGTGTGAAGGGCCAGGGTTGTGTGAAGGGCCAGGGTTGTGTGAAGGGCCAGGGTTGTGTGAAGGGCCAGAGTTGTGTGTGAAGGGCCAGGGTTGTGTGAAGGGCCAGGGTTGTGTGAAGGGCCAGGGTTGTGTGTGAAGGGCCAGGGTTGTGTGAAGGGCCAGGGTTGTGTGAAGGGCCAGGGTTGTGTGAAGGGCCAGGGTTGTGTGAAGGGCTACACGGTTCTGTCACGGCTAACGTTACACATGCAAATCTCCGTCTGAAGATGGTGGCTTCAGGCCGACTTGTCGAAATATTTTAACTCAATGTTCGTCTGAAGAGACAAAGTGAATGGGAAGGAGAGAGGGAGGGAGGTGGAAAGGGAGGTGGTTAGAATGGAAGTAGAAATTAAAATAGATTGAAGAAGGGAGGTGAAGCAGAGACAGAGACCGAAACAGAAAGAAAGAAAGAAGAAAAAAGGAGAAATGAATTAAAGAAAGATAAATATACGATTTTTTTAATTATCTTGACTCCTTTCGTAAATGCATTTATTTATTATTTTGGTAAGTGTGTTTCTTTCATTCTCTCTCTCTCTCTCTCTCTCTATCTCTCTCTCTCTCTCTCTCTCTCTCTCTCTCTCTCTCTCTCTCTCTCTCTCTCTCTCTCTCTCTCTCTCTCTCTCTCTCTCTCTCTCTCTCTCACTCTCTCTCTCTCTCTCTCTCACTCTCTCCCTCTCCCCCCCCCACTCTTCACCCAGGTCTTCAGACTCAAGGGTCGTGATGGAGGGTCTTCTCAGAGGCTACAAAGAGATTTTGAACCCAAAGGTCACAGAATAAACGAAGGCTTTAGAGGATGCCACGAAAAATCATGTGTTTATATATGTGGAAACTTGCGATCATATATGTTCTCCTTTCACAAACTTATTTAACGTAGGACGAATTTCAGTATTTTTTTTTTTACTTGTTGCAAATCAGTATATATATATAATTTCACATTAAGAGATAATACAGTAAAAAAAAACTTGGATACATGCATGCATACATGCACTTTTATATATGTATGTTCAGAATATACATGAAAATAATTTTTAATATAATCAATTTTCGGGGATTGATCTATAACCTGGGTGTTCGAACCTGGCCTCAGGGTTTATTCAGGGAGTAGAAGAACTCCCAGAACTCTCCCCACGTATGCTCCAGGTATGCACCACGTATGCTCCAGTTATGCACCACGTATGCTCCAGGTATACATCTAGTATATGATGATTCCACACATGTCTACACTATGCTTCTTCTCTCTGCTGACGACCCACGAACGTCCTGAAATCATCTTTTATCAATGTTGCAGAGCGTGTCTGTCGTTGACGCTGCAGTGAAGGGACTCCCTGCCTTCCCTAGAGACACTATGGACCCCACCGGCAGCCGCAGTGATAATCCGAGGAGTCTGCTGTCTATTTTTTTGTCTATTACAGACGTGGCCATTCATTCATTTTCCAGCATTGAATGTTCCTCTGCCGTCCATTTGGTTAGAGATTTCTCACATTACATAAAGTGTAGTGAATTATTTGTTTTTCATTTAAGCACAGAAGATTAACATAAATTACATTAAATAAGTTTGTAAGGTCAGGCATCAAAATGAGGATAAAGTAGGATAGCAGTATCAGACTGAAGTAGGATAGCAGTATCAGGCTGAAGTAGGATAGCAGTATCAGACTGAAGTAGGATAGCAGTATCAGGCTGAAGTAGGATAGCAGTATCAGGATAAAGTAGGATAGCAGTATCAGGCTGAAGTAGGATAGCAGTATCAGGCTGAAGTAGGATAGCAGTATCAGGCTGAAGTAGGATAGCAGTATCAGGCTGAAGTAGGATAGCAGTATCAGGCTGAAGTAGGATAGCAGTATCAGGCTGAAGTAGGATAGCAGTATCAGGCTGAAGTAGGATAGCAGTATCAGGCTGAAGTAGGATAGCAGTATCAGGCTGAATAGGATAGCAGTATCAGGCTGAAGTAGGATAACAGTAATCGACTTGTAGGTCATCTAGGCAGATCAATGATCATTCTACTGTGACTAGTCACGGTGAAAGGAGAAGGTAAGATGGGAGAAAAACTGGGAAAATAATGTGATGCCGGCCAGCGGCTTCATGTGTCATTAAAAGTTTTAAGAGTGTGTGTGTGTGTGTGTGTGTGTGTGTGTGTGTGTGTGTGTGTGTGTGTGTGTGTGTGTGTGTGTGTGTGTGTGTGTGTGGGATTGGACTCCAGCTTGGCCGTCCGTCTGTTTGAGTTATCGTTCACCAGGTGCAACGACTCCCTCTAACTCATTGTTCAACCATTCCAGTGCAACTTGTGCAACTTCTTGAGTTGCACAATGGACAAAAATCGACGTACTAAAACGCGCGGACCTAACCTAACCAACCCACGGATTAAGACACGTGTTATTTCCCATCATAGAAAATGGAAATCCCTAAGGTTTTGTTAGGGGGAGGATTACCTTACTTTTCGATGAGGTAATCCCCCTAACAAAGCCTTAGGGATTTCCATTTTCTATGATGGAATGCCTCAACGTCCTCCGAGGCCAGGCTGTTTGGACGCGAGGCTGCTCGCAGCCTGACGTACGCCACAGCCTGGTTGATCAGGTATACTTTGAAGGTGTTTATCAGGTTCTCCTGAAGACTGTGAGAGGTCTGCCAGTTATGCCCCTTATGAGTAGAGGGAGAGTGTAGAAAATTCTTTGCCTTTTAATGGGAATTAAATCGATAGAGTTTTCTCTGAGCGTAGCTATTGCACCACTGCTTTTCAACGGGTGCCATGCTTCCTTGTCTCATGTGGATGGCGGCAGTTGCAACATGGATACAATTGAAATTAAAATAAGTTTATTGATGTAAAATACACACAAAGGGATGAGGTAGCTCAAGCTATTCTCACCCCGTTCAGTACATCGTGTTAATACATACATATACACACATCACAAACACTAAACATATTACCATCTACATCTCTGTAGATAAACATCTACATTTCCTACATGGATACACAGAATAAGGAACTGCTCAGCTGTTGTAACCGACTTACAGCCCAAGAAGTCGGGGGAAATGAATTTGCCAATCGCATGATTATAGGGATTTACGCCGAGGTGCGAAAACCCTCTCTTGGCTGATATAAACTTTTTGGGTGGAAAGTTAAATTGAGTGTTGCTTCCTCCTGGGGACGTTGGGATGTGTCGGGGTGTGATGGGTCACGGTAACTCCTCTCCCTCTCCTCCTTTCATGCTCAGTTGTTCCTCATTGTATTTTTTTTTTCATTTGTAATATGAGTTTTCCTTTCTGATGTTCATTTTGTATTTTGTGTGTGTGTGTGTGTGTGTGTGTGTGTGTGTGTGTGTGTGTGTGTGTGTGTGTGTGTGTGTGTGTGTGTGTGTGTGCTCACTCACCAATTTGTGTTTGTAGGATTGAGCGTTGACTCTTGGATCCCGCCTTTCGAGCCATGGGTTGTTTACAGCAATGACTCCGGTCCTATTTCCCTGTCATACCTAGTTTTAAAATTATGGTGTGTGTGTGTGTGTGTGTGTGTGTGATTTACAATTTATGTCTGCAAAATCTATCTATTAGCGCTTGGACCCCGCCTTTCTAACCCATCTATTTTTCCCCTCTATTATGTCTACTTCATATATTTCTCTCTAACACACACACACACACACACCCAAATGGGCCAGAGACGTTAGAAAGAACTTTTTTAGTGTCAGAGTAGTTAACAGATGGAATATATTTGGCAGTGATGTGGTGGAGGCTGACTCCATACACAGTTTCAAATGTAGATATGATAGAGCCCAGTAGGCCCAGGAATCTGTACACCAGTTAATTGACAGTTGAGAGGCGGAACCAAAGAGCGAGAGCTCAACCCCCCCCCCCCCGTAAGCACAACTAGGTGAGTACAGAGGCACGAAAGCATTCAAACATACACGCAGTAGCACGAATTGCTAACTGTTACCACTAACACAGAAACTATAACCTCACGCAATATTTCCAACATTTCCCACAAAACTGGTATCGGAACCGAAAGGGGTGGAACATGGAGAGACGCTGATGGAACTCTATATCAAAACACGATGCACAAATTGTTTTTGTTTCTATAACCCATCTCTTCCCCCTCGCCTATTTGCAAGATTTTGACTCCAGGAGCGGGATGTTATAGCGTCTCGGTGAGTGACAGTGATGTAAGGAAGCAACTTTTAGCGTGTGAGTGTTTAATTTTGAAATTGGGTTTAATGGGGTAGTTGAGACTTCGTTATTAAACTCATTGGGAGGAGACCTGCTGCATGGGTAACAGCTTCTCCTCCATATCGACCTACCCAGGCTTTGCACCCTGGAGATGCCACTCCAGTCTCGACAACCAGAGCGCAACTCCATAGTCTCCTGAGACTGATGGAGGCCTACTGATACTACTGAGACGTAATTAACTCCCTTCATAGCTTTAAAAGCAGATATCTTGAAAAAAAAAGTTTTGGAAGTCATTGCAACGAGTGTCTGACGATAGACTTCAAAATATTTAGAGTAACACCGCCTTTTCTCCCTCCTTGCCCTCTCATTTTCCCCACTCAAAACGCCCCTCACACATAACTAATCTTCCTCCTGTTCCATGCCTTTTCCTCTTCCCTAGCGCCGGTGTGTGTGTCTCCCGTCCAACTGACAGGCGACTTTAATAACTACCCGCCTGTCTCATCTTTACATGTCGCCTCTTGGTGTGGTGTGTCCCCCCCCCTCCCCCATCCTCTTGCTCCACACCTTCCATACTCCCTCATCCGTCACTCTCTCACCATTCTTTACTTAGGGTGGAGTTTTAGCTGCATTTCCTATCCAATTGCCCTCTGTTGAAATTGAAATTGAAATAAGTTTATTGAGGTAAAATACACACCAAGGGATGAGGTAGCTCAAGCTATTCTCACCCCGTTCAGTACATCGTGTTAATACATACATATACACACATCACAAACAATAAACATATTACCAAGCATTCTGAGATTGTCCTCTGTTCCATCGTCCTCTTTCCATCTCTGTTCCTCATTCTGACAGTTGTTTCTACACAGCTTGAAGCCAAGCAGCTTCAGTTCCTCCTTTCCTATTCCACCATCAACCGTCTCCTCCCCCTTCCATGCTAACAACCACAACCCCCCTCTCAACCCAGCTCTCATTTTCTTCCCCCAGTGTAACCACAAACTTCAGATGATCACCTCATTAAAAACAAGCAGTAATTAAGGTAATAATTGGGTCCCAGAACCACTGAATACACACTCCATTATATAGTATTGAAAGTCTCTTTTTCTCTCTGTGTTTCTTCATATTTCAATCTCCTCTTCCGCTCTTGCTTACTCATCCTCTTCTTCTCTTCTTTACTATTCTTATTCCTCCTTCCTTCCACTTCTTCCTCCTCCTCGTTTTGCTTCGTGTCCAAATATATTTCTCCGATGCAGCTGACAGCTTTAATGTCTCATTATGTATATTCGTGTCATTAGTGATTGTATTTTCGCTCTAGAGTTCCGGGTGCTCATGAGGCGTCCTCATCGTGTTGATGAGTGCTCATGAGGCGTCCTCATCGTGTTGATGAGTGCTCAAGAGGCGTCCTCATCGTGTTGATGAGTGCTCACGAGGCGTCCTCATCGTGTTGATGAGTGCTCATGAGGCGTCCTCATCGTGTTGATGAGTGCTCAAGAGGCGTCCTCATCGTGTTGATGAGTACAAGACTCAACGTTCCATTCCCTCATGTTTCCGTTACGAAGTTTCTTTCATGTAAAAAAGTGGAAGATCCATATAAGTTAATGATTAAAGAGAGTTTATCGTGCTAAGGATATCGAGAACTCTCGTCTCTCTCTCTCTCTCTCTCTCTCTCTCTCTCTCTCTCTCTCTCTCTCTCTCTCTCTCTCTCTCTCTCTCTCTCTCTCTCTCTCTCTCTCTCTCTCTCTCTCTCTCTTTCTCTCTCTCTTTCTCTCTCTCTTTCTCTCTCTCTCTCTCTCTCTCTCTCTCTCTCTCTCTCTCTCTCTCTCTCTCTCTCTCTCTCTCTCTCTCTCTCTCTCTCTCTCTCTCTCTCTCTCATCACCCGAAACACGTGTTGCAATGTGTTTGAGGCTGATTCAATCTGCGTCCGGTGTTGCTGTTTCCCAGAAGATGGAATTCTGAGATCTCAATCCTGTATTCACTTGCGGTTAATCCGACTCCTGAGAACCTCTGGCTCTAAGACTCTTTTTTTTTTGTCATGTTTCTTGCCACCTTTCATTCTTAGTTCTTGTAGCCTTTTCTCTCCTCTTTTTAAGTCTATTGGTTACTCACTTGACTCTTCTCATCCCTCTCTCTTATTTCACCACTCTCACCCTCTTTTCATCAGTCTCTTCCCTCTCACCCACTTCATCCCACCTTCTCAGGCTGAGTGAAAGGATTGCCATTGTGTCACCAGCGACTATTTTCATTAAAAGGTACGAGATGAAGACGAGCATCCCCGTGGCTTGATGAGAGAGAGAGAGAGAGAGAGAGAGAGAGAGAGAGAGAGAGAGAGAGAGAGAGAGAGAGAGAGAGAGAGAGAGAGAGAGAAAAGGAGGAAGAGGGGGAGGCTGACCCGGTGAAGTCACAGCAAACTACATTTTATGCATATATATATATATATATATATATATATATATATATATATATATATATATATATATTCACAAAGGCTTCCATCAGACAAATGATGAATGCCTCTACCCTCCCTCCCCCCCCCCTCCTCTCCACATTCCACACGCATTCAACTAAGTATTACGTTAAGCCATTAGTCAAAAAGCACATTAAGGTATACTAATGGAAAGAAGCAGTAATGAAAGGGAAAGAGGGAAGACGGTCGGGTTGGAGAGGAGGTGAGAGGGGAAACAGGAAGAGGGGGGAGAAAGGGAACAGAGAAGGGGAGCAGATTGGAGTTACACAACAAAGGGACGTTAAAACACATCACACAGTTATTATCGCAGGTATTAATATGATTACAGACATCAGACGACACACAGAGAAGTAACTTAAACCAGATATTCCTGGATCTTTAAACTTACTCTTGATTTATACAGAATTCTGGTTTAACACATTTTTACAAAAAACAAAAGGGTGAATAATAGTGGGTCTAGAGGAGAGATATAAATACCTGGAGGAGATAGATACAAAAGTTATGATAGGGACAGGGGGGGGGGGTAATCTCATCCTAGACATTGAAAGAGGAAAGTGGTGCATTCAGTAGTCCGATAACCGCAGTCTTTGTTAGTCGGATAACTGCAATCTTTGTTAGTCCGATAAATGCAGTCTTTGACAGTCCGATAACCGCAGTCTTTGACAGTCCGATAACCGCAGTCTTTGACAGTCCAATAACTGCAGTCTTTGACAGTCCGATAACTGCAGTCTTTGACAGTCCGATAACTGCAGTCTTTGACTCCGATAACTGCAGTCTTTGAAAGTCCGATAACTGCAGCCTTTGAAAGTTCGATAACTGCAGTCTTTGACAGTCCGATAACTGCAGCCTTTGACAGTTCGATAACTGCAGCCTTTGAAAGTCCGATAACTGCAGCCTTTGACAGTTCGATAACTGCAGCCTTTGACAGACCGATAACTGCAGTCTTTGAAAGTCAGCTAGCTGCAGTCTTCAATCCCCGACCGTCCACAAGTGGTTGGGCACCATTCCTTTCCCTCCGTCCCATCCCAAATCCTTATCCTGATCCCTTCCAAGTGCTATATAATCGTTATGGCATGACGATTTCTCCTGATAGCTCCCTTCCCTTTTTCTGTAAGGTGGCGGAGAGCGTAATTACAATATTCACTGTTTATTTCAAATTTGACTTTATCTGCTAATACCTACACCGGGTTCTTGTTCATGCAGGAGAGAAAGTTTGAAAATACAGATGTGACAACCTGATGGCTTGAAGAACGTCCACATTGGACGATTTAAAGTTGAATTGCAGGTCCCAAGAGCTGAAGCTCATATCAACAATCACAGCTAAGTGAGCACACTCACATACGTTTATATGGTAAGCTTTTAGGTTTCGACTCAAAAGGTATTTGATGGCGCTAACTCTATTCACAGTTTTAAGAGCAGATGTGACAAAAAACTAGGAAGGTTTCAGTCCTTGCATTAGGAGAGCGACAACAGAACTGGGATATAAAAGATAATGCTCATTCTTGAAAGCAGGACTAGGTAAGTACACCCTTCATTCTTTTCCACACCCTCCCCTTCCAAAACACACATACAGGGGTCTGGTAACTGAGTGGACAGCGCGCGGGACTCGTAATCCCGTGGCCCGGGTTCGATTCCCGGCGCCGGCAGACAAATGGGCAGAATTTCTTTCACCTTGATGCCCCTGTCACCTAGTAGTAAATAGGTACCTGGGAGTTAGACAGCTGTCACGGGCTGCTTTCTGGGTGTGTGTGTGTGTGTGTGAAAAAAATTAGTAGTTAGTAACAGTTGGTTGATTGACAGTTGAGAGGAGGGCCGAAAAGCAGAGCTCAACCCCCGCAAACACAAATACATGAATACACACACACACAGTGGGAGGTGGAATTAACAAGGGAAAGCGCCAAGCCATTACGACTATATAGCACTTGGAAGGGGGTTAGGATAAGGATTTGGGATAGGAGGGGGGGGGGGAAGGAATGGTGCCCAACCACTTGGACGGTCGGGGATTGAACGCCGACCTGCATGAAACAAGTCCGTCGCTCTACCGTCCAGCCCAAGTGATTGGGCGCACACACAGAGTTCGGTCAACATTCACGTAAGGAAGGGGAACAACGCCGTCTGGAGAAACTATCCAACTTAAAAGCTAAAATATATAAATAACCAGTATATAGGCCATATAAGGGGTCCCTCGTGGCCAATTTACCTATTATCGGTTCCGGGAATTAATAACCCCTCGGCCCGGTCTCTGAGTACCAACGGGATGCTCAATATAAATAGCCACCACATTACCTATTACAGCACAACACAGCCCCGCTCCTGTGCCAGGTAAGTCCACTACGGGCTCACCATAGCCCGTGCTACTTGGAACTTGTTCCGAGTAGCTGAATCTATAACAACAACAGTCTCCGTGGTGTAGTGGTAAGACACTCGCCTGGCGTTCCGCGAGCGCTATGTCATGGGTTCGTATCCTGGCCGGGGAGGATTTACTGGGCGCAATTCCTTAACTGTAGCCTCTGTTTAACGCAACAGTAAAATGTGTACTTGGATGAAAAAACGATTCTTCGCGGCAGGGGATCGTATTCCAGGGAACTGCCCGAAACGCTACGCGTACTAGTGGCTGTACAAGAATGTAACAACTCTTGTATATATCTCAAAAAAAAAAAAAAAAAAAAAACAACCTAATACAAAGTTACAAGGCAGGAGGTGCTGAACAGCGTGTATACCCTACAAGGTGTATACCCTACAAGACACAGATACATAGTGGTGTATACCCTACAAGACACAGATACATAGTGGTGTTGGAAACTAATACAACATGGCAAGAGTGTTAACTAGACACCAATGTGGCCTCGGTGAAGTAAAATCCTGCCTGGCAAACCTAATTATGACAGGATCAAGGAAGAGAGACAAGGATGAGCTAGCTGCATATCTCTAGACTGTCAGAAAGGCTCTGAAGATGAGCCTGAAAAAGACACTGGTGCTCAAACTCGAACAGCAAGTTGGTATACCTGGAAAAGGCGCTTAAATTTGTGCGAAAATGACCTAATGAACATATACCAGAGAATCACAGCTAAAGTGAGAAAAGTAGGAAAGGAGGGACGTAGCGAGAAAGGACTACAAGGATCAGTACCAGTCTATCTCAACAACATAACCGAGAAAGTGACTTCATGTCTATGTCTGCAGACGATGCTAAGCAGACGAGGGGGAAATCAGAGCGGCAGAAGAAGACTGCAGAAGACGCCAGAATATAACCCCGAGCTATTCCCCCTTGACAGTAAAAATAGCATCAGCATTATATGCTAAATAAGAGAACATTAGAGCAGCCATCAGGTACAGCCATAAGGAGTCTCAGATTACTATACACTACCAACGTGAGACGTTTGTTAAAAGCCAATAAACCGCAAGATTGAGGAGAGAGAATACCCATATAGTTCGGCCTTCTTGACCAGATGGAAGATTGGTGAAGAGAGTGTGTGTGTGTGTGCTCGAGTGCATTCGAGGGAAGGAGAAGAGGAAGGCCGGGAAGATTGCGGCGACATGGTGAGTGCGTGTGTGAGTGCGAGGGCAAGTGGGGAGTGAGTGGTGACAACTTCGCGGTAAGGGACAAAGCTGAGTGGAAGCGATTTGTGGGAAGGGAGTAAATGAATTTGTATGTAATGTACACGACAATTCTCCAGGAGCAGCGTACGCTTGCTCTTACGAAGTGGTGGTGTGCTGCTGTGGAGGACTGCTGGTGTGGTGGTGTGCTGCTGTGGTGATGTGGTGCTGTGGAGGTGTGGTGCTGTGGAGGTGTGCTGCTGTGGTGATGTGGTGCTGTGGAGGTGTGCTGCTGTGGAGGTGTGCTGCTGTGGTGATGTGGTGCTGTGGAGGTGTGCTGCTGTGGAGGTGTGCTGCTGTGGAGGTGTGCTGCTGTGGAGGTGTGCTGCTGTGGAGGTGTGCTGCTGTGGAGGTGTGCTGCTGTGGTGGTGTGCTGCTGTGGAGGTGTGCTGCTGTAGAGGTGTGCTGCTGTGGAGGTGTGCTGCTGTGGAGGTGTGCTGCTGCCGAGGTGTGCTGCTGTAGAGGTGTGCTGCTGTGGAGGTGTGCTGCTGTGGAGGTGTGCTGCTGTGGAGGTGTGCTGCTGTGGAGGACTGCTGGTGTGGTGGTGTGCTGCTGTGGTGATGTGGTGCTGTGGAGGTGTGGTGCTGTGGAGGTGTGCTGCTGTGGTGATGTGGTGCTGTGGAGGTGTGCTGCTGTGGAGGTGTGCTGCTGTGGAGGTGTGCTGCTGTGGAGGTGTGGTGCTGTGGAGGTGTGCTGCTGTGGTGATGTGGTGCTGTGGAGGTGTGGTGCTGTGGAGGTGTGCTGCTGTGGTGATGTGGTGCTGTGGAGGTGTGCTGCTGTGGAGGTGTGCTGCTGTGGTGATGTGGTGCTGTGGAGGTGTGCTGCTGTGGAGGTGTGCTGCTGTGGTGATGTGGTGCTGTGGAGGTGTGCTGCTGTGGAGGTGTGCTGCTGTGGTGATGTGGTGCTGTGGAGGTGTGCTGCTGTGGTGATGTGGTGCTGTGGAGGTGTGCTGCTGTGGTGATGTGGTGCTGTGGAGGTGTGCTGCTGTGGAGGTGTGGTGCTGTGGAGGTGTGCTGCTGTGGTGATGTGGTGCTGTGGAGGTGTGGTGCTGTGGAGGTGTGCTGCTGTGGAGGTGTGCTGCTGTGGTGATGTGGTGCTGTGGAGGTGTGCTGCTGTGGAGGTGTGCTGCTGTGGTGATGTGGTGCTGTGGAGGTGTGCTGCTGTGGTGATGTGGTGCTGTGGAGGTGTGCTGCTGTGGAGGTGTGCTGCTGTGGTGATGTGGTGCTGTGGAGGTGTGCTGCTGTGGTGCTGTGGAGGTGTGCTGCTGTGGTGATGTGGTGCTGTGGAGGTGTGCTGCTGTGGTGATGTGGTGCTGTGGAGGTGTGCTGCTGTGGAGGTGTGCTGCTGTGGTGATGTGGTGCTGTGGAGGACTGCTGGTGGTTTATCCCTAGTACTACTAATAGTACAATTAATGCACGAGAGCTATTTTAAAGATTTTATTCTCTAACTCACCTTTTTTTTCCCCTACGGACTGATGCTTTCGCTCCGCACGAAAGAGTGAGAAACAGGGATAATGACAAGGAACATTCGTGAGACCATTGCTAGAACACGTAACCTCAGAAAAGCCCAAAAAACACAAACGAGAAGGTTGAGAAGGTTTAGAAGTTGGTTACAGGAAGCTGGTCACAAAAACTGAGAGGGCTGAGCTAAGGAAGTTTTAAGTGAACTGAAAATTAGAACTCTGAAAAGATCAAAGGACAAAGGAGGCATGATTGAGACATACAAGATCATCAACATAATGGTGATATAAGCAAAATTTGATAGTTTAGTCTGAGTGACAACAACATGAGAGACCATGAAAGGGAGTTGAATACTCAGATGCGACGTTAGTACTTTCTTAAGTAAAATAGTTCCTTCTTGCAAGAGTCAGAAACAAGTGAGATGAGCTGGCATGGGAGGGAGCCAAGACTAACCTCATACATAGATCACAAAGAAAATATGTAGAAAAGGTAAAGATCATTGTGAGTCATTGCATCGAACAACTGGTAACTGATAAGACGACAGCCAGAAACTGAACCACGACCCAGTAACTCCACCTGGGGTGAAATCATCTTAATGAGAACAATTAGGTATGAACACAGACAGATGAGTTCATCTAGGCGAGAACAGAGAGATGAATTGAAGCAGGTGAGCTCACTTGTACACTTCCGACCTCTCTCTGAGCACCGCTCCTGTGCCAGGTAAGTCCATTACGGGCTCACCATAGCCCGTGCTACTTGGAACTTGTTCCGAGAAGCACAATCTGTAACAACAACAACTCTCTCTCTCTCTTCTCTCATCTACCATAACGTTGCTCCAGACGACAGAAAACGGGGCAAAATGCTCTTAAACAAGTAATGTGTGAAGGGGAGGCAGACTTCACACCCTCTGGCACTCTTTTGTCCCTGTGTTGACACCGTTAGCGCTCTCTTTACTACGCTTACACTGCCGGCACTCTCGTGGCACTCTTTTCTATAATACGAGAATATTTGCACTCTTGGCAAGAAAGGACATTACAAAAAACAACGAAGATTTACATGCTCGAACCAAGGTGCACTAAAACATGGATAAAGATGATATAGGGAAGGCAGGATATCAATGAGGTTATATTGTTCTAACTCTTAAAATTATAGGATAACTGCATCTATCTCTCAGATGAGACCTGCAAGGATAGATAATTATACGAAGATGGGATTATCAAACTGATGGACAGACAGAGGTGGCGCTTTAGCTGTCCTCACAAAACACAACAGCAACAGGAATATATGTATATAAATATTGTAATTCTGAAGTATTTTACATATACACATATATATTAACTACTTCAGAGGAATAAGGAGCGCGTTTCACGAGAGCTGTGAAGGAGGGGAGGAGCCACAGGTGCTGTCCTGATAGACGGAGCAAGGGTAGAAGAGGGGACAAGAGAGGAAACCAAGAGAGGAAACCAAGAGGAGAGATGAGAGCAGGACGATGATGGTAGTGTGCAGGTGGATGCTGATGGTGTTGGATAACGCCCTCTACACCCTTAAGATGATGCAGGAGGCTGGTATATCACAGACACGCAACGAGAGTGTGGTAGCGTTTGTGCCCATTCCTCGGGGAGGTCATTACCCAGGCCGGACACCGGAGGTCTTATGGATGATCGCGTTATGTAGGGTAATGTGGCTCCGGGATATATATATATATTACCTGTCTCCCCTTCGCACTGTGCAAACATTACGTATTTCCTTGACAATAACAACAGCATGGGTGCAATTTAATCCCCCACTTCCCCTTCGTTGACCTTTGACCTTGTTGTAGGGAGAGTGGTTGTCAACACTCGGTCTAAAAATTTAACTGGTTTTCACAATAAAAGCAAGAAAAGAGAAAATGATAGGCCACATGAGACTTAATCCGATAATTTGAGATATCAGATAAATCAATTCGATTCATTCAAAAACTATGCAATGATCAATTTAAGATGCAAGAGAGACCTGATAGCCATAAATAATGTTATGAAAGTTTGAGAAAATAGGTAGAGTACAAACTTGAAGAACATATTCCTCATTCACATAGAATATTTGAATGCCACAGGACTAAATTTTATGCAGGTCATATGTCTCTCTCTCTCTCTCTCTCTCTCTCTCTCTCTCTCTCTCTCTCTCTCTCTCTCTCTCTCTCTCTCTCTCTCTCTCTCTCTCTCTCTCTCCCTCTCTCTCTCTCTCTCTCTCTCTCTCTCTCTCTCTCTCTCTCTCTCTCTCTCTCTCTCTCTCTCTCTCTCTCTCTCTCTCTCTCTCTCTCTCTCTCTCTCTCCCTCTCCCTCTCTCTCTCTCTCTCTCTCTCTCTCTCTCTCTCTCTCTCTCTCTCTCTCTCTCTCTCTCTCTCTCTCCCTCTCTCCCTCTCTCTCTCTCTCTCTCTCTCTCTCTCTCTCTCTCTCTCTCTCTCTCTCTCTCTCTCTCTCTCTCTCTCTCTCTCTCTCTCTCTCTCTCTCCCTCTCCCTCTCCCTCTCTCTCTCTCTCTCTCTCTCTCTCTCTCTCTCTCTCTCTCTCTCTCTCTCTCTCTCTCTCTCTCTCTCTCTCTCTCTCTCTCCCCAACAATCTTCCTCCACGATTTCTCTATCACTATCATCGACAATCGTCCACAATCTCTCACTTCCCATCTATCCCCCCACAAGATATCCCTCCCACAATCTTTCCCACAGTCTCTCCCTCTTCCGGAGTGCTGACGGCCCCGCATTAGTTGAGTTGCACATTTCTAGTCCAGTAAGAAGAAAATAGTTGAAGATAAACTGGAGAAAGTGCAGTGAAGAACGATTACGTTTAAACAATACTTGGAAAACAAACTTCATGAAAAAAAAACACTTAAGAGAAAAAAGTTTAAAACTTAAGAAAAGTGTCCTACAATGAACCTTTACAACATTCTCTTGAAGAAGTTTCGAATTAGAAAAAAAAACTTGAATTTTGCGATTAGCGAATTAAATAAATGTATAAATTATAATGGATTTTGATCGAAGAGAACAAAAAAATATGTAAGAATTACGAATTGTGTAAACTCTTAGTTGATTTACCAATAAAACGACTCGTCGCCGACACAATGAGATTTTCAGCTAGTCCTGCCCTGCCCAAATGTTACCGCTTGATGTTTGTCTTATCTAATTAATCTCAAGCGTGTTTACGCATTTTTTTTTCTCAAGCGTGTTTACTCGTTACGCAGAGTGAAGGAAGTGAAATCTTTGTTGATATTTCCTTGTTTGCTATCTTGGTGAATCAGGCATGGGGAAAAAAACAATATATATATATATATATATATATATACATACACGTGAGAGGGCGCTAGCTTGACGTTTACGTCTCTCCTGTTTGCGTATAATAGCACAACATTGATTGTATTGAGGATTTCTTGTAGTCTCTTAGCTTCCAGCGACTTCTATATCATCAAGGATTGCCCACACTAGCCTACAGCTCCTCATCTCAGTAGCCATGGTGAGATCTTGGTCTGGTTTATTGAGCTTTATCGTGTCTGAACTCCTTCGTTTGTGTCTCGGTCTCAGAGTCCTCCAGTTCTGCTTGGTTTACCACACTGGGCCTGGAAGTATGTTCCCACTGTGTCTCTTCATGCATACGAGTGTTAGCACTGAGCTGTAAGGCCACACTTATATCTCCTGAAATGTTCTGGAAGCTAACTTATTCTCTAACTTACTAAGTCTGTGTCACAGGTGACCTTAATGCTACACTTAGGTCTGCTTTAGCTGGATAAAGTGGTAGTTGTGTTACATATTTTCAACATCAAATTAATAAATCATTATTATTTATAATTATTATTCAGTGACAGTTAAGATCACCAGAATTTTTTTTTTAATATTTATTAATAAATGACAACGGTTGTAAAAAGATCCGAAATAATCTTGAACTCTTCAGAATCCGGTAAACGAGGCATAAAATCGAGCAAGAGCGGTCGTGTCCGGATAAAATGCACTTCGAGGTCGGTATATGCTTGTTTAATACCCGGCTTAAGGGCTCTTGCGTCTGACTGAATAGCTCTTTAAGGTCGGTTAAGGGAAGTTTGAGACTGTTACAGCATTTAAGAGTCGGTTAATGAGCATCTCCTTACTGATCTTCAGAGTGAGGGGGCTGCTTTAATCTTATTCTCGCTAGATTTGTGTATGGTGGTGGTGGTAGTGGTAGTGGTGGTGGTAGTGGTGGTGGTAGTGGGGGTGGTGGTGGTGGTGTGTACTGGGGTGGTGGTGGTTGTATGTGTACTCACCAAGTTGTGCTTGCGGGGGTTAAGCTCTGGCTCTTTGATCAATAACTAAGGTGTGTGTGTGTGTGTGTGTGTATGTGTGTGTGTGAGTGTGAGTGTGTGTGTACTCACCTAATTGTGCTTGCGGGGGTTGAGCTTTGGCTCTTTGGTCCCGCCTCTCAACCGTCAATCATCTGGTGTACAGATTCCTGAGCCTACTTGGCTCCAATGAGCCTACTGGGCACACACACACACACACACACACACACACACACACACACACACACACACACACACACACACACACACACACACACCACGCACACAAGCAGAGAACATATACCTCGAGGCTTGTCAAAGCTCTTCACAAACAAGAAATAACAGTTAATAATGTTGTTAAATATGCTGTAAAGTTTGCTCATTTTATCTCAATAAAAATGTAGGTTGAACATATTATATAAGTTTATGGTCTGTGTGTGTTTGTGTCTGTTTTTCTCTCTCGGTCTCTGTCTCTCTGGCTTTTTCTCTATATATCTGACAGTTTCTGTTTGTCTATGTCTCTCCCCTCTCTTTCTCTTTTTTTCTCTCTCTCTCTCTCTCTTCCTCTCTTCTTCTCTCGTAACCCCCTCACTTTCACCTATCACATCTCTCATCTCCCTCTTCTCATTCCTCTTTACATTTACAACGCTCCCAGTTCTCAGAATTTAAGCAGTAATGTATTTCTCAGGATTTTTTTTTGCCGTTCTGACATGTCGAGCGAGATAGTAAGGTGAGGTAGGGAGAGTGGTGAGGGGGAGGGAGGCAGGAGGTAGGGAGAGAGGTGAGGGAGGAAGTAGAGAGGTAATGAAAGGTGGGATAGTGAGAGCAGACAAGAAGGGTGAGATGGATGGAGAATGGGAGAAAGAGAGAGAGAGAGAGAGAGAGAGACAGAGACAGAGACAGAGTAAATCTCAAATCTGTGCTCGCTGAAAGGCTTAGTGTATTAGAAAACATAAATATACATATTTATTGGGAGTTTATAATGGGATTATTATCGTGGTATTCTTCGCTGGTTCTACGCACTTCTACGCACCTCGCCCGCCTTCATCCCCTCACTCCCTACGCCCCAAAATTTTTGTCTTTACAAAGTTAGTAATATTTTCTAAAATATTTGGCGTTGGGTTTAAGGACTTCTGCAGGAGGGTTATTAACACCGTGACAAGAGCTTACTGATCAACCACTAAGTATTCACTAGTTTTGTGTATATATATATATATATATATATATATATATATATATATATATATATATATATATATATATATATATATATATATATAATATATATATATATATATATATATATATATATAATATATATATATATATATATATATATATATATATAATATATATATATATATATATATAATATATATATATATATATATATATATATATATATATATATATATATATATATATAATATATATATATATATATATATATATATATAATCATTATTGATGCAGGCTGCAGGCACTGTGCAAGATTGTTAATGAGTGCAGACTAGACATGGAAGAGAAATGAATGAGAGGGGTGGAAAGAGACACAGAGAAACGCTGAAGAAACAGGAGGAAAGAAACGTCAAGAAAGAAGAAAAGTTACACACACACACATATATCTCTAATTTTCTTCGTCTCTCTCTCATTTCCTCGTCTCTTATGTCTGGCCTGTTCTCCTCCTCACCATCCTCTTTCCACTCTCTTCTTTGGGCTCTCATCCTCTTGGAGGGGCCCCCATCCTCTTGGGGGCTCTCATCCTCCTCCATAACCTCCAACTCTCTTTATTAGCGTGGAGGCGGAGCGAGGCATAGACCTGTGCACTATATAAAAGTTGCCTCGTGTGGTCTCAACCTTACTGAATGACGACATCATTTGCATCATGGCGGGGCAACTTGTCCAATCATAACTCGACAAAAGTCAACGACAAGAATAATAACTTAAACGTACATTTTTTTTCTTACACAATTTTGATTCCAGATATTTTTTTTCAGTGCTTGGCATTATCTCTTTGAGTTTTTTCCCCTTTTTATTTGGACTGAATTTCATGGTGTCTTATATTTGAAAAGTTGTGCAAGAAAATTATAAATGTTGCCGGATCTGAGAAAATGTAAAAAAAAAAAAAAATAGCAAACTCTGAAAAGCCAAACTTACTCCTGCTCCTTCCCCTCACTTTTTGCTTTTGAGTAAGGAAGATGGAGAGGTTCAGATGAAGGACAAGGTTTAGAAATGTGGAAAAAATAGTGTGAGTTATGATAGCTCAGAATATCCCCCCCTCCCCCCTCCTCCTACCCCCCCCCCACCTCATTCTTTCTGAAACACTAATAAATAAAACAAGAACATATGAATATATGTATTTGTTTATACAGCCATTATTATTATTATTATTATTATTATTATTATTATTATTATTATTATTAGTAGTAGTAGTAGTAGTAGTAGTAGTATCTTTTTTAAAGTTTTCGTGTTTGCATTAAGTTAATACGACCGTATTAAAGAATGTAAATTGCGGCAATATTTTATATATGTCGAAAACACGACATACACTACACCTCCGTCTATATATATATATATATATATATATATATATATATATATATATATATATATATATATATATATATATATATATATATATATATATATATATATATATATATATATGTATATATATATATGTATACTGAGAGTATACTTTAGTCCTGATCTATACTTAGAACAAAAGTATACTTGCTGGATGGTCAGTAAGGTAGCCTTAACAACCCTCAGAGGTTTACAGCCAACATACCCAACACCAAACCAACAACCTCAGGACATAGTGTAAACTACAGTTTATTTTTTTTCCATATATACCACTTTTGAAATTGTAAACTATATGTAAAACTGAACTAAATTGCCTCACCTTATGGCAAAAATGTGAAGTTTGGCTTAGACTGATGGACTTATATTTAGTTCAGTCATTACTGGCAGCCCAACCACCTTAGCTGGACGGTAGAGTAACGGTCTCGCTTCATGCAGGTCGGTGTTCAATCCCCGCGACCGTCCAAGTGGTTGGACACCATTCCTTCCCTCCCCCACGTCCCATCCCAAATCTTCATCCTGACCCCTTCTAAGTGCTATATAGTCGTAATGGTTGGGCGCTTTCTACTGATAATTCCCTTCCTCAGTCATTACTGGAGTGATTTGAATAAGTTGTTAGTAGCATAGTTATAGTTTCTCTGTAATAAGTATTAAATCACTGATGAATGTAGTTTTAACAACTAAAGAGTTTACAGGTTACAATTACAGATATTACGTGTTGTTATGCCGTTCTTTTAGGTAAATAATTTACAGTAAATTTATGTAAACTTACCCAAATATAAATGTGCTAACGTTTACGCATTTGAATTTGACTCTATACACCGTGGCTTGAAAAGAGTTATAAATAATAGGTCAATCCTCTCTCTCTCTCTCTCTCTCTCTCTCTCTCTCTCTCTCTCTCTCTCTCTCTCTCTCTCTCTCTCTCTCTCTCTCTCTCTCTCTCTCTCTCTCTCTTCCTGCTATCTGATTCGTTTTCGTTCAATCTAAAATTACCTGAAAATAAACCGAATGTTCCAATTTAATTAGGTTCAAGAGCTGTCGTTTAGCGTAGGGATTGGGTCATTCCGATTTCCAATTTAGCCTTTGAGAGCCTTACTGAGTTCGTGTTTGAGCCTACCTAACGAACTAAGTAGAGGGAGGGGGGGGGGGGAGAGAGAGAGAGAGAGAGAGAGAGAGAGAGAGAGAGAGAGAGAGAGAGAGAGAGAGAGAGAGAGAGAGAGAGAGAGAGAGAGAGAGAGAGAGAGAGAGAGGAGAGAGGAGAGAGAGAGGAGAGAGAGAGAGAGAGAGAGAGAGAGAGAGAGAGAGAGAGAGAGAGAGAGAGAGAGAGAGAGAGAGAGAGAGAGAGAGAGAGAGAGAGAGAGAGTCGTAGAAGGTGAATTTTGTTCATTCAAGTTTGTTGCAAAGTTTTAGACTTAAGTTATGCTGTGGGACAGTTGTAATTAGTTAGCTCTCGCCAGCCGTACGTGTTGTGGTCACACACACACACACACACACACACACACACACACACACACACACACACACACACACACACACACACACACACACACACACACACACACACACACACACCTATGCTATTCAGACCCCTAACTTTCAGACCCATTATGCCCTTCCTACCCCCCTAGATGCCCAGACCCCATTCGCCTACCAGGCACTCCCAGGCACCCCCCTAGCACCCCCCCCACTCACCCCCACAGCCCCCACTTGCCCCCCAGACACCCCCCAGTTCCCCCCAGACCCCTGGTGAAAGGGGGAACTCTGACACCCGAGTTTCCAAGAAGAGTCTCAAGGTTTGGTACACCAATGCTGATGGGGTAGCCAATAAAGCAGAAGAGATAAAAGAAAGAGTTAGTGAGGCAGACCCAGACATAGTGGCAATAGTGGAAACTAAAATAAATGGCATGATCTCGGATGCAATCTTTCCAGAGGGGTACCAGGTGATAAGAAAAGAAAGGACACAGAGACAGGGAGGAGGAGTGGCACTACTAATAAAGCGGAAATGGAAGTTTGATGAGCTGGAAAATCCGGGTACCAATGAAAGCACAAGCTTCATACATGGAACTCTGACAGTGGATGGGAAGAAGATTGTAATCTTGATACTCTACAATCCCCCACCAAACAGTAGAAGGCCCAGGCAGGAGTACGAGGACAGCAACAAGACATGTATGGATGAACTGCAGAGGGCAGCAACTTTAGCGCATAGAATGAGAGCGAAGCTGCTGGTCATGGGGGACCTAAATCACGGAGAGATAAATTGGGAAACGAGGAATCCCCATGGCGGGGAGGAGACCTGGGGAGCGAAGCTGGTAGACGTTATTGACAGGAATTTCCTAACACAGCATGTGAAAGAAGATACTAGGGAAAGAGGAGGGGATACGCCCAGCCTATTAGATCTCATTATCACTCAGAATGTAGAAGACATCGAGCAGTTGGAACATGAAATACCACTAGGAGCTAGTGACCATTGTGTCCTAGTCTTTGACTACATGATGGAGCTTAAAATTGTGACCAAAGGACAAGAGGTCCGGGAAAGGAGACTTGATTACAGAAAAGGGGACTACAGAAGAATAAGGGACTACCTGGGAGAAGTGCAGTGGGAGGAAGAACTTAGAGGAAAAACAGTGCAAGGTATGATGAACCAAGTCATATTGAAATGCAAGGAGGCTGAAGATAGATTTATTCCAACAATAAAGGAAAAAAGCAGGAGGGAATATAATAACCCATGGTTTAATAGACAGTGTCAGGAAGCAAAGGTGAGAAGCAGGAGGGAGTGGAGGAAGTACAGAAGACAAAGGACAGAGGACAACAGGATTAGATGTAACAGAGCTAGGAATGATTACATTAACATAAGACGAGTGTCGGAAAGGAATTATGAGAACGATATTGCAGTCAAAGCGAAAAAGCAACCAAAATTACTACATAGCCATATAAGAAGGAAGATGTCGGTAAATGACCAAGTGACAAGACTGAGGAAAACAGAAGGGGCATATACAGAAAGCGACAAGGAAATCTGCGAGGTACTGAATGCAAAATTCCATGGAGTGTTCACAACCGAGCCTGAGCAGCTCCCATTGTTAGAAGAGATTACCCAAGATGAAAGACTATCGGATATAGAGGTGACAGCAGAGGATGTAATGAAACAGTTGACAACACTGGATGCAAATAAAGCTGTTGGACCAGACAAAGTATCACCGTGGATACTCAAAGAGGCAGCGCAGGCTCTCAGCGTGCCTCTGGCAATGATCTTTAATGAGTCACTTATGTCGGGAGAATTGCCCAGTTGCTGGAAGGAGGCAAATGTCGTACCGATTTTCAAAAAGGGTGATAGGGAGGAGGCACTTAACTACAGACCCGTATCACTGACAAGCATCCCCTGCAAAATACTTGAAAGAATAATTAGGCTAAGACTTGTTGAGCACCTGGAGAGCATTGGGTTTGTAAACAAGCACCAACATGGGTTCTGGACAGGGAAATCATGCCTAACAAACCTTTTAGAATTCTATGATAAAGTAACAAGGATAAGGCAGGACAGAGAAGGCTGGGCAGACTGCATATTTCTTGACTGCCAAAAGGCCTTTGATACGGTACCGCACATGAGACTGCTATACAAACTTGAGAGGCAGGCAGGAGTAAGCGGAAAGGCCCTAGTATGGGTGAAGAACTACCTAACAGGAAGGAGCCAGAGGGTAATGGTAAGGGGCGAAAAGTCGGACTGGCGAACAGTAACAAGTGGAGTACCTCAAGGATCGGTGCTGGGACCAATCCTCTTTCTAATTTACGTAAATGATATGTTTACAGGAGTGGAATCATACATGTCAATGTTTGCAGATGACGCAAAATTAATGAGAAGAGTTGTGACAGACGAGGATTGTAGGATCCTCCAAGAGGACTTAAACAGGCTGCAGAGATGGTCAGGGAAATGGCTACTGGAGTTTAACACCAGTAAATGTAAAGTTATGGAAATGGGATCAGGTGACAGGAGACCAAAGGGACAGTACACAATGAAGGGGAACAGCCTACCTGTAACGATTCGAGAAAGAGACCTGGGAGTGGATGTGACACCTAATCTAACTCCTGAGGCACATATAAATAGGATAACGACAGCAGCGTACTCTACACTGGCGAAAATTAGAACTTCATTCAGAAACCTAAATGAGGAAGCTTTTAGGGCGCTTTACACTGCCTACGTGAGACCCGTCTTAGAGTATGCCGCGCCATCATGGAGCCCCCACCTGAAGAAACACATAAAGAAACTGGAGAAGGTTCAGAGGTTTGCGACGAGGCTTGTCCCAGAGCTACGAGGGATGGGATATGAAGAGCGGCTGAAGGAACTGAACCTTACGACACTTGAGAAAAGAAGGGAGAGAGGATATATGATAGGGACATATAAAATACTCAGGGGAATTGACAAAGTGGAAATAGATGAAATGTTCACACGTAATAATAACAGAACGAGGGGACATGGGTGGAAACTGGAAACTCAGATGAGTCACAGAGATGTTAGGAAGTTTTCTTTTAGCGTGAGAGTAGTAGAAAAATGGAATGCACTTGGGGAACAGGTTGTGGAAGCAAATACTATTCATACTTTTAAAACTAGGTATGATAGGGAAATGGGACAGGAGTCATTGCTGTAAACAACCGATAGCTAGAAAGGCGGGATCCAAGAGTCAATGCTCGATCCTGCAAGCACATATAGGTGAGTACATATAGGTGAGTACACACACACACACACACACACACACACACACATTTAGGGGCCTCGTAGCCTGGTGGATAGCGCGCAGGACTCGTAATTCTGTGGCGCGGGTTCGATTCCCGCACCAGGCAGAAACAAATGGGCAAAGTTTCTTTCACCCTAAGTGCCCCTGTTACCTAGCAGTAAATAGGTACCTGGGAGTTAGTCAGCTGTCACGGGCTGCTTCCTGGGGTGTGTGTGTGTGTGGTGTGGAAAAAAAAAAAAAAAAAAAAAAAAGTAGTAAACAGTTGATTGACAGTTGAGAGGCGGGCCGAAAGAGCAAAGCTCAACCCCCGAAAAACACAACTAGTAAACACACACACACACACACACACACACACACACACACACACACACACACACACACACACACACACTACCAGAGGGGGGGGCCCTGGTAGCCTGGTGGATAGCGCGCATGACTCGTAATTCTATGGCGAGGGGTTCGATTCCCGCACCAGGCAGAAACAAATGGGCAAAGTTTCTTTCACCCTGAATGCCCCTGTTACCTAGCAGTAAATAGGTACCTGGGAGTTAGTCACCTGTCACGGGCTGCTTCCTGGTGTGTGTGTGTGTGGTGTGGGGGAAAAAAAAGTAGTTAGTAAACAGTTGATTGACAGTTGAGAGGCGGGCCGAAAGAGCAGAGCTCAACCCCCGCAAACACAACTAGGTGAATAGACACACAGAGAAAAACAAGAGTAAGAATGATAGGAGTGTATAGATAGAAAGAGACCAAAAGATACCAAAGATAGAGGAATGGTGAACTGAGGTACAGAATAGGAAACCGAAGGAATTTTGATAAAGGCTGAAAATAGGTGGAAGTGGAATAGCTGGAGAGTGGTGTTGCAAGGCATCTTGAGGTTATCTTGAGATGATTTCGGGGCTTTAGTGTCCCCGCGGCCCGGTCCTCGACCAGGCCTCCACCCCCAGGAAGCAGCCCGTGACAGCTGACTAACTCCCAGGTACCTATTTACTGCTAGGTAACAGGGGCATTCAGGGTGAAAGAAACTTTGCCCATTTGTTTCTGCCTGGTGCGGGAATCGAACCCCTCGTCACAGAATTACGAGTCCTGCGCGCTATCCACCAGGCTACGAGGCATGTTGGTGGTGCTGCAAGGCATGTTGATGGTGTTGAGAGGCATGTTACCAGAGGCAGAAAATCTCGTCACACAAGTATAGAAGTATGACATCTCCCAAATACTCAATACAAAATACAAGACACCGTCCAACTCTCTCATTACTTATGTGGGATATACAACTCTGGCAAATTATCGGGAACACTGTATATACATCTCGGGTAACTTGTGGCAACATACGACTCGCTTAACTTAGTGGAATATGGAGTAGACAAGTCGCATAACTTGACAAACCACATAACTTATACACATGAGTATGTGGAGGTATGAGTCAGGGCGCCTCCCTAGGGCCCGACCTGATAATTATAGAAGTAAATATTTAGATCACTGGTCCGGAGCACATGAGAGATGCTAACACAGAAGTGAGGAAATAGGTGTGTGTGTGTGTGTGTGTGTGTGTGTGTATACTCACCTAATTGTGCTTGCGGGGGTTGAGCTTTGGCTCTTTGGTCCCGCCTCTCAACTGTCAATCAACTAAATGTGTGTGTGTGTGTGTACTCACCTATTTGTGCTTGCGGGGGTTGAGCTTTGGCTCTTTGGTCGCGCTTCTCAACTGTCAATCAACTAAATGTGTGTGTGTGTGTGTGTGTAATTACCAAAGTGTAATCACCTAAGTGTAGTTACAGGATGAGAGCTACGCTCGTGGTGTCCCGACTTCCCAGCACTCTTTGTCATATAACGCTATTAACATATCACCATACCCTCATGCTGTCTCTCAATCCTACCTACTTCCCCCTTACCCTCTTCTCTCCCCCTACCTTCCTGCCCCCTCTTCCTTCCCCTCGCCCTCACAACTCCTCTCCACCCCAGGGGCTCGGCGAAACCCCGATAATCCGAAGTTGCCCTTGACAACACCTAAAAACGGGGTTATCCGATTGTGATGAGTTCTGGAGCACTCCGTTTTCTGCCGACAATGAGGGGGAGATGTAAGAGGGAAGAGTCGGGAGAGGTTTATGGGGCAGGGGGGAAACTGAGGGAAATGAGTCCACTGGGGCTCACCATAGACCGTGCTACTTGATACAGCCCCGCTCCTGCGCCGGGTAAGTCCACTACGGGCTCACCATAACCCGCGCTACTTGAAACTTTCTGTTCCGAGTAGCTGAATCCAAAACAGCAAGAGAAGAAAATGGCAAGTGAAAATAAAGGAAGAGAAGGGGCAGGTGAGAGGAAGGGTTAGACTTAGGCAAAGGAAGGCAAGAGTTCAAGACGGTAAGGTAAAAAGGTCAGTGGATAGGACCGTATATAAGGCAAGCAAGGGGTCCATTACTACCTTTTTTTCCATCCAGTGGCAGGTTAACGACGGTCTCTGGAGGTGTAATCAGATATGCATTATGCACCGCTAGGGACTCTGGAGCCCCAGAACTCTTACGCAAGTACGTACATCCACGCGCACGCACGCATGCACTCACACACACACACACACTTGGACCAAAGAGCCAAAGCTCAACCCCCGCAAACACAAATAGGTGAGTACACACGTGAGTACAACTAGGTGAGTACACACACGTACGTTCGCCTCCTCTCACACAAATAAATCCTACACAAAATCCCACCAATAGCACTCAAAAATGCAGTTATTTTAAGCTAATCCCCCCCCCCCTCACACCCCAGAAATGAATATGATAAATAAATGACCAAACACGATGAGGAAAGCATCAATAATGCAAGACAATTTTCCTAGACGATGAGGTAGGTGAGTACGGTGAGGGGGAGAGGCATGAGTACTGTGAGGTGGAGAGGCGTGAGTACTGTGAGGGAAGAGGTGTGAATACTGTGAGGTGGAAGGCAGGGAGGTGAGGATAAAGGATAGAAATAACGGAAGGTAATTATGAGGTGAGGATAAGGTAGACAAGTATTAATCAGCTTTTACTCTCTTAATGTGAAGAGGTTCCTAATGTAACATTGAAGCAGTTGAGCTCTTAGAACACGTGCCTAATGGAACTAGTGATTCTAAATGATTTCAAAGTACCGCCACTCATATTAATATGATGGGGGACTGCACGATGTATGTAAAGATGAAAGAGTACATCACTTCCTTCCATCTTGGCAAATAGTGCGTTTTGACATCCTTATGCCTGCTAAACCCACCCAGAAACCAATCAAACAACCTTCATGCTCAGCTTGCTACTAAATTAAGCACCATAGAACACACACAAACTATATATACACCGACGGATCACTCAGTACAGCTACAGGGAGGGCAGGAAGTGCCATTCTTCATCAGCCTGATGGAAACAAAATTGAAAAAGATATAAGAACTGATTAAAAATCTTTTGCTCCCTCTGTAATCCTTTTTTTGCGCTACCGCTCACAAGATGAGTATGGGGTGTACAATAAACTAGCTGCCTCCGGCGGCAACAATACAAAAATCTAATGTGAAATTTTAGGGTGAAGAGGCTGCCGACATGACACTTTAGATCTTCGGTGAAAGAGTGAATCCTTATCATGCTGGATCAAAAAGATCTAGGGGCTCAATATTTATAGCCAAGGGTGAAAATGTTAAGACAGGTCTTGAGAATGTTAACGTAAGTCAAGGCGTAAGTCAAGGGCGTTTCGTCTCTGGGATTGAGCGGGAAATTATTTTGAGTGCTACGATAATTTAAATTAGTACATTATCGTACGCTTGACGACACATTGCATCGTATAATTGTCGTTAGTCATTTATTATTTGTATTATTTATCGCTGGTCGCATAGATAATATTAACGTTGGTTCCCTGGTGATTCGACGTATAATTTTCACGATATATCGTACTCCATATCCTCACATAAATCGTCGTTCAATTTGCTGGTGTTATCGTTTCTCCGCCTCAGCTCAATTTTCGTTATCATGTCATAAATTTGTTGCAGATATCTTGATGGGTGATATTTATACTTCCAAGTGAGGCTTTTGGTGTATTTATATTTATTATCTTTTAAGTGTACCGTGCAGTTTATAGTTTATATGATGTAGAGAATGAGGTTGGGTGTAAACAGGGCTGCCGTTTGGGTGACACAGGGACGCCTCACAACCCAGACACGATCGACAAACTTTGTCGATCGTGTCTTGAAAATAGGTATTTGTTTCTTCACCCTAACTACCCATTTTTTTTGTTTAAGTGGAAGAGTTGGATAACATATTATATATTTTACATGTAACGATAACACCAGCAAATTGAACGACGATTATATGTGAGGACAAGCAGTGTCGACAAATATATAAAATAGATTATTTGAAGAATCGCCGGAGCGGCGTACAAAATGCTCAAAAACTGTACCATATGTACAAAATTGTACTGTATAAATATGTATGCTTGTGTATTCAACTAGATGTTCTTGCAGGGGCATGCTCCGGTGCCAAGCCTCGCTATCCGAACGCTCATAGTTTAATCCGGTGAGCAAGTCCCTACGTTTTTGTGATTTTTATTTCCATTTTAAAAGTGAGTGTGTGAGTGTGTTTGCCTAGTTGTGCTTCGGGGGTTAAGTTTTGGCTATTTGGTCCCGTCGCTCAACTGACAATCAACTGGCGTACAGATTCCTGAGCCTACTGGTGGGCTCTATCATATCTACATTTGAAACTGTGTATGGAGTCTGCCTCCACCACATCACTGTTAATGCATTCCATCCATTAACTACTCTAACACTGAAAAAGTTCTTTCTAACGTCCCTGTGGCTTATTTGGGTACTCAGTTTCCACCTGTGTCCCCTTGTTCGCGTCCCACCCGTGTTAAACAGTTTATTTTTATCTACCCTGTCAATCCCTCTGAGAATTTTGTAGGTCGTGATCATGTCTCCCCTTACTCTTCTGTCTTACAGTGTCGTGAGGTGCATTTCACGCAGCCTTTCCTCGTAACTCATGCCTCTTGGTTCTGTGACAAGCCTAGTGGCATACTTCTGAACCTTTTTCAGCCTCATCTTGTGCTTGACAAGGTACAGGTTCCATGCTGGGGGCCGCATACTCCAGGATTGGGGCCACATACTCCATACCCCCATACATATGTGTGTGTGTGTTAACCTTTTCGTACGTCCAAGAAAAATTAGTACATTATTGGTTTTTTAAACTTATTTATACGTAAATGGTAATGATAACGAAACATGATAAAATAACGAATACAGGTTAAATGGGGAGCCACAGAGGAAAAAAACAGATATTCCCATTATTTTAGCCTTTTTTTCAACATAATCACTTAATTGAAAAATATTAGTTTATCTCAATGTAATTAATTACCTGCCAGTATTGTTATTCCAAAGCGAAACATTTGTTTTTTCTGTGGCTGAGAGTAAGAAAGATTTTCCTAAACGAGATTTAATAACTGCTGAAAAAAAAAAAAATTAAAATCACATTAATTATCTGGATTTTGCTTGGCACCGTGACGATTAGAGGGGGAGGAGAGAAGTGTGTGCCAGAGAGAGACAAAGAGACAGAAACAGTGAGAAAGAGATAAGAGGGGGGGGGGGGGGGGGAGAGAAAGTTGGGTGAAGACAAGCACATATAGCAACCCGTCCTCTTAAAAATAACGTCGCTTTTCGCTGGTATGCGCGCTATGGCCAAAAGTGGACGTAATTTGAAATGAAATCGACTCGCAAATGTGACGTACTGTTCTGTTTTCTGTTTGAGTCGTCCGGCCTACTCGGAAAGGTTAGAAGAGGAAACTTTCAATTAACGTTTTTCATAAAGTTTTGAAACTTTATGATAATTTCCTGCCCACCTAACCTACCAGAGGACCCTTAGCTTACTGTTGTTAAAAAAAAATCCCAAATTTATTTTCATTTTTTTTCATTTTCAAATTACGTCCACTTTCGGCCATACGGGCAAACGGCCAAAAAGCGACGTTATTTTTTAGAGGACAGGTTAAACAGACAGAAACAGAAATCAATATATTATTTATATAACTATATAGAGTAAAAACTATTTAATAAGAAATTGAAGCGGATTTAATACATCCCCCGTTCACTACAGTACAGTTGAACCAACAGGTAACATACAGTACAACCACTGAACGTCGCTAAACTCAATCCCGCCGTCGTTAAACGGCGTCGTTAAATTCAGAAGTTAAATTGAATTGCTCGCTCGTCACGTCAAGTACAATCGTTGTTTACTAGCTTTGGTAAATTTACTGCCCGAATATATTCCCATCGAAAGGGCCGGAATTATTGATTAAACTCCGGGCATTAACAAATTGGCTTCAAGGAGATAACGAGTCAATGTAAAATATATAACAATGAGAAAATCTGTCTCTCTGTCTGTCTGTTTCTCTCTCTCTCTCTCTCTCTCTCTCTCTCTCTCTCTCTCTCTCTCTCTCTCTCTCTCTCTCTCTCTCTCTCTCTCTCTCTCTCTCTCTCTCACACACACACATATATATATCCAATTTGGGTCCCCCTTGCTATTGAGCTTGACAGACAACACGAGGGTTTCGAACCATTGCTGTCCGTGTGAGTGACGGCCAGGCTCACATTCCTCGATGATGAACCAGGTGCGCTCTGAGGGTCGTCACCCCAGTACTCTCGGCGGCACGAGAGGTAACAACATCTGTACATGTCTGCCTTACTCGACACCCGAATGACGTCTTTATTACTAGCTGACCCATCGTCTTCCAGGCACAGCTGACCAATCGTCTTCCAGGCACAGCTGACCAATCGTCTTCCAGGCACGGCTGACCAATCGTCTTCCAGGCACGGCTGACCCATCGTCTTCCAGGCACAGCTGACCAATCGTCTTCCAGGCACAGCTGACCAATCGTCTTCCAGGCACGGCTGACCAATCGTCTCCCAAGCATGAGAGACGAGGCCAATCGTCTCTCAAGCATGACTGACCAAGCTAGAGATCATCACTTATACTCGCGAACATTTCAGACAGTCATTTTCATCAGTACAAATTTGCTGTCGAATATCTAACAGTCATTAATTAAAAGCGTTCATAGGAAAGGTGTTATGGTTTGTTAAGCGAGATTTCCATTTAGTGGGACTAACATTTTTGTTTTCGGGAAGGAATTTTATCAAATTTTATAAATTTTGAAGCGGAGCTTTTATGATTAATTAATTAGAATATAAAGATGCACTCGCATATTTCACAGTCCTCATAGTATCCTAGATAAATGTTCTATGATGTTTTTACATTATTTACGATAGTAGGAGTGAAACTATCGAGAGTTTGGACAAAAATTGTATAATATTTCTTTAATTACAATTTTTAAGTACATCCACATTTATGTGGCTATCTTAAAATTATATAAAGGGTGAGATAGGTTTATATAAACAACTATAGGCGTGTGTGGCACTAGTGTCCCCAATCTCCCAGGGTGGGTTCTTATATAGAGGTGTGAATAGGCTATGAAAATATCTTCATGAACACCAAAATAGGTTAAGCAATTAAGCACTTCAATGAGGCTTCGCGTGCCTCATACTAGCTAGCAGGACTAATGACTTAGAGACCTAAAAGAGAGTTCAGAGAGCGAGCCCCGGTTCCATTTCATAGTTTAGATCTTGACAAGTCATAATTTTTGTCACCAATCAATAGCTTTGTGACATAGGCAGCAGCCTCGTGCATCATTGAAGCCTTGTGCGCGAGCACGTCTCGCATTTCACGTGAGAAATGAATTTTCCCATTATATTTGTCCATGGATTTGGCGGAGGTTAATGTTCAAGCATATAGGGGACGATTTACCGGGGTCAGTAATGTTATAAAGATTACCGGGGTCAGTAATGTTATAAAGATTACCGGGGTCAGTAATGTTATAAAGATTACCGGGGTCAGTAATGTTATAAAGATTACCGGGGTCAGTAATGTTATAAAGATTACCGGGGTCAGTAATGTTATAAAGATTACCGGGGTCAGTAATGTTATAAAGATTACCGGGGGTCAGTAATGTTATAAAGATTACCGGGGTCAGTAATGTTATAAAGATTACCGGGGGTCAGTAATGTTATAAAGATTACCGGGGGTCAGTAATGTTATAAAGATTACCGGGGGTCAGTAATGTTATAAAGATTACCGGGGGTCAGTAATGTTATAAAGATTACCGGGGGTCAGTAATGTTATAAAGATTACCGGGGTCAGTAATGTTATAAAGATATCTTTCGTTTGTTGCTGGATTAAATTAATTGCCGCCTCGCGATTTGTATTTGTTTAATGTTTACAAATTCATCATAATTCACGGCTGAATTAATTAATTCGAATGAGAACCTGAGTGCACTTAATTGTTAATTGGTGGTAGAGTTGTTTTTTTGTTAGGCGACTTGCTTGTTTTTTTCGATTTTTAGTTTTTTGTTGAGCAGCATTATCAATATTATGTGCAGACTGCAGAAGCGTATTATTGGGAAAATGTTATAGATTTTTTTGGAAGAGTTAAACATACTCGTTGGACCCAAATATACCACACACCCACGAGTGGATATACCCAAACATACCACACACCCACGAGTGGATATACCCAAACATACCACACACCCACGAGTGGATATACCCAAATATACCAAACACACACGAGTGGCAACCCGTTCTCGCAAATTTAATAAGTCAATATTGACTTATTAAATATGTGCATAGGTGACATACTTAACATAATAGATACCCTTAAAAAGATTCATAGAAAACACCGACCTTACCTAACCTTGTTAGTATCTTAAGATAAGCATCTTATTGCTTCGTAATTACAATTATTACTTAACCTATACCTATTATAGGTTAGGTAATAATTGTAATTACGAAGCAATAAGATGCTTATCTTAAGATACTAACAAGGTTAGGTAAGGTCGGTGTTTTCTATGAATCTTTTTAAGGGTATCTATTATGTTAAGTATGTCACCTATGCACATATTTAATAAGTCAATATTGACTTATTAAATTTGCGAGAACGGGTTGCCGCCTGAGGCGTCAGGAAGATGAAAGCTATCATTGATGGTGTTGTCCTAGCAACCTGCCTGTCTGCTCAAGCAATAGGTCGTGCTTTGTACTTTAGGGTAACCAACGTACCAAATTCAACCTTCTTTGGAAAAAAGTAAAGGTACACAAATATTCACGTTTTCTCCGTATCGACTTGATATGTGAGGGGGGGGGGTGGGACTGTTTTATGTTAGTTATTCCTCTCTCACTATTCATATTCTCCATGAACACATCCATTACCTTCTCTAAAGCGTGAGAGAACATGATGATCGTTCATATTGCGATACAACAGAGCGAGGATGATGGCTGGGTGCGCAGAAAATCGAAAGTGGCTTCTTAAATAGATTCTCTCTCCTGATAGAACCTATTTTAACTTTTCGTATAAGTGATGTAGGAAAAAGAGAAAGCGAGTTTGCATACGAAGGGAAAAGTGTTGGTAATTTAAATTTAAATATTTACGCATGTTATATAGCGAGAATTTTTTTCCCTCTGTCGTCATGCGGGTAAATTAACGAAAGATACACAGATAAAATATACATAGCCACGGTCTCTTTGCGTAATTACAGCATACATGAGGACATAGAGTGGATGACGCAGACACATGAAGCGGGGAGTGAAGTACGAGGCTTCGAATGTAAATACGTCAGAGCCCCACGGAGCTCGAATAACTTTTTCATTGAAGGTTGAAGGCGCTAAGGCTCAACCCCCACAACTTTAGGATGACGAACAACCCCCATGAATTAATGTCACATGTCAGAACGCACATTAGTGCTAAATAGATTCACTGGGTCACACATTCACACTCACACATGTACAAGTAGACACACAGATAGACAAATAGACAGACTGATAAGGATACAGATTTAGATACCAGAAGACAGACGTAAAAAAAATAAACAAACTACCATTTTTAACACAAGAAAAACAAAGAAAAGTGAGTAACAGAATGCGAGGGAGGTGGGGGGGGGAAGTGAGGTGTATGACTGAATCAGAAGCTGAACTTGAGGTAGAATTAGAGAGTGTGTATGAGTGTATATGAGTGAATATGAGTGTATGAGAAGTATAGCGTAGACAAAATACTCTCGCCAATCATGGCTAACTTATTCATGGAATTCTTTGAAACAGAATTGTTGACACGGATCTCTCCCAAATTTAATCTGGTTGAGATGTGTTTTAATGATGTTTTTCTGTATGGTCCAGTGAACAACTTTGTGGCGTTCTGGAGTGATTTTAATGAGTTTCATCCTTCTGTCAAGTTCCAACACGATAGCCCATTGCTGTGGTATCATTAATGCTTTTGATATCGAGTATATATATATATATATATATATATATATATATATATATATATATATATATATATATATATATATATATATATATATATATATGGACGAAGGAAATCAAGGTGAGAATGAGAGAGGACGGAGGGAAGAAGACGAAAGGAAAGGAGACGAAAGGAGAAGGGAAGATAATGAAATGTATTAGAGAGAAAAAGAATATCAGTTTAAAAGTAACACGAATGGCAGGCACGTACGAGCGACAAGAAGTGTGGGAGGGAAGGAACAGGTGGGTGGAGGAAGGGGAGGCATAGGAAGGAAGGGAATGAGGGGAAAAAATGAAATGGAACATGATGAAAGAGAACTTAACAAAAAAAATGGGATGAAAAGACGTTCATTAGGCGGTCCTTGTCGGAAGTCTTCACGAGACCTATCCTGGTAAAGACCATTGGAGCCCAGAGGGGCTCTTGGAAACCAGTGGGGGCTCAGTGGAACTCAAAGGGGCTCTTGGAACCCAGGTGGGGGAGGACTCAGTAGAACCCAAAGGGACTTGGAACCCAGAGAGAACCCAGTGAAACCCAGAGGGGGTTTCAGAGGAACCCAGCTGAACCAAAATGATTTTCAGAGTGCCCAGGGAAGCAAAACGGAGCCTAACTGAACACCAGTGGAACACAGGGGAGCCCCAGGGGAAGGTACTGGTACACAGGTGACCCCAGGGACCCCCAGGGAAGCAAAGACGAGCACAGAGTGCATAGGAGCCTAGCAAATCCCAAGTCAACCCAATTAAGCCCCCAACTGGAGCGCAAATGACAGCTAAGGGGGATGGGGTGGTCCCCATGGAGCCCAATTAGAACCAAAGGAAGACCATCTGGGGCTTAATGGTGTACAAAGGGAACCCAAAGGAAGCCTGGAAAACGAAAAGGAATCCAAAGGAACCCACCCCCCCCCCCCCTCTCAAAAATCACGCAAGAGCCCAGAAAACGGGGGTTGTGTTTCTGGCAGCACCTCCACAGTGGTAGGCAGCACCTCCACAGTGGTAGGCAGCACCTCCACAGTGGTAGGCAGCACCTCCACAGTGGTAGGCAGCACCTCCACAGTGAAAGGCAGCACCTCCACAGTGGAAGGCAGGCAGTGAGACGAAAACCGTTACTTGAAGTGGGTGCGTAGTCTCCTGTACGTCAAATGAAGCAAAAGGCGATTTTGCATGAATTTTTGTGTTTTTTTTTTGGGGGGGGGGTAAATAAAATTTTCCTGGGTGGTATTTTTCCCCCTTGTAGCGTATATACAAGCTTGATAGCGCTTGAGGATATTGAGCTAACCCCAGCATGAAAAAAGAGTGAGTGTCATGTGTTAAATATTTTTTTTTTTTTAAATGAAATATGTTGTTATTATTATGCAAGTTCTTATTATAAATGTAATCTGTATTCACATTTGATTAATGTCTCCTTACTTAAATGTTCATTTTTTTACGTGGATGTAATGGGTAACCAATTAACTACTTACTAACGTACTTACTAACGTACTTACTAGCCTCAGGCGTCGGTACTTCTCAGGATTTATCATGAAAGAATTTTCGTTAAAGGATTGTCGTTAAAGGATTTTCGTTAAAGTGACACTTTTTGTCAGTAATTAAATAAATATATTTCTGCTTTTATGTCTGCAGGAAAACTGCTAATATGCTGAAGAACATCAATTAATCAAGAGCTCAAAATAATAAGATGTTGATATTGAACTTTAGGGAACATTTAATCAAGAAAAACAGTTACTGAAGTCTTTAATTACCAAATTGTCTGCTATAGGAGAAGAGAAGGGAAGTCAAGGAGGTCTGTGGAAGCCTCCACTGATGTCATCTTTGCCAGTGTTATGAGACATGTGTTATGTTACTCACTATAAATAACGAACAGTCCCTCTGTCTATGACTCACCTCTGTTACACACTATGACACACCTGTTACACACTATGACACACCTGTTACACACTATGACACACCTGTTACACACTATGACACACCTGTTACACACTATGACACACCTGTTACACACTATGACACACCTGTTACACACTATGACACACCTGTTACACACACCGTACATACAAGAGTGCATGGACGCTAAGGTGTCGAGTTAGGGAAGGAAAGACACACTTAGTGGACAAGTAAATTAAGCACACATTGAAAGATAGAATAATAATTATAATATCTATAACGTTAACTTCAATAACTACTTCAGATACCTTTCAGTACGACAATAGTAAACTTGTGAGACATAGACGCACACTAGTAAATCCATGCCGAGTCATTTATAAGTAATTCGTCAGGTGATTATGAATTTATCTTTCCATTAATATTTTTATAATAACTTCAAAGTTAATTCACTAATTAGTTTTGGTGTAGAATCACCATGTTCTCTCGTGCATTAAAAAACTTGCAGATATCCTATCTGGGTCTAATATCTCTTTTGTAACTAGTAGTTTACATAATTTACTTTAATAAGTGTCTTCTATAAGTGACCTAAAGTTTGTTCTAGTTGCCTAGGCTTTTATTGAGCTTTTTTTTTTGACATTATTAGACAATCTGAATCATTTGAGGCATCAGCAGCCTAGTTCGCTTCACTTGAAGGCTCACCTCTCACAGTGCTCAGCTGTGGAGGCGAGTTCTCAGCTGATTCAAAAATATTTTTACATTCGACGCTGCCTCGCTAGCATCGACATCTCGTGAATTTTCTTAATTTCTCGTGTCTCTGTCTTAACATTGTTTCGATAAAATACTTCTTACGTTGCTTACTCCTCTTCACTTATACCTCGTTTTTTCCTGAATAATGAAAGCTTAAGTTAGAGTCTCATACATTTATGATTATTATTGTTCTTTCTGAGTAATTTACTGCGAATATTTACTTCCTCAACTTCTCGAAGACATAAGGTAAACATGACTCTGAGACGCTTCCTTTCTCCCAGTTGCATTATGCAAAAGGACTCTTCTCAGGGCTTGCTTCAGCTGTCTTGCTTTGACGACAGAGGTGAGCAAACCTGGAAATGAAGTTAACTGTTCATTGGTGTTTGCAAGCGAGGGATCTTTATAAAGGAGCGAGTGTGAATGATAAGATTTACCCCGAGACCCGAGGATACTCCGGCAGGCAGTGGGAGAGAGGTAAGCAGAAGGAACAGACTCAAATGAAGGAAGCTGCCAAGCTTGTGGTGAAAACGACAGACGACTTAGTCACAGAATGCGAGGATATCAAATCCAATAAGGCTGGCAGCCAGTTCTGTATCACCTTACAGATGTGCACAATAACAGCACCATCTATCAACAGGTGATTTCCCAGTCAGGTCACGTATGAAACTATGGCAAGCAAATTTAGGAATAAGAAAGGACAGTAAGGAGCACCTTAGACTCACGCCCCTTCTACAGGAGTCTCCTGAAATTTCATGAGCCCTTTGAGAGGAAAGGATTAGTGCCGAGAGCCACCCTGGCGCCCCTGCAGACAGTAGTAAGGGGGTCTACTCTCTACTATTTTCCTTGTCTCTTGGGTCATGTAAAGTCGTAGACACGAATAAAGGTCAAGAGTTACCAGGGAGACTATTTAAACAGATGAGAGAGACTCTGAAGCATTACGTAAAGTACAATCTCACACCATTCACAGTCAGTTGGAATCATGGATCACTCCTACGACTACGACTCCTAAAAAGGAGTGGAGCTTGTTACTCCATTCCTACGGTTCAGGCCACTATCTTGTAAGAACACTACAGTAGATCCTAATATGGGATGCGAACGGGTAACATTAAACTGTCACCACCTTTCATCTTAGCCATCACACCCCACTATCGCCTCAGTCTATAGCCATCACCACTGCCTGATACAATCACAAATCGCCACAGCTACACTCTGCAACAATCACCACAACCACACTACAACAATCACCACAGCCAGCTCTTACTTCTACAGCCAACTACAACTACCATATCCTAACACAACCAATGTCAGCCCACCACAACACTTCAACCGACATATGACCCAACGCTCATAATCCACCACAGCCTGCCCCTACCACTACAACCACAATCTATACCACCATCACCCACCACCGGCCCGAAACTGTCAACACTTACTCGGCAGATTAGCTCCCCTCCCCCCCTCATAACCCCCGCAATATGAAAATCAATATTGTCTCCCCTGCCGGACTCTCATCAACATAGAGATTTCGCAATTTTCGCAGTTTCTCTCATTCTCAGCTTTATCATGTTTTGAACATCCTCTTTCTTTCTTCTCGACCTTCTTTCTCTTTCCTTTTGGAACACTTAATTTTCTCTGTGGTGGGATTACCTGCTCCGACGGCCTTAAGAGCGATTAAATGGGGGGGAAAGCAAAGTAGCTTTTTCGACCCAAGGATATAAGATAGACTAAGAGTGTTCTATTCACTCAAGGAATTGTTCATTTGGTCTCAGCGGGTCACTGCAGAGGCTTTACCAGTCACTGACTCCTCCTATGTGGGAACTATGGAATGGAACTATCAGAAGAAAGCACCAAGCCATTAAGGCTATATAGCACTTGGAAGGGATCAGGATAAGGATTTAGGATGGGACGGGGGGGAAGGAATGGTGCTCAACCACTTGGACGGTCGGGGATTGAACGCCGACCTGCATGAAGCGAGACCGTCATTCTACCGTCCAGCCCAAGTGGTTGGGGGTCTCCTGTGCAGGAGTTGGGGCGAGTTTATAGACCTAACCTTCTACAGCCAACTACAACTACCATATCCTAACACAACCAATGTCAGCCCACCACAACACTTCAACCCACATATGACCCAACGCCCATAATCCACCACAGCTTGCCCCACCCACCACAGCCTGCCCCTACCACCACAGCCTGCCCCTATCACCATAAACCTAAGCTGAAATTTACATTACATACTGTATTTATTTGGGGTTGATGATCTTGTTTTGTAATGTCAGGTAATTTTGTATCAATCTGTTTTCTCTCATCGCCTTTTTTTCATCCCATGTATCTTTTTTGTTCATCTTTCTTCTTTCTGTCTCTGCTTTAACATTTATTTATTACACACAGAAATCACAATAGCGTGATGTATCAAATGAACAAATCCACAAGGGCCGTGACGAGGATTCGAACCTAACGTCCGAGAGCATCCCAGACGCTGTCTTTATTTATTTGTTCTGCTTTTATTTCGCTATCTTCTTTCTCCAATTACTTTAAGCCTGTCCATCTTAGCCCACTGCTCTAGCCCACTACCTCCTGGGACACTAATCTTGTCTCTTAGACTTAATCCTTTTGAAGTAATTTCTCGCATAACCTATTGAAATATTAGTATTATTTTGATAATACACACGTGTATTTGTGAAATTTATGTAAAGAATTGACACTCAAGTCTTTCGCACTCTCCTGAGTGCTTTGTAATAGTCTGAGTGTGTGGTTAAGATGAGACTTAATATCTGTCATTAGACGTCGTGATGTAAGTCTTGTTTATTATTATTATTACTATTATTATTATTATTATATACATAACATGTGTTAGTTAAAAGCCAATTTATACGTTCTTTTACAGTTTTATGTGACGGTGGGCGTCTAATTAATCTGATCTAATTCCATTTGTATCATCATATATTCCATATCTATACCATTTAATTCCATATCATCAGTAGTTAGTTTAAAATGTTTGAATTAGTTAAAGTGAACATGTTTTAATTGCCAAAACTGTTGCCGAAAACTAATGTTACGATTAGTTTTCTGCATTTTTAAAATATACGAGCGTGGCAATGGTTGTGTTGGTGGTGAGAGAACATCTCTCTCTGTTCTCTCTTCGTCTCTGCTAGTCACTTTTTTATTAAAAATTAGATAAAAATTATATAAAAAATATTATTAAGATTTTATAAAAAAATTATTAAAAAAGGGGGGAAGAGGAGTTCAGTTATACGTGATGCTAAATCTCCTCATCACACTGGATGGTTAGTCATACAAGGCCATGTGATCAGTAGTCTGCACTGGCAAACTCTAGGGGTGCATTATGAGGATATCCTCAAGAACACGAGAGGTAATAAAGTAATTGCAAAGCACCGGACGCACCAGCAAGGTCAAGTGGATGACGTGTATGAAGGATCTCAGCCATTGACAGGATTTGACAGAATATGTCTTAACAAATTCATCATATTTGTGTGTTTTACTATTTTACGGTGTTATTTTCGTCATCTTAACCTTAATGGGTTTAGCCGGTCGGCCGAGCGGACAGCACACTGGACTTGTGATCCTGTGGTTCCGGGTTCGATCCCGGGCGCCGGCGAGAAACAATGGGCAGAGTTCCTTTCACCCTATGCCCCTGTTACCTAGCAGTAAAATAGGTACCTGGGTGTTAGTCAGCTGTCACGGGCTGCTTCCTGGGGGTGGAGGCCTGGTCGAGGATCGGGCCGCGGGGACACTAAAGCCCCGAAATCATCTCAAGATAACCTCAAGATAATGCACAGGCAGCAGTTATTCTGGGTCGCTGCCTTGCGATAACAAACATATTAATTAACTGACAAAACTTCGTCCATGATTGGATAAAACGCATCTAGATGATCATAGCTAGACGAGCACATCTATATAAACGCATTTAGGTAAGCGCACCTACGTTATCTTGAGATGATTTCGGGGTTTTTTAGTGTCCCCGCGGCCCGGTCCTCGACCAGGCCTCAACCCCCCAGGAAGCAGCCCGTGACAGCTGACTAACATCCAGGTACCTATTTTACTGTTAGGTAACAGGGGCATAGGGTGAAAGAAACTCTGCCCATTGTTTCTCGCCGGCGCCTGGGATCGAACCCAGGACCACAGGATCACAAGTCCAGCGTGCTGTCCGCTCGGCCGACCGGCTCCCTCGTACGTGAGAATATTTACGTAATTGAATCTAGGTGATCAGAAATAGGTGAGCGCAACTAGGTGGAAACATATTCACGTGAGCACCTATGTGAGCGCATCTAGATAAGCACCTAGATAGATGCTTGTTGACCAGACCACACACTAGAAGGTGAAGGGACGACGACGTTTCGGTCCGTCCTGGACCATTCTCAAGTCGACTTGTGAATGGTCCAGGACGGACCGAACGTCGTCCCTTCACCTTCTAGTGTGTGGTCTGGTCAACATACTTTAGCCACGTTATTGTGACTCATCGCCTGCACCTAGACAGATGTTTACCTCTGCTCTTCCGTTACAAAACAGTAAACAGCGGCCTGGTGGATGAGGCACTGTGCCAGAAGAGACTGCAGGCAATTACACTTGCTTGCAGAACGCTTTTTAATATTTAATATTACTTTTTAATATTTTCGTGGGTCTTTTTTTACATACCACTTCTAGCTTGTTGTGTTGTGCTTGTTACTCCACTCTGGTCAAGGAGGGAGACGAGAACCAGGAAAATAAGAAGCCAAAGATAAGAACATTAAATTGCAAAGGAGAAAGATAAAGACGAATGAGAGAAAAACAAACAATGATCTCATAAGAAATTGATCCCAGAACCAATGAATTTGAGGATCACCGGCGCTCTAGGTATATATAGACTGTCTGCCGCTGCTTCCCCCCGATCCTGCGACTCGCAGTCTCTCTCTCTCTCTCTCAACCCGAGAGAGAGAAAGAGAGAGAGAGAGAGGGAGAGAGAGAGAGACCGACCAATATGCTGAGTTGGTTTCTGGTTCGCTAAACAACACCTTTCCAGGGTCCGGGGCAGGGGAGGCGGGGCGAGAGGGTGCAATTTCGCTTCCCTAACTGCCAAATCCATCAGACCAGGAATATTTACACCGTCAGCTCCGCACGCTGAGAAGCGTGAATTCTGTACCAAGATGCTCGGGTTTGGTACCTCTCTTTCTCTCTCTCTCTAGACTGTCGTTCCGAACTGATGTGTTATATATTGTGTTCACAGCATCTGCGTCGTCCCCCCCAACAACTGCTGTATCTCCACATTGCTCTTATCTCCAACAACTGCTGCGGCTACATCATTCGCTGCATCCCAACACCTGCTGTGGAACACATGCTTTGAGGTAAAGGGGCCGAGTGAGCGGCGTCTCTATTGTCCTTAGTACCTATGTATTTCACATAGTTGTGAAATATATTCGCATATATTTTACATATATTTCACATAGTTGTGTCCGCAGCCTCCTTCCCAGTGGTCTATCATCATCACAGTGCATCTCCATCCCTTGTTATCTGTCTCTCTCTCTCTTTCCCCTGCTCTCTGATTCTATCTTTATTCCTCTCTCTCTCTCTCTCTCTCTCTCTCTCTCTCTCTCTCTCTCTCTCTCTCTCTCTCTCTCTCTCTCTCTCTCTCTCTCTGCCTCACGACCCACAAAAGATACAATACCAATGCAGCAATGAGAAGGAAAGAAAAACAAAAAAGCATGGCAAATGTACAGAAAAGTTAGAGTACAAAAGCTGAGGACG
Organism: Procambarus clarkii; assembly: GCF_040958095.1. Taxonomy (NCBI): domain Eukaryota; kingdom Metazoa; phylum Arthropoda; class Malacostraca; order Decapoda; family Cambaridae; genus Procambarus; species Procambarus clarkii. The sequence continues at coordinate 15,426,023 of NC_091193.1, forward strand.
AACCAAAGCTGTTTATAACTATATGAGGAGACAAATAGCAGTAAGAGACTCAGGCTTAAGCTGCTCAGGTTTTTGAGACAAGGAAAAAGTCTCGCCACAATGACATTGAAAACGACAATGTGGTGCAGGGAACTGAACAGGTGATTCCAAGAGGTCTTTCAAAATGAATCAATATGGAGATGAAGGTTGCAAGATGAAAGGTGGCCAGATGTGACGCTAGATGTGATATGTTACAGAAACTACATCTCACCACCCTAGAGGAGAGGACAAAAACGGAGAGGATATGATCCCAACATACAAGATAGTCACTAACAGGTTAAGCACGTCGCATAAAATGTTCAACACTGCACAGCACAAAATTGGTCAACCGCGTTGCTCCCACCAAAAGTCACAACACAGTGCTACACAACACAAGGAACACAGCGCCACGCAACACAACAAACACAAGAATAGCTACAATACGACACATCGCTCAGAAACGTGACACAAACACTCCTCAAAACAAAAATATATCCAGAATTTCCCCCTTTTTTACGGTCGTCAGTCAAAAAACAATCAAAACAGGGAATTGTAATCTTCTACGGTCCGTTCTTGTCTTCCTTGTGTGCAAATATTTGCGATTGGAGTGGATAAAAAAAATTATGTTATTTTAGTTTCGCGTTTTTGTGTATTTTGATGGTGTACTTGGCGGAGCTAAGATTCAGCTCCTGGGTCCCACCTCTAAACCTTCAATTAACCTTGGGTTGTGCCCTCTGTACGTGCCAGTCAGTGTATGTGGTCTGTTTTGACTAGTCCATCATTCGTGTTGTCTCTGTCTGTCCTCAGCTTTATCACCAGTTTCATCGTTAGCATTATCCGCGTGATGTTTGTGTAGAGTAAGTTTGGGTCGAGTCGTGGTTTTTATGGCCAATTCCTTTCGAAATGCCTCTCTGTTTCCTGTCTCGTGTTAAGGTATTGGTTCTATACAACCATACAATAATGTGTGCTTTATCCTGCTTTCTCGTGTATTTGAAATGGTTTCATGTCTTGGTGCTGGATTATTGCTAAACGTTTAATTGAATTTGAACAATGATTAATTTTTTTACTGCGCACTCGAGCGTGTGTGTGTGTGTGTGTGTGTGTGTGTGTGTGTGTGTGTGTGTGTGTGTGTGTGTGTGTGTGTGTGAGTGTGTGTGTGTGTGTGTGTGTGTGTGTGTGTGTGTGAGAGTGTGTGTGTGTGTGTGTGTGTGAGTGTGTGTGTGTGTGTGTGTGTGTGTGTGTGTGTGTGTGTGTGTGAGTGTGTGTGTGTGTTTTGTATGTTTGTGAGCGTATTTTCCTAGTATGTTGACATGTTTGTACTTCCTAGGAAATGGGCATACTTTTGACATGCATTACAGGAAGAATTACAGGTTAACCAGCCTGTGGTATAGGGCAGACATAACACTGCTGAACATTAAAATATATCGGTTCATATAAACGTTCATTGGGGGATTATAATGATTGGAATTTCACTTTCTTAAATTTAAATTTAAGGGGGTGGTATATGCGTGTAATTCTTAGGCACGGTACAATATATGGATATAATTTTGTTTCACCTTTACAATTACAATACAATTACAATA
>NC_091193.1:15432623-15445985 GCF_040958095.1 Procambarus clarkii
TACAGGTTCCTGAGCCTACTGGGCTCTATCATGTCTACACATATCTACACTACATGTGTGTGTGTGTGTGTGTACTCACCTATTTGTACTCACCTATTTGTGCTTGCAGGATCGAGCATTGACTCTTGGATCCCGCCTTTCCAGCTATCGGTTGTTTACAGCAATGACTCCTGTTCCATTTCCCTATCATACCTAGTTTTAAAAGTATGCATAGTATTTGCTTCCACAACCTGTTCCCCAAGTGCATCCAAGTGCATGTGTGTGTGTGTATGTGTGTGTGTGTGTGTGTGTGTGTGTGTGTGTGTGTGTGTGTGTGTGTGTGTGTGTGTGTGTGTGTGTGTGTGTGTGTGTGTGTGTGTGTGTGTGTGTATTTGAAACACGAAACGAGAGGCCTGATTTATGGTCAGCCCAGGTCACCGTTCCCCCCTGGAAACACGACACTTAAGATGACAAACAGAAGCTTCTGTTGCATCGCTCCTGTTTGCTCTAACAGTTGCCAGCAAAGTGTGGCTATTGGCTTTTATGTAACATCTTGCTTTCATATCGTTGACTTTTATGTTACATTTTACTTTCATATCGTTTTCTTTTATTTTTCTTAGCTATTTTTTTGTTGTACTTTTTTCTGCATCTCTCCGTGTGTGTCTCTCTCTCTCTCTCTCTCTCTCTCTCTCTCTCTCTCTCTCTCTCTCTCTCTCTCTCTCTCTCTCTCTCTCTCTCTCTCTCTCTCTTGCTCTCACACTCGCACACACACACACACACACACACACACACACACACACACACACACACACACACACACACACACACACACACACACACACACACACACACACACACACATACATTCACGGACCTGACCCCATAGATACTAAAGGAAGCTGCGGACAAAGTAATCGAGACATTAGTGAACATATGTATATGCTACACTAGAAACAATAGAGTTAAAACCCAGGAGGGTTGGGAATAGGCTAACACAGTCCCAACATAAGTAAGTAGGGGGGACTCCTGCAGGTATTAATTAAAGTACAAACCAGTATTAGACATATTCACACCCTACAAGGTGATGAAGAGCATCATCAGACCAGTTGAACACCTGGAGAAAAACACAAGGAACGTATCACAGCAGGTTCAGGAACCTGTACACCTGTTGATTGACGGTTGAGAGGCGGGACCAAAGAGCCAGAGCTCAACCCCCGCAAGCACAACTAGGTGAGTACAACTAGGTGAGTACAGCAGGTTCAGAAAGGAGCGGATCCTGCCTGACCCCACCGATAAGTATTCTATGACAGAAGTTCTCAGATAAGACAGGACGTGGACAGAATGACAAACTGCATTTTCTTCTATCTCCAAAGAATGTTGAACACTGTCGTCAACAAGAACCATGTTGCACACACGCCGAGGTGACTGGGAGAACCAAACTGAGAAAGAGTACATCCTAGCAGGCTCGAAACGGTAAGTCATAGGATGAGGACTCGGAACGGAGGATGTTGACCAGACCACACACTAGAAAGTGAAGGGACGACGACGTTTCGGTCCGTCCTGGACCATTCTCATACTTGAGAATGGTCCAGGACGGACCGAAACGTAGTCGTCCCTTCACTTTCTAGTGTGTGTGGTCTGGTCAACATATTTCAGCCACGTTATTGTGACTCCTCGTCTGCACTCGGAACTGAGAATAATATAACTATAGGGTTCCTGAAGTATCAGTCTAATTACCCCCATATTCTTGCTAATTACCGTAAATGATCTACTTTAGAAATGAGACTTCTTCCTACCTTGGTTTCCAGAGAACGCACAACTGACTAGAAAAAGAAAGACAGCGAATGACTGCAAAATAACGCAGGCGGACAAGAACACCTTCATGAATGGTCATACAAGTGGCTATGTTAATTCACTCGCAATATGCGTACAAGATAGTGAGGATGGGGTCAGGGGGGGGGGGGAAAAAAACTCATATTTACCATAAAACATGTACCTCCATAAAGAGAACTGACTTTTGAGGATACGATAAGGGAACTATAACCATATATCATTAAAAGATAACAAATGGAGACTTGATCACAACGTGCAAAATACTCTTGGGGGTATAAATAAGGTGTGATAGCAGTCAGTTCAGTAGTGATGGGGAGAAAACGAGAAGCAGCAAACACAAACTGGAAATAAAAACGAGTCTGAGGGCAATCAGGAAGTTCTCCTTTAGTGTACAAGTAGTTTACCAGTAGTCGATTTCGATAGTATTTCTACCTTCCGAGCCAGGCCCGAGGCGAGGCTTGTACGGTAATACCTTTGCTCCATCAGGCTGTTGCTGGCAGCGGGCCGAAGCTCCACATATCCAACATAGCTGGTATTCGAGCACCTCATGCATGATATTGTCCAATGGCTTCAAAATCTCCACTCGTATTCGGAGGAGATTTATTATATTTGGTGAAGGGAGGCTGAAGAACCGTAGGCCTCTGATCTTCAAAGTGTTATTCTAATTGTTCCTGAGGTACTCTGTTCTTCACAACACCTGTTCTCCATTTCCTACATATTTTTTCAGTCCAGTGAGTTATTATTTCATTGTAATTATTTAGGGCCTCACCTTTGAGTATGTTCCATGTATGTTCCATTATTATATGGTACCTCTCTCTCTCGTCTTCTTTCCAGACTGCATATTTTCGTGAGCCAGCGCCATCTACAGCTTCAGTCTCAAAACCAGATGATACATACATAAGACTTGGGTCCCAAGAACTGGAGGTCGCTCCCTGTCGGCCAAACAAGGTAAGAGGACACACACACACACACACACACACGCACACACACACACACACACACACACACACACACACACACACACACACACACACACACACACACACACACACACACACACACACACACATTTCCGTCTTCCATCATATAATGCTTCTGTACATTTGTTTCACCAGAAGGCCACCAAGTATCTGCTTGGAAAACACGTAAATTATATCACCTTAACCAAGAAATCATTTTCTCCTTAGGGTAGGAATTATTGCCCTATTAACGGAATAATTATATACATTTTTCTCATGTGTTTGTCTATTGTTGGCGCTGTCGTGATAAAGTGAATTATGTTTTGCATGTAACAAGGTGGACTGTGAAACGGATTGGTAATGGCGAGGGAGGGAGAGAGAGAGAAGGAGGGAGGGAAGGAGGAGGGAGAGAGGGTAGGAGAGGAACGAAGGGAGAGAGAAAGAGAGAAGGGGGTGGGGGGAAGAAGAGAAAGAAAGGAACAGGCTCTGTAAGTGAGAGAAACAGCTTTACCATTACATGTTAATTTAATTTTAATTTAAGACAAAGGAAAATGTCAAAGGTTTCAGCGGTAATAAATATAATTATTACAATTACAATAATAATGATATTAATCATAATATAAATAATAATAATAATAATAATAATAATATACAATATAATAAAAAGTGTCAATAGCTTCATCAAGATGAGGCAATTAGCACCAGGCTGCGATAACGAGCCCCTGGCTGCTGTTCCACAGGTGCCATAGGTACCCAGCCTCGCCAGCCACTGGGGTAGTTAGTGCACTCGCAGCTCTGGAGTGAAAGAAACCTCGAGGGTGAAACCCCAGCGGTGGAGAGGGGGCAGTAGTCTGGAGGAGCTGGAGCAGGAGTTATTGCTTGCGCGCAGCGACCTCATTTCTGTAGGATTCGGTAGGGGAAAGGAAATGAGAAAATGCAACCAGGCAATACAACGCTCACACGGAAATGTTGCAAGGGGGACATTATCGAAGGCACGGAAGATTCATTTCTTTGTGATCCTGGAGAGGTGCTGAGACCTAGGTAACGCGACGTCTTACTGACGTAGCTGCCATGGTTTATAACGGTACTACCAGGGATCAGATGATACCTCCCTTTATTCGCGTGTTTTAACGAGTGGACATCATCGTTATGCAGTTATGCATAACGTTATGCGTAACGTTATGCATCGTTATGCAATGCTAACATCTCTGAGGAGATGTTAAGAGTGATGTGTGGGTGTCCCCTCGGTGTATATCGAGTTGGTGTGGTGTAATTACACGCCTCTCCCTCTCTCTGTTTCTCTCTCTCTATCTCTCTCTGTCTCTCTCTCTCTCTCTCTGTCTCTCTCTCTCTCTCTCTCTCTCTCTCTCTCTCTCTCTCTCTCTCTCTCTCTCTCTCTCTCTCTCTCTCTCTCTCTCTCTCTCTCTCTCTCTCTCACAGTGACTGACTACCACCCTCTTCAAGCACCACAGGGTAAACTTTACCCCCTTCAAGATTGTGTACTTTATCGACTCGTATTTGGTGGTGAACGGAGGTTATTGGTTTCTTGTTTCTCGCTTTGTGTGTGTGTGTCTGTGCGTGACTACAGGGCTGTGTGTGTGTGTGTGTGTGTGTGTGTGTGTGTGTGTGTGTGTGTGTTTTCACCTAGTTGTGTTTGAGGGGGTTGAGCTCTGCTCTTTCGGCCGCCTGTCAACTGTCAATCAATCAACTGTTACTAACTACTGACTAACTCATTTTTTCCACACACATACACACACACACACACACACACACACACACACACACACACACACACACACACACACACACACACACACACACACACACACACACACACACACAGAGGAAGCAGCCCGTGTAGCAGCTGTCTAACTTCCATGTACCTATTTACTGCTAGGTAGCAGGTGCATCAGGGTGAAAGAAACTCTGCCCATCTGTTTCCGCCGGCGCCGGGAATCGAACCCCGGACCTCAGGACTACGTATCCAGCATGCGATCAGCCGCATTCAAAACAGCCTGGTTGACCAGACCATCAATCAGGAGGCCTGGTCAGAGACCGAGCCGCGAGGGACATTGATCCCCGAAATCAATGCAAGGTAGCGATCCTCTCGCATAACACATCGAATTTTGACATCAAAATCCCCAACGCCAAACTAAGATATATTTAAAAAAAAATCATAACTGTTCGCCAAATTGAAGTGATTTTACTTTTTCTATACGTGGGTCCACGGGTAGGTTAGGATTGGGCAATTTAGTACATCATATTATTGACGATGTGAACACTGGAGAGGATGTATGGTGACTCCTGAACACACCCGTTGAGTGACGTCTCCCTCTGGTCTCACCCTAAAACTATAGATCAGTGGCAGTGGTCTAAGGATACAGTAACTTAAGGATACAGTAAGTTACGCATACAATAAGCTATTAATACAATACGTTATAGATACAGTAAGCAATGGATAATTAAGGTATTGATGCATTCATTTTCAGATACAGTAAGCAATGGATACCGTAAATATGGATAAAGTAAGCTGTGGAAACAACAATTTATCTATCTCTCTCTCTCTCTCTCTCTCTCTCTCTCTCTCTCTCTCTCTCTCTCTCTCTCTCTCTCTCTCTCTCTCTCTCTCTCTCTCTCTCTCTCTCTCTATATATATATATATATATATATATATATATATACATACCGTAAACTATGGATAAAATATAAGTTGTGGATTCAGCAAGCTATTGATACCGTGAATAGATGATGATGATTATGGTATTAGAGATGATTGATGATGATTGATCGTAGTATTGCAACAACTCAGTTGCAGCGTGATGTGATCCTTACGATCCTCGTGGGAGAGAAGACACGAGGGTATTCATGAAGACATGTCGTGGCTCAGTCGATTAAGGCGCGTTTAGGATCCTCTTGGACGTAGGTTCGAACCGTCGTCACGGCCCTTGTGGATTTGTACAAGAGGGTAATTCAAATCACGAATGAAGAGAGCGAAAGGAAGGGAATGAAATGAATTCCTGAATGGTACCAATAATTAAAATATTGAAAGTATTCAAGATAGCAAAAGTAATGAAGATAACGCAAGCAATAAAAACGGCGAAAGTAATGAAAAATAGCAATATGTAATAAAGATAACGAGAGTAAATAACGTTAGTGAAAGTCACAAAAACATCCAAAAGTAATCAAGATAACGAAAAAAGGGAAAGGAAATATAAAAATGCGAATTTAAGGTCTCCTCCGTGGGAGGAATGTGGAGGAGAAACGCCCTTAAGGAACCTCACTAATTGCAATGCAAAGTGCAAGGGTCCCGCGAGACTTCCTTGCCTGTGATGGTAACACTGTCATATTTCAGTAGCTTTTTCTTCTCCTTTGAAGAAAGTTCGAAAGTTCGACCGGCGAAAGGGGGGGGGGGGGAGAAACATTCTAAGAAAAATTCAAACTTAGTAACTGGCCAAAGCCTTTTCGTTCAAGTTCTTGACGGGGGAATTTTTATTTTTTTATCTTGCTAATATGATTTGGGTGTCATCGTTACCGCCTGCTGATATGGCGCATAGATGGATGGATGGATAGATGGATAGATGGATGAGTGAGAGGGGGATGGCATTATTGGGTAATGACAGGTGGTTTAAACTTATTCTAATACACAGTAAGGAGGCCCATTCAATACCAGTAACTATACTTCTAAAGAATTCTTCTCAAAACTTGTTGATGCCTTTGGAAGTAAGTAATTATCAAATGAAGGCACGGAGCGATCCTTTGAAAGTAAAGCTGAAGTTCACCCACAAAAGGGAGACAGTATACACGAGGGACAGAAAGTATTGCAAACAAGATGCAGGAACCAGAGTTTCTATCCACACGTTGACTGTGAAAAGAAATCTCTATGTCACATACACCGGACAAGCCTAATGCTCTCCCAAGAAAACCATTTGCATGTGAATACTTGTTGTAGACCTTTTGTCAATCGTCAGCAGACCGCTTACTCACTGACGAATGGTTTCTGCAGATTTTAAGGTATATGAAAAAAAGATACCTTATGCCTTGTAACACAACATGTATTTACTAGACACAATAAATTTGAATCACAAGCCAAACTTTCAACATAACATGAAAATGCAACAACACGGACATTCAATACATCAAGCGCCTTTTCAAAGCCTTAAATGCGTTCTAAACCAAGATTCGAATCCCCCAACACGATCGTCAATACTCAAAGCTTCATATTTTATCGTGCTTCATCTTTCAAGGGAAGCGTATCTTAGCATCTGTCGTGGACATTTTCACTCTGGGGGCGACATGCCCTTGACGATGGCCCAGAATAACGACGACGAGAAAGTGCTTTCTCGAGGATGTCGCGAACTATGACCCGGGACCTGAAGAGGAGGAGGAGATGATTCAGGGAGGTTGAGGAGTATGAGTGGGAGATGAGAAGGAAAGGGAAGAAATTGGTGAGAAATAAGCAAAGATAAAAGCATTGGTTGAGTGTAAACATATGATGGGTGAGTGTGTGTGTGTGTTCTCACCTAGTAATTCCACTGTGTCATAGTGTGTGTGTGTGTGTATGTGTGTGTGTGTGTGTGTGTGTGTGTGTGTGTGTGTGTGTGTGTGTGTGTGTGTGTGTGTGTGTGTGTGTGTGTAAGCAGAGCATTGTATATAGCACCTTGAAAAAGGATGAAGATTACAACCGAATATTATAACTGAAATTTTGTATTTTTAATACACTTACACATATATTGGGGGGTCTTCACCTTCACTCAAGCACAATGACATTGTAGTAAGTTTTTTCAGTAATAATAATAATGAACAAATCCACAGGAGCCGTAATGAGGGATCGAACCTGTGCGCCGGGTGTTCCCAGACACCCTCTAGTCGACCGTACCCCGACATGGTCATATTTAATAATAATGCACAAATAAATCACATTAAGGTGATGCATCAATGAGAAAATCAGTTAGAGCCATGACGAGGATTCGAACCTGCACTCTGGATGGTCCCAAACACACGTCTTGAACCACTGGACCACGATACGCGCCACAAGTAATGATACACAGCGTATCGTGGGCCATTGGTTTAAGGCACGTGTATGAGAGTACCCAGAGTGCGGGTTCGAATCACCTCATGGCTCCAACTGATTTTCTCAGTATTAATAATAATAATTATTACTATTATTATTAAAATGATCATTCTCAAATTATTATGTGTCATTTTTAAGCTCATAAATCTGACTTGGGGGTTACCAGCTTATCAGGGGGTGTTGGGGGAGAGGGGGAAGAAGAGGGGGGAGACTAGTCTAGAAGTGGGGATGTTGGAGGAAAGGTGGGGGGGGGGGGGTGAGAACATGGGGAGAATGGGGGGAGGAAGAGACCCGGGCACAGCCACACCCCCCCCCCCTCTAGTACCTTCATTAGTACTATAAAACATGAACTTAACAAAACATAATACAAATAAAACCATGAGATGCATAACTGCAAACCATAGAAAACGGGTGATCAGCAATACACGAGGAAGCGACCGAGTTTTATACAAATAATGTTTTTTATTTTATATTTTATCAGCTACAGATGTTTCCGATGGGGAAAAAAGTATTGTATACGAATGAAATGAAACAACGATCACAAGAAGAGACTTGAGGCTTCACTTGAGCCACTGAGAGAGAGAGAGAGAGAGAGAGAGAGAGAGAGAGAGAGAGAGAGAGAGAGAGAGAGAGAGAGAGAGAGAGAGAGAGAGAGAGAGAGAGAGAGAGAGAGAGAGTGAGAGAGAGAGAGAGAGAGAGAGAGAGAGAGAGAGAGAGAGAGAGAGAGAGAGAGAGAGAGAGAGAGAGAGAGAGAGAGAGAGAGAGAGAGAGAGAGAGAGTTTCCCTGAGAGCCTGAGAGCTATACCATAATGCATGGGAATGGGGCGTGCGCTCAGAACTTTACTGGAGGAATGAGAGTGTGCAAACTGCGGGAACACATTTTTCCAGTCGGCTCTAGAAACGAATATCTTTGTAAGAGCAGAGTTTAGGGGAGAGATAAGAAGAGAGAGAGTGAGAGAAAAGTAGAGAGTATGGGAGGAATGAGGAGAGAGCAAAAGGAAAGGTATGAAAAAAGTTAATTGAGAGGAAGAAGTGAGTGTATGTGAGCGAGAAAGAGATACAGGAAAATGAGAGCAAGGGAGAGATAAGGAGAGAAAGCCAAATGAGCGAGATACGGAGATATGGAAAGAACAATCGTAATAAAGAGATATGGAAAGAGAGAGAGAGAGAGAGAGAGAGAGAGAGAGAGAGAGAGAGAGAGAGAGAGAGAGAGAGAGAGAGAGAGAGAGAGAGAGAGAGAGAGAGAGAGAGAGAGAGGAAGAGGAGGGATAAAGAGAGAGAGGAGACACGAACAAAGGAGAGATGGATAGAGAGGGGATTAGCCAATTATCAAGAGCAATCACTTAGTACGACTCTTAGAAGGAACATGAGGACAAGAGATGAAGTCGGAATATCAGAGCAGGTGACGACCAAAGATTACTACAAGGACTGAAAAAAATAGCAAAAGGATAAACAAAAGAGAACAGGATGAGGCTGAAGTAAGAAGTGCCGGTGAAAATAATTTGGGAAAGAAAGAGCATAAGAACAAGAGATGAAGAATTCCAAATGACCACACTAGGGAGAGAATTACCGAGGAGAAGTTGGGTTATAAGCAGATAGTCATGGACCTGGAATTGCAGGGTATTGGTAAGCCTTTCCCCTCGCAGGGTACCCGATACTCTCCCCTGATACCTGCAAGTCCTTGCCCCTGACCCCTGATCCCTGATTCTTACCTGGAGGTGGTTCTGTGAGTTCTACTACTTCCACCGAGCCCCGGGGCCATGCTTGACATGTAGGAGCTTGGTCCATCAGACTGTTGCTGGGAGGGGCACGCACGCTCACATAATCACTACAACCCGGATGGTTTGGAACTGTTTGCAAGGAAACTGTGTAATTGTTTTTCTTCAAGAAGTCCACTTTCTTTCCGGGAATATTTCTTATACTTGCTGGGAGGATGTTGAACAGTCGTGGACCTCTGATGTTTATACAGTCTTCTCTGATTGTGTCTATGCCCTCTCTTCTCTGATTGTGTCTATGGCACCTCTTCTCTGATTGTGTCTATGCCCTCTCTACTCTGATTGTGTCTATGCCATCTCTGATTGTGTCTATGGCACCTCTTCTCTGATTGTGTCTATGGCACCTCTTCTCTTCACTGGCTTTATTGTGCATTTCTTGTCATGTTGTTCATTCCAGGATGATGTTATTTTGCTCTGCAAATTTGGGACTTTGCCCAAAGAAAGTCTCTCAAAAAAGAAACAAATCTCTCAAAACCTGCAATGTTCGTGTTGGTATCAGTTATATTGTCAGGGGGTTCGGATATCACTCATCAAGAAGCTGGATTTTTCACTTTCATGTTGGTCATGAAAGTGGAAGATCCAGACTCCCTACCCTGATACCTGACTCCCTGCTCTCCCCTGGTGCATGACTCCACATCCTTCCCAGGTTCAGGGAGTAATCTGGTCTTCCATCTGAGCACTGCTCTTTTACCAGAACTTTCGGGTTGTGCGAATAAATAACAATAAGAGTTTTAAGGTTAATTCCTATCTAATTTGGTATGTTGTAAAATTGACTTACCGGGCATTTTATGTAGATATTTCAGTGTGTGTGTGTGTGTGCGTGTGTGTGTGTGTGTGTGTGTGTGTGTGTGTGTGTGTGTGTGTGTGTGTGTGTGTGTGTGTGTGTGTGTGTGTGTGTGTGTGTGTGTGTGTGTGTGTGTGTGAAAACAACCAAACCTGAGCCACATTCTTGGTAAATCCAGCTCCCTTAACAAAAAAGTACCAACCAGCACACTGGCAGTGCCAAGAATCGACAAATGAAATTAGAATATCCAAGTACTTAAAAAAAAAACTACTGCAGGTGGGTCCATCAAGGGAGATAAGATAGCGCCGAGTGCAGAGAGTTGAACCAACTTTGCCTGGCCTCAGAGCGCTTACACCAGCCAAGGATAAGTCTGATTAAATCCGCTACCTGTGGATGCTTCGCGTTCAGGTGAGGATGGGGGGGGGGGGGGAGGGCGGAGCAGAACATTGAATTGAAATTGAAATTCATTGTATTCTCTTAGTCTCCTGTGCGTGTGTGTTTGGTTGAATTTTCGTTTTTTTTAATATTTATTTTATATATAAATATAATTGTATTTTTATAATAAAATATTATGTGTGTAAATCACGAAGAAATTAAAACTTAGTGAATAATGTGACATTGGCGAGCACGAAGGGTAAAAATGAGATGGGAAGTTCCTTAAGTACTTTCGTATTAATCAATACATCTTCAGAAGGATGAATATTACATGTTGTTGTTGTTGTTTTAGATTTAGCTACTCAAAACGAAATGTCCATGTAGCACAGGCTATGGTGAGCCCGTAAAGGTGTCCAGCAGCTGGACACCCTCATAAATACTGTCAAGCAGTATAGACAGGGAGGAGGTGAAGTGATAAACAATGTCACTGTCCACAAACATAAGAGGACACTGCAGAGGGCGCAGTGACCAATATAGCTGAGTTCCAAGAACCAACAAAACTAACGATATATTATTGAAATAACTGAATTAATGATCTTACTCGAATAGTTTTTTAATGATCAATTAAAAATGGATCCAAATTATAAGACTGTATATAAATATAATATTCACATATATAAATATAATATACACATATATATAATATATATGTGTGTAAATCACGAAAATTAACACGTGATGAAAAATGTGATAGTGTTCGACCACGGAGGGAGAATTGAAACAGGAATTTCCTTAAGTACTTTCGTATATTAATACATCTTCAGAAGGAAATGAAGATGATTTCCTTCATTTCCTTCTGAAGGTGTATTAATATACGAAAGTACTTAAGGAAATTCCTGTTTCAATTCTTCCTCCGTGGTCTGACACTGTCATATATATATATATATATATATATATATATATATATATATATATATATATATATATATATATATATATATATGTATATATATATATGTATATATTTATATGTATATATATATATATATATATATATATATATATATATATATATATATATATATATATATATATATATATATATATATATATATATATTATGCGCATAAGTATCCACAAAGAAAATAAAACGAAAATTCCGAACGTTTTCGTGTTGTAACATATATCCATCCAAGAAATATCAAAGAAGCGAAGTCTGCTGCCAGCAGCCCTCGCTTCTCGCTGTCGTCTTGTTCCGGGGCTGCTGGCGGCAAGCCTCCCAACTCCCACCACTTTTGTCGCGGCGCCTCGCAACTCCCGCCACTCTTGTCGCGGGGCCTGGCAACTCCCGCCACTCTTGTCGCGGGGCCTGGCAACTCCCGCCACTTTTGTCGCGGGCCTCACATCTGCGGCCATCTCTTGGGACAGGCAGCGGGCCGAAGAGTGCAGGTCTGGGTGCGGGTTTGCGAGCATCATGAATGAGAGGGAATATCTGGCGGAGATAAAGAGAGGCGGGGAACTGTGTAGAGGCCAGCGTTGAACCGGACCGTGTTTGAGAGATAGAGACTCAGGAGCCCGGCTCTGAGGCAATGGAGAGAGAGCTAGAACCTTTAAGGTTTGCTGAGATAGTGAGATAGAGGGAAAACCTGTATTCACGAGACAAGCTGAGAGAGAGATAGACGATGTGAGAGAGTTATGCAAACGTGAGGGAAAAGTAGCAGCAACAAAATGAAAATAGTTTTGATATGAAAAAGGAAACAAAAACTTTTAATTATAGATATATAAAGTTGCCACCACTGGTTGTGTTTGTAAACTCTTCCACTTGGAGAAGAGAACATATGGGACCTGCGGAAGCCGTCTGAGGCTCCCAAGCATGCATTTGTATATTGTCTTCTTCTTCTACCCCCCCCCCTAGTTATATTTCGTTATTTTATATTTTATACTTTATTTTACGAGATTGGTTACCATATTGGTTAACCAGACGGTACAAAGTTCATTGTCACAAAATGTAGAACTCTTCAAGTTCCTCGGATGCTGGGAAGGAACCAAAAATGCAGCATTTTCTCCCTATTGTCACACTAAGGCGATAGAACAGGTATCTGGTAGCTCTTTGAATCTCTTATTGTTGCAGAGACTATTGTGCGTTTACTCTAAGAATCTCTGATGCATTGGGGACAATATTATATTGAAAATCCCCTTCTCAGCACTTGTGGGACTTTGCCTATTGTGTGTGTGTGGCAGTACAATCTACACGTCCAACACTGAAGTTGGGGTGACAGCCATGGTTGATAGGCATGTGTAGTACCACACAAGCTGTCTACCGTTCTGTTAGAGGTGCAGTCTTCAATACCAGCAGGATTGACTGAATTGTGGGATATTACAACATACTGGAGCGAAAGATACGAAAGGAAATACAGAATAGAACCAGCGAGGAATAAATGTGCCATAGGCACAATCAGAAAATACTGTCAGAACACATATTTATAATGTCAGAACATTATAAATATTGCCAGAACAAAGGTGGATGTCTTCAAGAGACACTTAGACAAGTTCTTGCAAGAAGTACCGGACCAACCAAGCTGTAGT
>NC_091193.1:15446485-15488985 GCF_040958095.1 Procambarus clarkii
GTTTGTCAGACTTGGCTGTAACCTCTGTAATGTTGCTTTATGCACCTTATTGCAACACCCTGTGTACTTTTCCAATCTAAAGAAGTGCTGAAAATGCTGAATGCTAAATGCTGAAGTGATCTTATTCAGGGAATAAGATCACTTCAGCATTTTTTTCAAGCTGAAGTGGTGTAAGTAGATATGGCAAGTGTGTAGATATCACACTCAAGGGGGTTATGCTGTTACTCACCATGCAGAGGTTAACTCATCGCACTCAAGCGGTTCTGCCATCATACTCAAGTGTTAAATCACCACACTTGAGGGGCTAAGTCAGTATACTCAAGGTGCTAAATCACCACATTCAAGGGGCAAAGTCAACACACGTAAGGCGATAAGTCATCACACGCAAAGAAGTGTCATCATCCTACTCAAGTGAATTTGGTCATCTTTTTCATTCACTGTATTCACCACTTCGTAATCGCCCAGAAGAAGGAGGGTTAATTATACTGCTTAATGAAGAACTGCCGCATCTTCTTAAAATTTACTAATGCGTCTTAATGCTTACTGAAACACCTACTACATCTTGGTGAGAGTAACTAATGCATCTTAGTGCTTTATGGGGCCATTAACGTATCTTAGCGAACTTAATTATTACAAATCATTTTTTTAACTGCATTTTTTTAACTGCATAATTAACTAATGCACCTTACGGCTTAATGGGGCACTTAACACAAGTTACTGTAAGTAACTGATGCATCTTAATGTATCCTGAAGCTCATACTGGGTCTTAATGGTAGTATACACTTTGTAGTTCTTGCTTCACTTAGTAAAAGTAACGAGTGCAATTTTGAGAAAATTACTAATATATCTTAGCCAAATTAACTAACGCAGCTTAGTGCATATGGAGACCCCCTTGCTTCGTCTTGGTGAAAATAACTAATCGATATACTTACTAATAAAATCTTGGAACAATCAATCAATCTTGATAGCAATCATACAATCTTGACTAATATATCTTGGAGAGGGTCCTACCAGCATCTTACTCATCGTATATCTCTGTGTGCTCGTTGGAGGCTCTCTAAGTGCATGTCTTGAACATAATTAGCAGTTATGTACTTTAAAAAACAATGTGGACAAGATAGGAGTAATTCAGGTATTAAGTGCACTTTAAGCTACGCAGGAGGTCTCTCATATGTGTCTGTTCCATACTAGTTTTGCAGGTGCAGATTGCATTGCAAATCGTGCAAACTGCACCTAGGAGGAGCCTGCCTGGTGGTGGAAGGGGTGGAAGGGGGACGGGCAGTTCGGGGGAGTGTCCAGGAGCTGAGGTAATGAGCCATTGTGGTGGTGAATAGGGAGGTTGTCTGAGAGATAATTGTTTTGTCGATCTCTCTCTCTCTCTCTCTCTCTCTCTCTCTCTCTCTCTCTCTCTTTCTCTCTCTCTCTCTCTCTCTCTCTCTCTCTTCTCTCTCTCTCTCTCTCTCTCTCTCTCTCTCTCTCTCTCTCTCTCTCTCTCTCTCTCTCTCACACACACAAACAACCGATGCTCGAAAGGCGGGATCCAAGAGTCAATGCTCGATCCTGCAGACACAACTAGGTGAGTACACACACACACACACACACACACACACACACACACACACACACACACACACACACACACACACACACACACACACACACACACACACACACACACACACACACACACACACACACACACACACACACACTCACTCACGTGTTCCAGAAAACAATTACTCGCTCGAAACGAGATGCAAATTTATCTTCACTTCGGCTTCAACAGTTTCATGAAACAATTGGCTGATAGAACTATTCTTATGTGTTGTATTTCATTTTTATTTAGTTACATTTAAGTTTTTATTGTAGTTACTGATTTTGGTAGTTATTGTTATCCTTATTATTGTCTATCATTATCACCTAACACCAGGCGTAATAATGGTCCAAGACTGACCGAAACTTCGTGGTTTCATCATCTTCTGATGATGTTTGGTCGTCCATATCTTCGGCCACGTTATTGTGACTCATCGTCTGCATGCGGTGTTTCATAAATTTCCTACAGATAACCTACAGTAAGATTATTTACAAAGCTGCTTTTAATACCAACAAAATCCAACCTACTACTGTTTGTTAGGTAGATACTGACTAGTCCAGTCGGTCTGTGTGGATGGAGACCGAGCACAACCACTTCTCAATGGCGGTAAATGGTCCGTCAATGCCGAGGTGGAAAGGCTCAAGACCTCTAGACAGGTCCAGCAAGTCAATGTGTGACGCTGTAATGGCCTTAACAAGTTCTCGCTTTAACAAGTCACGTAGACGGGTTGGTGACGAGCACGGCCTGATACCAGGCGTGGTATCTGGTGAGCTTGGAGGCTCACACAGGTACTCTAGGGCGGGCCTATAGTACCTATATTGGCGGCCCTATAGGTACTATATTGGTTCCCGTAGTTAGGGGCAGTTAGAGTTTATTCTTACCGTGTTCTCCAATGGCCAATTATGTCTCTTCTCCCCAGGATGCAGTTGTCTAATTCCCGGGTACTCCCAAGTAGCAATTTACTGATTGGTGAATATGAGGCATCAGGGGGAAAAGGAAACGTTGCCCAATAGCTTCTGTTTCCATCCTGTCCTGTTAGGAAAATTGTAACGCGGGATCCGAACGCTGTTACCACTGCGTCACAAGACAGGCCGGAGTGACGGGGATGACGGGGATGGAGGGTTAACAGGAACTCTGGGGACTTGGAGGAGTGGGAGGGTGTGGGCTGGGGTGATGAGGAGTGTGATGAGAGGGGTGTAAAGGGGTGTAGAGGGGAGGTGGGGAGGTGGGGAAGCCGGGTGGTTGAAGGGGAGTGTGCAGGAGGTGATAA
The DNA here is from genome assembly GCF_040958095.1 of Procambarus clarkii. Lineage (NCBI taxonomy): Eukaryota > Metazoa > Arthropoda > Malacostraca > Decapoda > Cambaridae > Procambarus > Procambarus clarkii. The sequence goes on from NC_091193.1 coordinate 15,449,350, forward strand.
TGAACCCAGGTGACTGACGTGAGGTGCTGAATATTCAACTAAGAGCTGCAGGTGTTGACTGCAGTGTTGGTGGAGGAGTTACACGCACACCCGCAACACCCCTGACACACTACAACACCCTGACACACTACAACACCCCTGGCACTCTACGACACCCCTGGCACTCTACGACACCCCTGGCACTCTACGACACCCCTGGCACTCTACGACACCCCTGGCACTCTACGACACCCCTGGCACTCTACGACACCCCTGGCACTCTACGACACCCCTGACACTCTACAACACCCTGGCACACTACAACACCCTGTCACTCTACAACACCCTGGCACTCTACAACACCCCTGACACTCTACAACAACCCGCAACACCCAGGCATTCTACAACAGCCACAACTGCACTATAATACCCACCTCTCATACAACAAAACACCATAGAGCATAAGACATATATAACTCGCACATCACAACCCACAACACCATACACCCTCCCTTCACCATACTCACACTACATCACAAAATTCTACAGCCCATCACATATACCTAAACATCACACAAGGCAGCTTCAACATTATGCCCAGAGGGTGATGAGAGTGCCTACAGGGTGCCAAGGGTGCCAGGTACGCTCAATCACTCGACTAATTGCGACAGTGTGTATGTAATTAGACCGTCTTCATATTCGAAGAATCCCTTCATTTGGCAACTTAGGAATGTAAACAAACCCGAGGGTTGCCAATTAGTTGGATATTATTAGGTGACGAGTGAAGCGAGAGAACAAGAGAGAGATATACACGATGTATACTCCACTTCTTGGTGTATACAGGTGTGTATATATGTATACTGAGATTGATTAATTTATTTGCCAGTTTACTCTAGTCCTGAACTATTCTCAAGACTAAGGTATACTTGCTGGTTGGTCAATACGTTATTGTGTTGGCCTTAATAATCCTCGCGAGATTGATAGGTCTGAAGCCCAACACCAAACCAATCAATGGAGAGAAGTTTGGGTATTTGGTAGGGACAAAATATGCAAGTTGGTGGACACTGTAACTTGAGCCTTGATGATGCTCAGTACGTGTTATCTAAGTTCATTGTGAAGACTGGGAAAGCTACTCTAGTGCTCTAGATTAGCAGCCTAGAAATAGAAATAGATTAGCCTAGAAATAACACACACACGTTTTCTAGCAACACAAATTGGTTGCTAGTAGCACTTTCAAGATACATGAACTGTATATTGTTGGACAGATACTCCAAATCATTGATGAACAAAAATGAACACATTGGCAGTTCAGTAACCTGCTCTTCGTGCCTGTCAGAGGCGCACCAGAGCCTGCCAAACTGCCCGAGTTAAACATTCGTTAAACATTAACTCAAATAAACTTAACTGTTGAAGCAATAAACTGACCCTCATAAAAAGATACTTCTTACACTTTTGATGTTTTTTTCTTCAGTACTTTCAATGTTCCAACATGTGCTGGCCTGCCATTTTCCACACAACTCGACCCCGTCAAACCAGTTCGTGTTCTCTGATTCTCCTGGCCAGGATTCATCCAGCATTTACGTATCCACTTGCGAAACTTGTACATCTATCCTTGATCATTTGTAGATCAGGTATTTGTGTTCCCAAATGGCGAAAGCGAACACAATAATTTCTCTACAATCTCACTATCATTTTAAAGATTAATAACATTAATTCTTCTTTACGACGTTGAGTTTAAGAAGTAATATGTTATAAAGACACTTTTTTTTTAATATAAAAGGATATAAAATACATATTTAGGTACAGTGAACTTGAATCTGATGACCAAGTCAAGAGAAATCTTACCAGAGTAGCTAGACAATTAATGAGGAGTGAGTACACTATCACAATTCCTCACTCTGCATTACGGGCTCACCATAGCCCGTGCTACTTGGAACTTTTGTTCTGAGTAGCTGAATCTAAAACAACAACATCACTCTGCATCACCAAGTGAGTTTCTCTCGCAGCAGCAGCAGTCAAACCGGCATCATCTAAAAGCCCACAAGCAATCCGAATGTGACAGCCCGGTCGTAGACAGAGCAGCTACAGTGTGACCCGACACTGCATCAAGACAACATGAGATTGATTGATTGATAAAGATTAAGCCACCCAAGAGGTGGCACGGGCATGAATAGCCCGTAAGCAACATGAGATTGATTGATTGATAAAGATTAAGTCACCCAAGAGGTGGCACGGGCATGAATAACCCGTAAGCAACATGAGATTGATTGATTGATAAAGATTAAGTCACCCAAGAGGTGGCACGGGTATGAATAGCCCGTAAGCAACATGAGATTGATTGATTGATAAAGATTAAGTCACCCAAGAGGTGGCACGGGCATGAATAGCCCGTAAGCAACATGAGATTGATTGATTGATAAAGATTAAGCCACCCAAGAGGTGGCACGGGCATGAATAACCCGTAAGCAACATGAAGTCGCGCGTCTAACAGCGGTAATTAAGGCTTCCAGTGAAGGAGATTTTTGGTTATTAATACATGCAAAGTCTCTATGCTACAGTGGTTCGTTGCTGTACTGTTCCCAGTGAACCTGGGGGTGTGTTAATGGCGAGGCGATACGGTCCGCATGGTTTGATCTGCCAAATGGCACACGGGGGGGTGGGGGGGGAGAATGGCACTCTGGGAGTAGTAAAATCGATGACATAATCAGGAGGAAGCTAACTATAGTCGGGTGCCGAGGAGTCTTCTTTCCTAATGTGCCGCAAATCTGTCAATGCCGCTAGTTTCCCGCACGAGGCTACAGTGCACGAGGCTACAGTGCACGAGGCTACAGTGCACGAGGCTACAGTGCACCAGTGGAAGAACTATTACAAGCTGGTGTGTATTCACCTAGTTGTGATCACCTAGTTGTGCTTGCGGGGGTTGAGCTCTGCTCTTTCGGCCCGCCTCTCGACTGTCAATCAACTGTTTCTACTACTATTACTATTTTCTTTTCTTTTTTTCCACACCACACACAGACACACCCCAGGAAGCAGCCCGTGACAGATGACTAACTCCCAGGTACCTATTTACTGCTAGGTAACAGGGGCATAGTCAGACCCTGTTCTCTCTCTCTCTTGGCCTAGGATGAAAGAAACTCAGCCCATCGTTTCTCGCCGGCGCCGGGGATCGAACCCGGGACCACAGGATCACGTGTCCAGCGTATTGTCCGCTCGGCCACCAGCTCCCTCTCCCTGTGTGGGACTATACGTGTGTGTATCAGTGTTGGCCAACACCTACAGTTATCTCAGCGTCAGTCAAGCGGGTGACACCAACACCCACAGCGAATTAGCAAAGATCGGTGAGTAAATTTTATTTTTATCATCATTTGAATCTTGTGCTCTGTTGTATCGGACATGCTTGGCAACTTGAGCAAAAACTCCCCAAAACTCCAGAAGTTGTCTCGAAGATCTAGATTCTACGCTCGTCGAAACAAGAAGAGATCGGAGGGGAGCCAGCTCAGCCCGTCCTTCTAAAGTTTCCCAACGTCAAGAAACTGTCGTACTAAACTGTCCTCTCTCCTATGCTACCAGAGGACCCAAAACAGAAAACGGGACGGTATGTCAATTTCGCGAGCCTCTTCCATTTTCTAGTACGATGTTTTTTGGCCTTATAGGCAAAGCATACGTCAAAATGCCACGCGCTATTACGAGGGCGGGTTGACCAGCTACCTTCTTTTTTCCCAGAATCTCGGTATGACATTTCAGTGGGGAAAATGCACACTGTTTTCCCGGTACGAGTCCAGCATTTCAGGAGCTCGAGGGAGAACTAAGACTTCTGACATTTACTGTGTACCTTTGTAACCAACCTAACCTGTAAATATCAACACAAGACAACACGAAACAATGGGTATAAATTGGATAAATTTAGATTTAGGAAAGACTTGGGTAAATACTGGTTCGGTAACAGGGTTGTTGATGTGTGGAACCAATTACCGCGTAACGTGGTGGAGGTGGGGGTCCCTCGATTGTTTCAAGTGCGGATTGGACATGTATATGAGTGGGATTGGGTGGTTATAGATAGGAGCTGCCTCGCATGGGCCAATAGGCCTTCTGCAGTTGCCTTTGTTCTTAAATACGAGGCCATCCCTCGACCAACCAGGCCGGCTAATATCAAATAACAGAACAAATAAATAGAACAACATCAATAGCTTATCATCGTTGTTCATATGCAGTATCTTCCCAAAACATCACTTTTGGTTTACTCTCCACAGCTTTCGTGAGAGGATAATATGCCCCAGCTGTTTACACCGATTAAAATATCATAATAAAAGTGTTTAAATTGCATCAAATTAAATGTACCTTTGAAGGACATTGGTACCTGAGATTATTGGGTTGCTGGTTGATGATCCTTTTTGTATAATGCAGAAAGTATTCTCGAAATGCGATTAATGAATAGAATAAACGCTTTGGACAAAAGTTATTATAGATAAGTATTCTGAATCTGAGGAGAGAGAGAGAGAGAGAGAGAGAGAGAGAGAGAGAGAGAGAGAGAGAGAGAGAGAGAGAGAGAGAGGAGAGAGAGAGAGAGAGAGAGAGAGAGAGAGAGAGAGAGAGAGAGAGAGAGAGAGAGAGAGAGAGAGAGAGAGAGAGAGAGAGAGAGAGAGAGAGAGAGAGAACAAACCCACTCACAACATCCACCAACATTCTCCCCGATATCGTCCCCTTCCTCATGGAAAAAAGGACTGTTATATATTAGGGTGTGGAACCCATTCTCTAGCCCCGCCCCGCATCCTGTAGGAGCCAGGACTTGGATAGGTGATCCATCCCCCCCTCTCCCCCCCCCTCACTACCTAAACACAGGGGTTGGACGGATGATCAACGGGCTTGCTTCATGCAGGTCGACGTTCGATCCCGCACCGTCCAAGTGGTTAACAACCATTCTTTTCCCCCGTCCCATCCCAAATCAGTATCCTGACCCCTTCCAAGTGCTATATAGTCGTTATGGCTTAGCGCTTTCTTCTGATAGTTGCCCCCCCTCTCTCTCTCTCTCTCTCTCTCTCTCTCTCTCTCTCTCTCTCTCTCTCTCTCTCTCTCTCTCTCTCTCTCTCTCTCTCTCTCTCTCTCTCTCTCTCTCTCTCTCTCTCTAAGGAGAATGAAGGAAGGCTAAGAGAGAATTTATCATTGGCACGCTGGAATTGGGTTCCTGTAGGAGTAACTTGTCTGCGGAAACGTTGAGTAAGCAGCACTGGAGACGACTAATAGTGTCGAGCACCGTGCGGTGACGTTGGGTCGTGTTCAGGGTCGTTGGGTCGTGTTCAGGGTCGTTAGGTCGTGTTCAGGGTCGATAGATCGTGTTCAGGGTCGTTGGGTCGTGTTTAGGGTCGATAGGTCGTGTTTAGGGTCGTTAGGTCGTGTTTAGGGTCGTTAGGTCGTGTTCAGGGTCGTTAGGTTGTGTTCAGTGTCGTTAGGTCGTGTTCAGGGTCGTGTTTAGGGTCGTTAGGTCGTGTTCAGTGTCGTCAGGTCGTGTTTAGGGTGGTTAGGTCGAGTTCAGGATCGTCAGGTCGTGTTCAGGGTCGTGTTTAGGGTCGTTAGGTCGTGTTCAGTGTCGTCAGGTCGTGTTTAGGGTCGTTAGGTCGAGTTCAGGATCGTCAGGTCGTGTTCAGGGTCGTTGGGTCGTGTTCAGGGTCGTTAGGTCGTGTTTAGGGTCGTTGGGTAGCCGTGAAAAGCACCGGATATAGTTGACTAGCGTTGGTAATGAACAGGGTTCGACTGAGTACTGGTGCAACGTTGAGTAACGGTAATTAGTGATTAATAACGTGAAATAGTGATGAGAAGCGTTTAGTAACGAAGATTAGCATTGAGTAGTACCGCGATGAGCTGTGTTGAGTAACGTTGACTTCCTGTGATGAGAAGCCTAGTTATAAGTGAGTAGTTATGAATAGCAAAACGCACAGCTGCGAATTATGCACTAACTAAATTTCTAAACTAAAACGCACTAACACACTTTCATTGTGTTAGTGCGGCGATGCGCCTCGTTTGATCACGGGGGCATTGATGAGCCCTGGGCTCATCATCTGTTTATATGATAGCAGTCTGTAATGATGTAATGACATAGCTAGTGAGGTAGATGGCACAGGAGATAGCCTTTCCGTTCAGAGAGAGAGAGAGAGAGAGAGAGAGAGAGAGAGAGAGAGAGAGAGAGAGAGAGAGAGAGAGAGAGAGAGAGAGAGAGAGAGAGAGAGAGAGAGAGAGAGAGAGAAGAGTGAGAGCGACCAAGACAAGAGAAAGATGTTCAAGTCAATTTGATAATTGAATTATATATGAATGTAAATATATACCTTAACAAATAAAACTACACATTAAAACAACAAGAGGACAATAACAACACGACCAATTCCTCAGAGACTACCAGCTATATTTACCACACAACTACCAATATCAATAAGTGCTCTACCACCTTAACTCTATTCAAAAATGTTCTCACAAAATTGACAGACAACAGCATATTTATACAGAGAGGTGACCGTAAAAAATAACATTTTTGTGTAAGGTGTGAGAGATGGTGATTAACTCTGGACAATATAGCGGGGATTGGCTGGGCCAATCCCAGGGAGGGAGGCAGGGTGTAGGGAGGGAGGGAGGGAGGGAGGGAGGGAGGGAGAGAGAGCCTAGGGAGGGAGGGAGGGAGGGAGAGAGAGCCTAGGGAGGGAGGGAGGGAGGGAAGCTGGGCCTTGGAGGGGGAACTTAAGAGTGAACATAACGCATCATCTGACCCGTCCTCTTACAAATAACGTCGCTTTTTGCTCGCATGTTACGGGCTCACCATAGCCCGTGCTACATGGGCATTTCGTTCTGAGTAGCTAAATCTAAAACAATAACAACGATCGCATGCGCGATATGGCCAGAAATGGACGTAATTTGAAATTAAATCGGCTCACGAAAGTGATGTACTGTCCCGTTTTCTGTTTGGGTACACCACCAGCTTAGTCTATTAGGTTAGGAGAAGAAACTTTCAATTAACGGTTTTCATGACGTTTTGAAACCATTAGGAAACCTTCCTGCCATCTTAACTAACCAGAGGACCCTTAACTTGCTGTTTTGAAAAAAAATCAAACATTTATTTTCAATTATTTGTTTTTAAAATTATATTTTCGGCCATACGGGCAAACGGCCAAATTTAGAAGTAATTTATAAGTGGACAGGTTGATACAGAGTCAGACATCAGCAGAATATAAAAGGGCAGCATATACCATGCTGATAAACGTCCGGTTTACCGGACGTTAAGGCTTTAAGGCTTCAGGGAGAAAGGGAAAACTTAGACAAAGATCCCTTCCGCGCGCTGTATTCAGCCTTTGTGAGACCTTATTTTGAGCATGTTGCCCCTGCATGGAACTCCTACTTAAAGACGTACAACACAAAATTAGAAAAATGTCCAAAAATATGCAACAAGGCTCGTTCCAGAGCTATGAAGAAAGACTGAGGGAATTGGATCCACTACACGGTGGTGGGGGACAAGGAACTGGAAACAGACGAGTCACAGGGATGTTAGAAAGAACTTTTCTAGTCTACATGAGGAAGTTGTCGAACCCAATTCGATACATTAAATGTAAATATGATAAGAAAAACGATTGAAAAGGGTTAATACATTGAACCAATGCTGGTCGGATCATCAGCCGATGCTCGATCCTGCAAGCTCAACTAGGTTAGAAAACAAACACAAAAACACACACATAACAAACATTCGTCCAGGATTTTATATACAATTTATATAAGACCAATTATGGAATATGCTGCACCAGCGTGGGGATCCTAATCTCGTTAAACACTAAACGAAGTTGAAGAGAGTTCAGAGATATGCCACCAGCCTAGTCGCAGAGTTGAGAGGTATGAGATGCGAGGAAAGACTGAAGTAATTTAACCTCACATCACTGGAACAGAGAAGATACAGGAGAGAAATGATCACCACATACAAAATGCTCAGGAGATATAGACAAGGGAGATAAGGACATATTATTTACACACATACACACACACACACAGACACATACACACACACACACACACACACACACACACACACACACACACACACACACACACACACACACACACACACACACACACACACACACATACAGGGGCCACGCGGCTGAGTGGACAGCGCTCGGGAGTCGTAGTCCTAAGGGGCCCAGGTTCGATTCCCGGCCGAGGCAGAAACAAATGAGAAGTTTCTTTCACTGATGCACCTGTTCACATAGCAGAAAATAGGTACCTGTGAGTTAGACGGCTGCTACGTACTGCTTCCTGGGTGTGTGTGTGTGTGTGTTACAAATATATATATATATATATATATATATATATATATATATATATATATATATATATATATATATAAATATATATATATATATATATATATATATATATATATATATATATATATATATATATATATATATGCGAACAAGCCTGAATGGTCCCCAGGACAATATGCAACTGAAAACTGTTATATATATATATATATATATATATATATATATAGAAGGGAGTACCACCTCTAGCTGGAAGAAGGGGGACCCATAGCCTCGGAGGAAACCACGCATAACGCATTAGAGGGAATGTTTAGATCCCCTCCAATACAGTTTCTGTGTGCTTTTCTCCTACCACCCCCTTCCTTGAATATTTTTGTGCTTTATTATGCATTTGATGGTTACAAGATATACATGGGTTGATACAAAAATAATAATGCAAAAAGGTGCTTAAAGGTTATGGATCTCTTGAAGAACACAACAATGGGAAACATTGATGAATGTCACAGACGGGTTCGATCATTGTTGCAAGTCAAACACTTCTTCGAATTCCTCTGAAGTTGGACTAGTGCCCAAGACGCAACAGGCATTTCCTCTCTGAATCGCAACACTGAGGCGCTGGAACAAGAAACTTTTTGCTCTCTGGTCTTTTGTAGCGCTGATCAATTTGTCCCCCAATTCCTTCAGGAACTTCAATGCACATTTTCCCCACGAACCGAGGGTCTCCGAGCCGATCGGAACAAAGCTGTAGCAGTGTGCTAGACCTCTGTATTTAATAATTTTCTGCGATTCCCTGAAAGAAGCAGCACCACCGCTTTCACGTGTGCTGTAGTGGAGGTAGGTACTGGCCAGTGTGGCAGCGCACGTGTAGTCCCATACCACTTGCTTACCATCCTTCCAAGGTAGCAAGGTGACCCCATCAGGGCGCTTCTGAGGGTCGTTAGGTCTGGATAAGTGTGGTTCTCTTTGTGCCGGGCAGCGGGCTGTGGCGAGGCTCCTCTTGATGATGTCGTTGACTTCTTCATGTCTTGCAATTTTACCCTGTGATTTACGACATACCAGACCATGACGACCATATTGGTCTGCCATCGCAGTTCCGCAGATGCACCTATGTTCGGTGAGGATGGGGGCGGCAAGGCGAAGGGCAACTCCAATGCGGAGAGCGTCATGACTGAGGCGAGTTCCCAGGGCTGCATTGGGCACAGCAAATAAAAAATCCCCGGCGTGGGGTGCTGTTACCGCTAGGAGGCGGGCTTTGTTTTCAGCATCAGCGTTGTCAATCATTGCTGTGACAGTCTTTTCCATTATGGGGCTATCCCAGTGGGCCTGCTTGTGGTCTTTTGGGACTTGTGGTCGGGGTTGAGGGTGTGCAATGGTGTCCCATTGTCTGGCTGCTTCGATGAACGTTTGATCACGAGTTCCCGCTGTCTCTCTCATACGCTCTGGTAGGATCTGCCCTACCAATTCGTTGGCTGCTGTACATGAGGATAAGAATGCTGGAAGTGCTACCTCAGTTGCCTTTCGTATGCCTATCCCTCCAAATCTCACTGGTAGTGTTGCTTGGTCCCACTGACTGTCATCTAAATCTAGGTTGAGCGCCTTCCTGAATATTGACCTGAGGAGCTCATCATATTGATTTAGAAGTGGGTTGCCAAAAGTTGGTGCACACCTTAAGAAGTATGTTAGCCTGGGCAGGGTAAGGCACTTTGTGAGAAGGTAGAGGGCATCGTGGGAGTCCAAGTCCCCAATTCTCTCTTCCATCCTCTTTAGGTCTCTAAACTTTTCGTCAAGGACTGCAGCAATGGCATTGTGGCCCAGAGGTGCTCCGAGTAGTGTGCTGTCGGTAGGTTTAACGACTGAGGCTTCTGGTAGAACTGATTTCACTGCTCTAATGATTACTTCACTAGATGCAATAATTTCGCACTTGGAGGGGCTAAGAACGAGACCCATGGACTCCCCCCGTGTCTTCACCAGCTGTAAGTCTTCTAGCAGGGAATCTTGTGTGCCTGCCAGAGTGCCGTCATCCAGGAACCAGATGTTGAGCTCGCTGGACAGTCTGGTTGTAATTTCTCGAACCGCTATGCAAAAGAGGAACGGTGCAAGTGGGTCACCCTGTTGAATTCCCTCTGCTGAGGTGACTTCATGTTTGCCAAACAGGAGGGTTGAGTCTTTGCTGTAGCCTGCTGACACAAACGGGAGAATGCTTGGGCAATGTTCCTGGACTGCAGTGAGGATTGCTTCCCTTTTGACCGAGTTGAAAGCGTTTTTAAAATCTAATTTTACTACTGCCTGGTCTTCAGTAAGAGAGCTAATGTAGGCTCGTGCAGCATGAGCCGCTGCTTCACAGCCTTGGGGGACTCCAAACCCCAGCTGGTTGGGTTGCAGCATGGTGGCTGCTTCCGTTCGGATACTTCTGACAGCAGCCCTTGCAACTAGGCGGCGAAGGGTATTACCAACGGCAATGGGTCTGATTCCTCCCCCCTTCTTTTTGAGGGCACATAGGGATGCACCAAAGAAGAATGGTTTGATTTCATCAGGGATTAACCCGGCGAGGCAGTTGTTGACAAACGTTGTGATTTCTGTCAGGAGCGCTTCTGCAGCTGGGCCAAGAACGGGGTTCACCATTTCCTTCACATGTTGAGGTCTTACCCCTGTGTAGCCTCCTGAGGAGCCCGGGGGAAATGAAACGATAGCTTTATAAACCTCTGACTCCCGGAGGACGAGAGGTTCCTGATTAGGGGCGAGCCTGACCTGTGGGGGAGGTCCACCTACGGCCCTGACGGGGTGTTTTTCTCTCAGTGCTTGGGCTGTGGTTTCATCCCTGGGCAAAATTTTGTCCTCACTTGTGATTAACCTGAGTGCCCCGACTGTATTGCCCTCTTCAATTTTCTTGCTGACTTGGGTACCTAATTTTCTGTTGTCGCTGATTGTCGTACTTGGTCTGCCTCGGCGGTGTTTGGTGTGTTTGGGGAGGCGGACTAGGTTGTCAGCCCTCGGAAAATCCCTAATTGCTTTATTGACGGATGAGGCCAGTGTCTTGCCTCCTCTGTCTGGTATACCTAAGCATGCATTGCCAAAAAGTAACAGAGATTGTATATATATATATATATATATATATATATATATATATATATATATATATATATATATATATATATATATAGGATAATACATAAAATAGAGGATAAGATATAATACTCTGCAGGCACAAATAATAAATATAAACAAATTGTAAATACACACACACATACTTTATTAAATGTTTTCATTTGAAAAGGGAATTGTAATCTGATTCAGTCGACTGGGAAACAATGATGTTTTTTTGTGTGTGTCCCAGGAAGACTGCCTCCACCACCCTCCCACATGTGACCCCCCTGACCCTAGGTGTGTGACCCCCTGACCCCACGTGAGTGTACCCTCCCACATGTGACCCCATGACCCGAGGCATGTGTCTACCCTTGATCTTCCCAGTCTCTCTCTCTCTCTCTCTCTCTCTCTCTCTCTCTCTCTCTCTCTCTCTCTCTCTCTCTCTCTCTCTCTCTCTCTCTCTCTCTCTCTCTCTCTCTCTCTTCTCCGCCAAGCCCACTTCTCACTATCATCTATCAAATCTATCATGATCTATCATCTTCAGGACTCATGGTATCTCATCTTTAAATGGATTTTTAGAGCAGCTTCAATAAAGTTTGTATTATTATTGGTATTATTATAACTGGCAAAATAAGTAAGAGTCATTATTATTATTATTATTATTATTATTATTATTGTTATTATAATTATTGAATATTATTATTTTTCATTATTATTTTAGTAATAATATAATCTATTTATTATTAGATAATTATTTATTTATTTATTTATTATTATTATTATTGAATATTATTATTTTTCATTATTATTTTAGTAATAATATATTTATTTATTATTGGATAATTATTTAATTATTTATTATTATTATTAATATTATTAATATTAATAAAAATATTAAATTTTGACCCAATATATGTGTAAAAGTATTACAAAAATCGTATGTACTCTATAACCCCCTCTCAAGGTGCTGTATACAATGTATACAACAGAACATTGTATACTTTGAAAAAAGATGTAGGTTACATCCGAAATTTTGTTTTTCTAATACACTTACACGTATATAAATTGGGTCTTCATTCAAGCACTATGGCACTGTAGTACGTTTCTCCACTATTATTAATATTTGTATTATTGCACAATCGCATTTAACGCGGTGTATCAGTGAGAAAATCGGTAGGAGTCATGGAGAGGATTCGAACCTATGGGGGTGGGTATTCCCAAGTGGTCTAAGGCGTGTGCTCTTGGGAGTACCCAGAGCATCGGTTCGAGTCCTCTTAATGGCTCCTTCTGATTTTTTTATTATTATTATTATTATTATTATTATTATTATTATTATTTTTATTATCTTTGTTGTTGTTATTTTTTATTTTATCTATTTATTAATATTATTATTTAACTTTACTATTTATTACTATACTATTTATTATTATTATTATAATTATTATTATTATAATTATTATTATTATAATTATTATTATTATAATTATTATTATTACAGTATTATTAATTATTGTTTGTATATTATTTATTTATAGTATTTTTATTAATTATTTATAGTATTATTATTAATTATTTATAGTATTATTATTAATTATTATTATTATTATTATTATTATTATTATTATTATTCAGAGTATTATTAGTTGTACTTTATATTTAAGTGACAAGTTAGATTTACTTTTGAAGTTTTACAAGCCAGAACTGCACTTCTCCTGTACGATTTTGTGTAGCAAATATGGGGGTTCTTTTGTTGTGGAATATTATTGTAATACTATTGTGGTTTATTAAACCATTCATTTACCAGATTTTTGAATTGTTGAAGCGTCGGTGTGTTGTGGTCTCCAGCGGGTTGCCAAAAAGGCGTACCATAATTTTTCGAATTTTGGTTGATTAGAAATGTTTGAAAATAAATTAAAATATATTGTAAATGAATAATATAAAAACGAATAAATTTAAAGTTAAACAAAAAAAATGTTTCTTTTTGGGCAGAACATTTACTTGATTGTTACATATGGCGGCTCTGTTGTTGGGTAGTTTATCCTTGAGGTAGCTGCTTGTAGACACGCTGAAATGTCTTAGTTTCTCCTAAACTAATATTTTAGTTTAGAAGGGAAGGGAAGGGAACTAGTGGGGGATAGCGCCAAACCTTTAAGGACTATATGGCACTTGAAAGGGGGGGGGGGTTAGGATAAGGATTTGGGATGGGACGGGGGAGGCGGGGGGGGGGGGGGAAGGAATGGTGCCTAACCACTTGTGGACAGTCGGGGGATTGAACGCCCGACCTGCATGAAGCGAGACCGTCGCTCTACCCTCCAGCCTATTTTAGTTTAGTAAAACACGGTGTTTTTTCGTGATTTTTCCTCATTGACTTTTAGCTTTGCATCATCTATGTGTAATGATGAGGTTAAAAGCCTTCTGACAATTTTTAGGAATATTTAAATGGCCTAACCTTCACTTTCTTCTCTATATGCTCTTTCATTATATCATTGAAATTTTATCAGACTTGCCAGCATACCTGGAGTGTACCTGGAGTGGGTTCTGAGAGTTCTTCTACTCCTCAAACTTCGGGCTGTGGGTTGCCAGGCTCGACTTGTAATACCTTGGTGCAACAAGCCTGTTTATCAAATACCTTTCCAAAGACTGTGTATGTATCTGCTTTTTGGTTTTATGATCCTCTTTGTGGTCTGTTTCGATCCTTTTGTGGTCTTGTGTTGGAGTAATTGTAGAAGGCAGAATCTTCTTGCCCAACCTCAAACCCTCCTAACCTCATCTCAGCTTTACCTCAAGATTAGCTTTGAGCTTTAGGTAAAGCTAAGCTGAAAGAGACAAACCCTTCCTAACCTCATCTTAGCTTCACCACATCCCATCCCAACCCAACCTCAAGCCCTCCATAACCTCACTACCCCCGAGCCTCCGTCCTCATTTAACCCCCCCCCCCATGCCTATCTCACCGGAAACACTCATGCTGATCTCCTCATTACCTTTTAACTACACCTCATTAACTATGCAGCCAATTACGAGCTCCCAAACACAACATAAATTTCTGATGGAGATGTGAGGTTGTTAGTAAGAGGAAAAGGGGCCTCAGAGAGTGTTGGGGGGAGGGAAGAAGGGGCAAGAAGACCAGATGTGGAGAGGGATGATAGAGATGGGGAGGAAAAAAGGGAATGATGGACGGAGAAGATGGAGAGAAGGGAAAAGATTACGATAGGTGTGAACAACGATTAATTTGGGTGAGAGATGGAGAGAATTGGAGGTAGAGAGGGAGAGAAGTGGAGGTAAAGAGGGAGAGAAGTGGAGGTAGAGATAGAGGTAAAGTATACAGGGAGAAGAGAAGGAACAGGAGACTGAGAGAGAGAGAGAGAGAGAGAGAGAGAGAGAGAAATAGGCCTTCGAATCTTCCCGAAGTGGATGCTATTCATGTTTAATTCTCCTTACGCCAGTTTCCTCGGTGTTGCCTCTTCCTCGTCCCTGATTGGTGGAAATTAGCGGATTAGAAATACCTTATCAGATAAAAGCAGTTCAGCATCTTAGTCCCAGTGTGTGTGACGGTGACGCCAGGGGTGGGGGGGGGGGGGTGGGGGGAGAAGCTCAATCGTAAACACTTGAGAGTATTCAGAGTAAACCTCGTGTCTTGAAGCAGACACGAGGTTTAATATATATATATATATATATATATATAGATATATATATATATATATATATATATATATATATATATATATATATATATATATATATATATATATATATATATATATGACAGTGTCAGACCACGGAGGAAAATTGAAACAAGAATTTCCTTAAGTACTTTCGTATATTAATGCATCTTCAGAAGGAGTCTGAAGATGTATTAATATACATCTTCAGAAGATTCACTCCTTCTGAAGATTTATTAATATACGAAAGTACTTAAGGAAATTCCTGTTTCAATTTTCCTCCGTGGTCTGACACTGTCACATTTTTAATCACGTGTTTATTTTCGTGATACACACACACACACACACACACACACACACATATATATATATATATATATATATATATATATATATATATATATATATATATATATATATATATATATATATATATATATATAACTGAAAACTCACACCCCAAGAATATTGGGGTGTGAGTTGCATATTGTCCTGGGGACCATTCAGGCTTGTTCGCATATATATATATATATATATATATATATATATATATATATATATTATATATATATATATATATATATATATATATATATATATATATATATATATGTATATATATATATATATATATATATCAAAGCTTTAATAAAACTTACTGTTTTGTAAATGCTCGGCGGTATTCAGTAAATGATTTCCATAATCAATTTACGACCGTTTGCAGTGTCCGACACGTCGTTATAATTTAGAATAATTAAATATTTTGATAACTAAAAAAACAAAACAGTGCGGAACTAAATATGTGTGATAAAAAAAGAATGTAGTTTAAGCGGTCGTTTATTGCAGGCATTACGACTATAAAAGTGTGGAAATGGGTGAGCATTACTCTTCGGGTCCCTCTCGCAGACGACTGACCCGGAACAGCTAACTCCCAGTGGTAGGAAAACACCCCACGTGAGACACCAGCCTCTTCATTTGTCACTCCGTAAAAAATCCAACCTCCTAACCTAACCAGAAGCGTACGAACCCAACCCACCTAACCTAGGTTATGGAAATAGACAATAGAAGGTTATCTTGAGGTTATCTTGAGATGATTTCGGGGCTTTAGTGTCCCCGCGGCCCGGTCCTCGACCAGGCCTCCACCCCCAGGAAGCAGCCCGTGACAGCTGACTAACACCCAGGTACCTATTTTACTGCTAGGTAACAGGGGCATAGGGTGAAAGAAACTCTGCCCATTGTTTCTCGCCGGCGCCTGGGATCGAACCCAGGACCACAGGATCACAAGTCCAGCGTGCTGTCCGCTCGGCCGACCGGCTCCCTAACCAGAAGCGTACGAACCCAACCCACCTAACCTAGGTTATGGAAATAGACAATAGAAAAAGAGGAAATGTTAACAATATTTTATTTATCTTTTAATATAATATCTGTTATATTAATAACAGATGAAGCAGAGGAACCGATGAACCATAGATATGAAATCCTGATAAAATGTTTATTTTGCTGTAACTGAAAACATGAAACTGAAATTAACTAAACAAGGAGGAATTAAAAACCAACTCCATCACCAATATCAAAAGAATATATAACAAGCTAAATTTAGATTGGGGTAATTATTAAATTACCGGCGGCTGGAAAGGCGGGGCCCAGGAGCTGATGCTTTAACTTGTGGATACAACTAGGCGAGTAATGAACGAGAGAAAGAAAGAGTAGAAACTTATACAGTAATGAGGAGGATGAGGAGACTTTATTAGACACTCAACAGCAAGTAAGGCAGGGCTTGGGAGCTAGTGCACGACCCTGCAACCACATTTGAGTATACACATACATACATACATACGTCAGCGTGTGTACGTGTATAATGTTATAGAGGCTTACGCGAACTGGTACTACCTGCCAACTTACATACAAGGGATGACACGTATAAACATACCACCTTAACTTCCGGCACTACTACCACTACTACCACCATAGCTACCACTGTCGTCACCACCAGCCACCTTCATCATAACCACCACTACCATAATCATCACGATCACCTACAGTCACCATCACTACCCTCACCACAACTAACATTCATACCACCAGTAACAATACTCTCACCACCACTACCACCAGCAGCACCATCACCACCACCACCACCAGCACCACCACCAGCACCACCACCAGCACCACCATCAGCACCACCACCACCACCACCACCACCACCACCACCAGCACCACCACCACCATCAGCACCACCACCAGCACCACCACCAGCACCACCACCACCAGCACCACCCACCACCATCATCATCACTTGCACCGTAAGCCTCCTGTCACCCCAAACATTAATATTTAATACAATTTATACATTCTTGCAGTTCGTTCCCGAGGGAGCCGTGGCGTCAGGCAGCGTGTCGCTGCTCCGGCCTCAGGCTCCCACAGCCTCGCGCAGACATCCTGCTATCATATATATATCACCAGGATTTCATGATTTAGCTTACTACGGAACAGTTAGGAAGAAGGGAGGTGAGTCTCCTCACCTGCTTGGCTATCCTACTCCCTCAAAAAATCAGAGTCCAACTAACTTTATTAGAACTGAAATTTTAATGAATCCACACGTTAAACTGGCAACGAGGTTTTATACACCACGCTGTTATGGTCGAAAAGTCTAGTTCATAGTTCACACTTGTGAACTATTGTTCAGCTTTTGTTTGGAGGAGATTCATCGCACTTCAACTAAAGAACACATTTGACTATAAACAAGCAGAGGATTAATTCAGTTTTAAGAGAACATTTAGAATCACACAAGTAGCTTCAGGTCATTGACAGGACTCCGTGAAGTGTTCCGGGTGTCGGCCCCTGACTGTGGCCGCCCAGGTAGACAAAAGCGACCGAGAGGTCTTTGTCTATCGAGAGCAATTCATTTCTTAAATAAATATTCGTGTTGCGAGGCAGTCAAGGCGTAATTGGCTGCCAATTGTCCCAACACAACTGTCAGTAATTTCTCCACTGGCCTTGACAAGAGAACCGAAGTGCCCCCTGTGGTGGACCGGCACATGTGACTTACAGTCACATTACTGTACCACATGTGTGTGTGTACACATCTCTTTGTGGACAAGTTTTACCCCTAAATCAACACAGCCTTCGTGAATGCAGCTTTCCTCTCGGCTGGTGCTAATTCGCTGACATGGTGACAGCTCCAGGACCCCGCCAGGTGATTGGCTTCGTTGAGCTTGATGAGGAGCGTGATTACTGGTGTTCTGAAAGGTCTCTTGAAATTGTTGCATTCTTGATGACACGTCGGCGGTCTGTGTTTGACGGGGGCACCAGTACCAAGGGTCTGGAGCCGTCGTAAAAGACGACGTGTCTTTTTAATCAGATTTTCCTTCATTTAGGAGAAATGTGACTTTGTCTCAGCTTACGTCATTGTGAGAAGACTGTACTCACCGAGTTGTGCTTGCGGGGGTTGAGCTTCGGCTTTTTGGTCCCGCCTCTGAACTATACAACACACACCTCGTGTGTGTGTATGTGTGCCTGTGCATTGAATATATATATATATATATATATATATATATATATATATATATATATATATGTGTGTGACTTCACAGGCTTCACCTGTGAAGCCCTACGGAGCTAAAGAGCCGGAGGGAGAGGAAAGAAGTGAGGTAAAGAGAGGAGGCGCAGAGAAGAACATAGTGAGAGAATCGTAATGAGGATGAGTGGATTATATTTAGTGCTGAGCGATGGAGTGGACGCGTTCGGTGCCTGACGTAGGAAGTATAAGGTAGCCAAGAAAGTTTCTGTTGTGCGTCTAGTACTTGGCTCGACAGCAGCAGTTGTTAAACTATAATATATATATATATATATATATATATATATATATATATATATATATATATATATATATATATATATATATATGTGTGTGTGTGTGTTTACTAGTTGTGTTTTTGCGGGGGTTGAGCTTTGCTCTTTCGGCCCGCCTCTCAACTGTCAATCAACTGTTTACTAACTACTAACTTACTAACTACTTTTTTTTTTTCCCCACACCACACACACCCCAGGAAGCAGCCCGTGACAGCTGACTAACTCCCAGGTACCTATTTACTGCTAGGTAACAGGGGCACTTAGGGTGAAAGAAACTTTGCCCATTTGTTTCTGCCTCGTGCGGGAATCGAACCCGCGCCACAGAATTACGAGTCCTGCGCTCTATCCACCAGGCTACGAGGCCCCCCTAATATAATGTGTGTGTGTGTGTGTGTGTGTGTGTGTGTGTGTGCCCTCGCACAATGAGTATGCTCCGTTCTGTTTTTGATGGCCAACCCCCCCCCCCTTCCCCCCCCCGAGCGCAACCAGTACTCAGGCTAGGCTTGTGAAAGCGGCGGTCGACTCCAAAGATGCATTTATCAATTACATACTAGAATTTGTTGAATGCATAAACCTTGGCAATTATTGGTATTTGCAGTTCCGTCGTGGTGTCAACGGAACAACCTTGACGTCGGCCCTCCAACAGCCCGCTATCATTGCCTCGTTATCGAGACCCCTCCCCCCCTTAGACGCCCCTGTCACCGCCCCTTACCCCCCCCCCTCTCACTCACCCCTCGACTGTGGAAGACAATAATAAAAACAAAATAAAAACTACCCTCTACCTTCCTTCACTCCCTCCTTTGGTGTTGGGCTTCACACCCATCAACCTCTGCAAGGTCATTAATGCACCAACACAAGCTGTTTGTTGCCTTAGATTCAGCTTCTCGCAACAACAACAACAAAAAGTTCCAAGCAGCACGGACTATAGTGATCCCAAAGTGGACTTAACCTGGCACAGGAGCTGGGCAGTAACTCTCCTTCCCCCCCCCCCCCTAACACTAGCTTTGTTGTTTTATGTTGTTTTAGATTCAGCTACTCGGAAGAAAAAGTTCCAAGTAGCACGGGCTATGGTGAGCCCGTCAACACTAGGTTACTGAGCAGTGTATATATATATATATATATATATATATATATATATATATATATATATATATATATATATATATATATATATATATATATATATATATATATATATATATATATATACACACACACCGAGAAGCAGGTTACACCCCTCAGTGTATAATACCCCTCCCCCCCCCTCCCTTCAGTACGTGTGAGAGTAAGGTACTCACCTAATTGTGCTTGCGGGGGTTGAGCTTTATCTCTTTGGTCTAGTAGGGGTTGAGTGGTGGTGGTGGTGGAGGTGTAGCTGATACCTGTAGTGAGTGAGTTGACAAGTGGGGGGGCGCGGGGGGGGGGAGGGGATGAATATGAGCACAGTAAAGCGGTGGTTGAAGCATTCATCATCTATATCCCCCCGCCCCCCCATTTGTAACTCATCAGTTAGCTATAGTGACCAAACCCATCTGGGACGCTGGCAGAACCATGCAGAAATAATGGTGATGCAAACCAGTGAAAAACAAAACAAAACTGACGAGAGTGGCAACACCTCGACAACACTAACGTCATCACTTCTGACGTCACTATCCATGACGTCACCAGGCAGGCGTGACGTCAGCACTGAACACCATCTAATCCTGAATTATTGTTAAAAATTGTGACGGGATAACACTGTTTATCCGATGCTTATCATCTGTTTATATTCCTGGAATTGTGGTTATCAGAACGTGGAAGTTTACAGGTGTACACAGGTACACCTGTGATACAAATAGGTGAGTCCACCTGTACTCAATTAGGTGAGTACAGGTGGACTCACCTATTTGTATCTATCTACCCGTTTAATGTCCTCACACTCCAGCTTCAGCAAAATAAATAAACAGGATGGGAAATGGAAGGGGGAAAAGGGGGAGGATCGTGAGAGATTTAAAAATTACAAATAAAACTATTTAACAAATAAGTGGAGAGGAAGTGGATAGCAGGAGATGGGAAGATGAATGTGGAGAGGGAGATAGAAGATGGCGCTGACGTAATAAAATAAGAATATTAACATATTATTACAGTGATATTAGATAGCGTTCTTTTATTTATTTAGTAATTTTTCCATCATTATTACTAGTATTATTCTTATAGTTCCTTCATCATGTTGCCACGAGACCTCAGAATGTTTGGTAATATGTTTATTGTTTGTGATGTGTGTCTATGTATGTATTAACACGATGTTCTGAACGGGGTGAGAATAGCTTGAGCTACCTCATCCCTTTGTGTGTATTTTACCTCAATAAACTTATTTCAATTTCAATTTCAATGTTGCCACGATGGCGGCCGTGGAGGCGACCACACGGGCCCGCCGGCCACCTATCCGCTCCCATCCGGTTTGTGAGAGAAAACGGGAAGTGGAATCATCAGCAGAGGGAAATAAGTATAGAACCTTCGATCTCCCCTTTGGAACACCCGTCTTGGAGGGCGCCCCTTTCTTCCTTTTCTGATTAAGTGCTCAATCACTTCCACTTTGCTGCATGAAATTCCATTTAAGTCTAGCAGTGCTGAAATCCAGGCGTCTGTCGGCGTGGCAGCAGACAGCGTATTTTTTTTTTATTTTTATTTTTTTGGGTAGGTCGTATTTACGAAGTCAGGATTTGTTTGTGTGTGTGAGAGATACTCAAACAAAAGTGTTGCTAACTTCTGATTATAGTTTTAAGTCCTCTTTGAGTATATTACTAACTTTGTATTAGTTGTACAGGTTAGTCAACAATCTCGGCAGTTTTACAAATCAGCCAAACCAGTTGTTTGGCTGATTTGTATGTAAACAATGATTGTCATTAAAAAATGAAGCAAGTGGGGGTCGCTGGCAATGAGCCGAGGCTTGGGAGAAACGCTACGTCACTGCCTCCACCAGGTACCACCAGCCCACACGTCCACAGGTACCACCAACCCCACACCAAAGGTACCAACCACCTCCCGCACCACCCACTCACCTCCCACACGTACCT
Organism: Procambarus clarkii; assembly: GCF_040958095.1. Lineage (NCBI taxonomy): Eukaryota > Metazoa > Arthropoda > Malacostraca > Decapoda > Cambaridae > Procambarus > Procambarus clarkii. The sequence goes on from NC_091193.1 coordinate 15,471,271, forward strand.
CTGCCACTTCAGTTCCCACCACCATATGTACCACCATCACCACAACACTGAATAGTAGAGGTGGTATTCATCACCTGTATTCATCATCACTATCTTCATCAAGGCCACTACGGCCACACCATTATCCACACAACCATGGTACCATTTCGTCAGCCACTTGCCGGAAATACAGCCTCAACAACGTACCATCACACACACGTATCACTTGGACCATATTTCCTCCCTCTTCAAGTGCAATTTTATTATGCATCCACACAACCGCATGGTTGTGTGGTATCTTCAAAAGCGTTTTAATTTAAAAAATAATATTCGTTATTATTTAACTCTTCTTCTAATTATTATTGTTATTATTTGTGATCTAATTAACAACACCAGTTATATATATATATATATAGATATATATATATATATATATATATATATATATATATATATATATATATATATATATATAATATATATATATATATATATATATAATATTTATATTTATAAAAATAAATGTCTGTCCATAGTTGTAGAAATTGTTCGGTAGGAGCAGGAGGATTTCAATGTCGAGATGGGTCTTCGTGGCTATGTCGCGTCCGTATACCCTCACACAATACTAAAACAAAGACACTTCTCTCCTTACCTTGAGGCGGTAGATTACTTCTTGTCAGGTACAAGTGGTTCTTTCACTCCACGTCACTGGCATCAAGATAGCGACCTGCGCACGATAATAATATGTATAATTAGAAAGCTAATCTTGAGTGCATGAAGTTAATTATATTAAGTAGAAATTGATTTGTGTGTGTGTGTGTGTGTGTGTGTGTGTGTGTGTGTGTGTGTGTGTGTGTGTGTGTGTGTGTACTCACTTAATTGTGCTTGCGGGGGTTGAGCTCTGGCTCTTTGGTCCCGCCTCTCAACCGTCAATCAACAGGTGTATAGGTTCCTGAGCCTACTGGGCTCTATCATATTTACACTTGAAACTGTGTATGGAGTCAGCCTCCAAGGTAAGTGTGTGTGTGTGTGGGTGGGAACTACGTCATATATATGTCATGTAGCTGTGGAGTGGGAGAGTGAGAGAGAGTAATGTATTTAGTAGTTTTTTCTTAAACATGAAATGCATGTTTAATAATAACCACTCACTCACTCACTCACTCACTCACTCACTCACTCACTCACTCACTCACTCACTCACTCACTCACTCTCTCTCTCTCTCTCTCTCTCTCTCTCTCTCTCTCTCTCTCTCTCTCTCTCTCTCTCTCTCTCTCTCTCTCTCTCTCTCTCTCTCTCTCTCTCTCTCTCTCTCACACTCACTCAAACCCCCACACAAGCAGCGCCAACAAAAGGCTATGCCATTTACAACCTAAAACACAATGAAAGCACTTTCACCAGCTCCTGGTGCCCAGGCCAAGGGAGGCCTGACCTCAATTGACACCGCCCAAGTGACTCGATTCGCTCCATATGATCGAAGGAAGTGGTTACAGGAATGACTGACAAGCTGCCGGTCGTGAGTCACTATCTTCCTCCAGCTCTGCCTGAGTCGAATTGCTTGTTTTGCTTCGTGCCTTGAGAGGCTCGGTATGGCGGAGGGTTACGTGACTCTTGGCTCGTAGCGCAATCGGTAGAAAATCGTATAATTGGAGTGTTTTTACAGAGCCAACGTAGTTGTTATTGATTATAGCAGTCAACGTTGCTGTCAGCAAGAGTGACTGCGTGTGGATTAGGTTTGGGTTAGGCTGGGATTGGTTACCTTACATAAGCTAACAAGTTTTGTGTTTGTTAATAGGTTAGGTTAGGTTGGGCTGCGTTAGCTAAGGTTTAGGATAGGTTGGATAAAGTAAAATCAGCATAAATGTCATATGTCGTTTTATTTAAAGATATATTCGGAGCCTGGAAGCGATATCTTGAGGTTATCTTGAGATGATTTTGGGGCTTTTTAGTGTCCCCGCGGCTCGGTCCTCGACCAGGCCTCCACCCCCAAGGAAGCAGCCCGTGACAGCTGACTAACACCCAGGTACCTATTTTACTGCTAGGTTACTGTGGCATAGGGTGAAAGAAACTAAGCCCATTGTTTCTCGCCTGCGCCTGGGATCGAACCCAGGACCACATGATCACAAGTCCAGCGTGCTGTCCGCTCGGCCGACCGGCTCCCGACCACGATGGGCGTGGTGGCATCGCTGGTTCTGTTTACAGAGCGAATGAACCGAACGCTATACTCTGACACCGCTTCGATACCCAACACGTGACACAGCTACGTTACCCAACACGTGACACCGCTACGATACCCAACACGTGACACCGCTACGATACCCGACACGTGACACAGCTACGATACCCGACCCGTGACACAGCTACGATACCCGACACGTGACGCAGCTACGCTACCCGACCCGTGACACCGCTACGATACCCGACCCGTGACACAGCTACGATACCCGACCCGTGACACAGCTACGATACCCGACACGTGACGCAACTACGATACCCGACACGTGACACCGCTACGATACACGTGACACAGCTACGATACCCGACCCATGGCACAGCTACGATACACGTGACACCGCCCTCTAGACTGGCGTCGTACCACGTGAACCTAACGCCAATCATATTTACCTCATTAAATAATATTGACGAGTTGAAAACCTCAACCCGTGATGTTTCCGGTGATAGGCAAGTTCTCATTGACCCTGAGATAAGCAGCATTATCTCTGTTATCGTCACGAAGAGAGAGAGAGATTATTAATGCAAGCGTCCACAATACCTATCATCTGTACGTGCACAATAACCTCTGTAAACGTGTGCTGGGTGTGGATTTTTATCACAGCTACGTCCTGATTTCATTGTTTATTTATGAGATGTAAACAATATGGAGATTAATTTATATGGAGATGGAGATCAGGCCTTGGCTTCGTGGCCGAGTGGACAGCGCTTTGGGAGTCGTGCTCCTAAGAGTTCGATAGTCCGATAGGATGCGATTCCGGGCCGAGGCAGAAATAGTGCACAACGTTTCTTTCACCTGATGGCCTCTGTTCACCTAGCAAGGAAAATGGGCCGGGAGTCAGTACATTAGACAACCGACGGTTAGCAAGGCGGGGTCCAAGAGCTAGTTCATCTCACTCATGTCCCTGACACCGTTGGTGACCCGTAGTCATGTCTCCTGGGTGGAGATGAGACTCTTGACTGACCCTGATAGTGGGGCACCCGTCCAAAGAGAGAGAGAGAGAGAGAGAGAGAGAGAGAGAGAGAGAGAGAGAGAGAGAGAGGGAGAGGGAGAGGGAGAGAGAGAGCACGGCAGAGGTTGTCCTGCTTACGGATGTGGTTAGCCTTGAGGCTGGCCTTCCTGTGGTGCGTAATATGCACGGTATGGTGACTGCGTGTGGTCACGCTCCTCAAACCTCAAGGTATACATTTTGCCTTATTACACACACACTCACATGCGCACACACACTCACATGCACACACACTCACATGAAACTAGGGGGAGGAAATAGGAGGTCAGACACTGGATACCGAATGGGAGAGGATGACCTTCACGGAACGAACAGAGAGAAAGATCTAGGAGTTGATATCACGCCAAACCTGTCTCCTGAAGCCCACATCAAAAGAAGAACATCGGCGGCGTATGCGAGGCTGGCTAACATCAGAACTGCCTTCAGAAACCTGTGTAAAGAATCTTTCAGAACCTTGTATACGACGTATGTAAGGTCAATCCTGGAGTATGCGGCCCCAGCATGGAGCCCGTACCTTGTAAAGCACAACACGAAACTGGAAAAAGGTCAGAGGTATGCCACTAGGCTAGTCCTAGAACTAAGAGGTATAAGTTACGAGGAAAGGCTGCGTGAACTGCACCTCATGTTGCTGGAAGACAGAAGAGCTCAGGGAGGCATGATCACCACATACAAAATTCTCAAGGGAATTGACAGGGTTGACAAGAATGAATTTTTTAACAAGTGTGGTACACGCACTAGGGGACACAGGTGGAAGCTGAGTACCCAAATGAGCCACAGAGACATTAGAAAGAACTTTTTCAGTGTCAGAGTGGTTAGTAAATGAAATACATTAGGCAGTGATGTGGTGGAGGCTGACCTCATGCACAGTTTCAAGTGTAGATATGATAGAGCCCAATAGGCTCAGGAATCTGTACATCACTCGATTGACGGTTGAAAGGCGGGACCAAAGAGCCAAAGCTCAACCCCCGCAAGCGCAAGTCGGTGAGTACACACGTGTTATGGAAACGATCGCTGGTGCAGTGATCAGCGTACCAGTACTGTTGATGGGGAGACCTCTCTAGGCCGGGGTTCGATTCCTCTTAGGGGTTATAGAGTTAATGTACTTTACCTCTTACCTCATTATATATAATATATATATATATATATAGAATATATAGAGGTGTTAAAACACCCGGTGGTTGAGCACTTGTGTAGCGTACATGTAAGGAAATATTCTACTAAAGACACAACTTCGATTTACAATAACTCCTGTGAACCTGGAAATGCATCAGAATTAATATGGAGGCTCGAGTATCAAGAATTTGCTTCTTACATATTTACTTTATTATTTCAATTGATTTGACATTGAAAATACAATTTTATCAAGTGGAAATTGTTAATTGATGGATTCACCTTCCCAAAGAATATCCTAAAATTGCCAATTTTTTTCTTTTTTTATGCCCTATGCAACAATATATATCTAATAGAACTCCTCTTGTCAATATATGAAAAAAAATATAGAAATAGGGTGATGTACAAGTTTATTTTAACTAACAATTAGCAGAAATTTAAGCTGTAAAAAAAGAATTGCATTCACGCCACTGAGAAATTAGTTTTTGGTAAAATATTAACATTCTCTCCTATTTATGGCTAAATTTCCTATTTCCACAATTGTTAAAATAAAACAAAATACAAATTACAATCAGCATAAGAGGCAGCTTTGTGAGGCCTGCCTCTTGGTCTGGAGATAATATTTATTTACTTACTACAAAGGTACTTATTTACTTCAATCAGTTTAGAGCCTCGGATCTACTAGGCCCCGGGCTCATTATGCCTGTGATAAAGAGAGCTTGTAGTTTTTACGTGTTATTCCATGTATCGGTCAATAGCTACTGGAATTGATTAATTATTCATTGTTCTCTATCGAGCGAAGCCCGTTGGGCACGCCTGCAAAGAGCCATGTTATGAGCCTCATTCACAGAACCGCCTCAGACCCACACACACACACACACACACACACACACACACACACACACACACACACACACACACACACACACACACACACACACACACACACACACACACACACACACACACACACACATAAGCACAGTATGACACACATTCGCTGAACGTAAATTTCAACTTTTGCGAGGATCATTGGAGGGGATCGAACAGGCGTCCCGGGTCACCCCCAGGTGCACGTCTGTAAGTAATTTTATTGAGTTAATAAAATACATCCCAATAGGATAGAGTAGCTTAGGCTATTCCTCCCCTCCCGCGCGGAAGGTAAACTAGTGCATATATCCGCCTGCAGGTGGTTTTGAGTGGAGTCGTATGCGGTATACAAAGCATTAGTAACAGCTGCCACTCTCCAGTTATGATAATCCACACAGTTACATCGTTACATAGCGACATACAGCTGCCGCTGATTGTCACTTTGGGGGAAAATGTTGTTTTACAAACACAAATTATTCGCAGTGATGACGTACTCCCGCCTGTTAAGTTAAGTTAAGGGAGTACGTCATCACTGCGGATAATCTACCATCACTGCGGTGGTAGATTCGTAGATTCCTTCAACGAATCTACCACCACCCAACTTGTGTTGTGTCACTTGTGGTGGTCGTCAGGGGCTCCTGCAACCCGGCCTCATCAACATAGGCCAAATGCTCGTCATGCCAGCCGCCAAAGCCTATTGTTTATGTATGAAAAACGTTTTACACTTCACAGAAGACGATCTCTGTTCGAGTAGCAACGCTGGAAATGCTTCACCCACGTACTGCAAATGCAAATAATGGCAAATAGAACCTAAACATCTAACCTAACCTAACCTACGACTAACAATACATAGAACTCTGATATGTAATAATTATAATAAATATTTCAGAAAATAGCCTACTTTTAACATACGATACGTTAAAATTTATAAATGCGTCTTCAGGGTGGGCCGCTGCTTTAACGAGCATATCATAAAACATATATATATATATATATATATATATATATATATATATATATATATATATATATATATATATATATATATATGTATATATATATATATATGTATATATATAATATGTATTCAAATGATAAACCTGATTATTTATAAACTGATATAAAATGAACATTTTATATGGCGTCAGTGTCAACAACAGGGACATCACAAGTCTGGCATCAACCCAGTAATTGGCTCCAAAGCGTCAGGACTGAATTTTACCGATGGTATTGTGCAGGTGTTTGAGAGCAAGAGTTATCGAAATATAGAGTCAAGAGAAGGATCAAGTAGAAGGGAGAAGAGATCATGTGTGTTGCCTGGTCGTCTGGAGAGTGTGTAGGAGAAAATCAATGAGTTGTTCGTGATAAAGTAGGCTGTCAATTTGTTTGTATAGTATAGTTTTCCAATAAAACATTGAGGGCAGAAATGTTTAGGCTATCATGCAGGGCTTTTACTGGTGTTGAAAGCTTTCCAGAGAGTGTTGAGTATCCATCTTGGAGCTATGTTCTGAATTCTCTCGAGTTTTAGATGGAAATGAACATAAACATTTAGATGGGAATGAACATAATATTTCATGTTTTGTGGCTTAAACCTGGACTAGATGAAATAGTTGGCCACATAATCCGAATGCACTCGGGGGCATGGGGGTTGATTGAGTTCATTCTTGTGAACAAGAATACTTGCATAATAGACAAAACCCAAGATTCAAGAAGATTACAAATTCTTGAGGCAATTCACATAAGAATAGAGCGACCTAGCATGAACACCCAAATCACGGAACTATTTACTCTACCCACCATGAGAGTAAGGACAAGACAAGAACATATCGATGCCAACACAGAAGACAATGTCCAACATAACAGGCCAATTACACTGGATTAATCTTTGTGTTTAGATAGGAGATGCCTCGTATGGGCCAATAAGCCTTCTGCAGCCCCTATGTTTATCCCTTATGTATCCCCCCATGTTTTTCACCTTCATTGTATTATCACCTGACCTAATGCGGGTATAAAATCAACTAGTATTGTAAGATCTGTTCACTTGAGAATGAACCATGGAGGTTCGAAACGTCGTGCAAATTATACAAATAAGTGTAATACACTCTATAGTAAATCACTTCTTTTCTTCACCTTAAAAGTACGAAAATGAGTTTTGGAGAACTCCTATTCCAATTAAGCCCTGATGCTAAGAAAATAGTTAGAGGGATAGAAGCCCTAAACCAGAAAATAATAAATACAGAATATGCGGTCATATTCAATGAAACATGTTTGAAAGAAAACCTGCTGCCAGTATACACCAATATATATATATATATATATATATATATATATATATATATATATATATATATATATATATATATATATATATATATATATATATATATATATATATATATATGAGAGATCCTCTCTCTCTTTCTCTAGTCAGTCTGGTGTTGACAAAGGCTTTAACAGGCCGAAACGTTCACCTCTCTTTCCCATTTCTTTGTGGTTTTTCCACATATATATATATATATATATATATATATATATATATATATTGTGACGATAATCTCCTTCAAGAGATTGAGCCTGCTCTTCCCTCCAAAAATACGTCGCTACAAATATATAAAACTACTATGGAAGAAATGTCCAACAACGACAACAACATCTCCAAGGTTTGCCAGAGAGCAAAACGTATGCAGCCAGGAACACCTGCTCCACCTCAAACCGCCAAACTACCTGTCTTGTTGCTGGCTCCTCGCTGATTGGCCGCCGGTCTAGCTGCAACTGCACTCCACCCACCATACTACTTGATGTCTGGGGCCGCCACGACCTCAGTCTTCAGAATATTCAGTGCTTTCATACGGTTAACACGTCTTCTTGGTAGACTAAGCTGTGGCTTACGTGTACTAAGAGAGGTGATAGCTTAAAGCCAATATTCCTGCACCTCTCATTTTATTGTATATTGCACAGCTTGTTATTGTTCATTTGTCTTAACGTAACTTTTCACTTTGTCATTCGATTATTCTTATTATTTTGATTTGATTGATTTTATTATACGAATTTGTATGTCCATTTTATTCATGTTTTGATTTCTTTAGCGTAATTAAAATTCCATTGTTAAAATTTACTTGTGTTTTGTGTCTTCTCCTTACCTTACCACAGACGAAGTTCCAGATTTTCTATTTTTTTTTTATTCTATGTGACGAGGCCATACCCCTAGCTTTGAACAGCCGAACACCAACGCGTTACCGTCACAATATATATATATATATATATATATATATATATATATATATATATATATATATATATATATATATATATATATATATATATATATATATAAATAACAAGGGAGCAAAACACACACACACACACATACACAGCTGCATCGTATCCACTCGCACAAGTGTAATCAAGGGAGGTAACTGCGATATAAACCCGGTTATTGATGCACTCTTCTTTAATTATTGCCCATTCTGACTTGACTCTGGCAACGCAGGTATTGCGACGCGCCGTCCTCGTTGTTTTATGAACCGTCACAAGCAACGACAGATTTACGCGGGATCAAATTTAGTAACGTTAGAACTGGCAGAATATATTTTTCCTTGCCCGACATCATTAACTTTAGGGGAAATGTGTCGTTGTTAAATTTTATTATTACGGGGGAAGATATTTTGGAGGTAGTGTTAGGTTGTATATGAGAATATACAGTAATCTGTCTCCCCTTCTCCTCCTCTTTCTCTTCTTCCCCCTCCTCCTCTTTCTCTTCTTCCCCCTCCTCCTTCTTCTCTTCTTCCTCGTCGTACTCCTGCTCATGATCCTTCTTAATCTAGATAAATGGGGTTTAACTAGATGTTTTAAGGCCTAGTTTTAATTGGGATATTATTCATGGTTGGTGTAATAGCCGTTTTGGTTGTGAATGGTTGTTTAGTATATTGTTATGTTTCGTTCAGGTTATGTGTGTGTGTGTGTACTTGATGTGCTTGCATGGTTGCATTGTTTGCTCAGTGCAACGAGGAAAGTTTTCTAGTCTTTCCTGCCATGGTGATATTTATAATTTGTTAGGAACTTCTCCATCTAATTTATTCCATTTATTTACGATTCTTTCAACGAAGACGTTTTTATGATATCTCTATGCCTCATCTAAGCCTCTGCTTGACATCTATGTTCTTCCGTTTTGCTGTTCCTCTCTTTTTTAAAGATTGATTCCTGGTCTACTTTGTCATTTCCTCCTAGGATCTGGTATGTCACTCCCTCCCCCACCTTCCCCCCGTTGTAGTTCTCTCAGTCTTTCTTCTTAGCTCAATCTCCTCAATTCAGGAGCGAGCCTTGTCGCGTATCTTTGGATTTTCTCAAGTAGGTCTTATATGGTGTTCGGAAGTTTCTTTGACCAAGTTCTTGAAGGGTATCCGGACGTTGGGCAGTTTGTTATATGCCACAGACCAACGAATCGCTATCCTACTGATATGTGTCTGTGCCTCAGGCGCTATCCTACTGATATGTGTCTGTGCCTCAGGCGCTATCCTACTGATATGTGTCTGTGTCTCAGGCGCTATCCTACTGATATGTGTCTGTGCCTCAGGCGCTATCCTGCTGATATGTCTGTGCCTCAGGCGGCATATCTGTGTGATGTTCACAGCCAAGTCTTTCTCCTTTACTGATGCAGGAAGCTGCCGCGGCCTTTTTATATTCTCAGCTGCGGTGGGGAACTATACTCACTTCTGGTCCTTGTCCTCATAACCTTGGTTTTCGTTCAAATGTACAATATTTTATCAATTCTGTGAATGCCTGTCTATTGATTCAAATATAAAGTCTGACCCCCAAGTGTAATGAATCATTAGACTTGTGTCTTGAAGGTAATCACTGGAATAGTACACGTTACCTTGTCAGGATTAAATAAATGTTTATTTTTATTAGTAATTTGGATTGCTCTCTCTTTCTCTGTCTCTGTCTCTGTCTCTCTCTCTCTTTCTCTCTCTCTCTCTCTCTCTCTCTCTCTCTCTCTCTCTCTCTCTCTCTCTCTCTTCTCTCTCTCTCTCTCTCTCTCTCTCTCTCTCTCTCTCTCTCTCTCTCTCTCTCTCTCTCTCTCTCTCTCTCTCTCTCTCTCTCTCTCTCCTGAAGTAATCACACTGTCTTCTCCCGTTATCCCTGGCGCGAGACTGAGTCCCCTCCAGCAACACTGCTGGGACATTAAGACAATAAAGTTCTTTCAAGTTGTGTCTGAACCATTAAGACGGGATTTACATTATATTCCAGGAAGTTATGAGTAATATAAGGAGGATCTGAACCACTAAGGGGAGGAAGAGGAGGAGGAGTAGGTGGATGAGGCAGGAGAAGTAGGAGGAGAAGAAGGATATATTATGAGAAAATATGATGGCAATAGGTTGGATTTTATTGAGTGTGTATGTGTGTAAAAACCACATTTGAAGAATTAGGGAATGCTGAACGCGTTTTCGGCTAAAATCGCCGTCATTATAGCAAGATAGAGAATGACCTCACTCTCTCTTATCAAGCTCTGATGGAGATTTGAGCCGAAAACGCATTCAGCATTCTTTAATTCTTCAAATGTCGTTTTTTTACGATATGACCTTCTGGGGGGTCAAGAAAACTCTTGACCTCCTGAAGGATTCGAACCCAGTCAGTCAGGGCCTACTTGCCCTTCCTTGGCATGTTCTGTTCTATAACCCCCACCACTCAACAGCTCTCAAGACCTTATTTGTCACAGATATTTTATAAAATCACTTCAACATGCTAGGGGCCGCATGAACATCAATTGTGCCTCAAACTTGAAAGCTTTGACGCAGAAATGAGATGAAGTGAGAATTGGTACACACACGACAAGACATTAATCATCAACATAAACGATTCTTCGCGGCAGGGGATCGTATTCCAGGGACCATAGGATTAAGGACTTGCCCGAAACGCTACGCGTACTAGTGGCTGTACAAGAATGTAACAACTCTTGTATATATCTAAAAAAAAAAAAAAAAAAAAAAAAAAAAACATCAACTTTTATGAAATGACGTGACACGAGTCACAGGTCACACGACTCTATAGCCATTGATGACATGACTTGTGACAATAGGTGACAATATATTTTCACGATAGGTGACACCACCATTGGTTACACAACTTTTATCATGCTGTAGCGTCTTACGCCCATGACAATCATCAAGGGAATTTCTTTATGATAATTTTTCACGTTTCCTGAATCCGATGTCGATATTACAATTTGAAGGAGTTTAGGAATTTAATTAAAGTTTTCATAAAAGGAAAAACTAATGTGCTCTTTATTGCAGTAGTTTAGGAATTTCATTAAAGTGCTTTATTATATCTTATTTCTGATTTCACTACTGAGGTGTGTCTAGCGATTTATAAAAAAAATGGTTTTAATGTGTCTTAGGTTGTCTTACGTGAACGTTAAAGTTTATATGATCTGGACGAAGCACTACGAGATTGTGTATAACCATCATAACCTAAGATTGTGAAGCTTCAGAGCTCATAAACTGTTTATTAAATGTAAGCAAATGCACCGTGATTGTTGAAAGATGTACAGGTTTCTTTAGAAAACCTGTATAGTTAAGTTGCATAAAATAGTTAACCTGTATAAATAAGTTCCTCACATGCTTATTGCATGCACAAATCCACAAGGGCCGTGATGAGGGTTCGAACCTACGTCCTAGAGGATCGTAGACGCGTCCGAGAAGATCCCCAGATTTGTTCATTTGATGCACCACGCTGTTGTGATTTCTGTGTGTAATGCTTATTGAATCTTGGTCCTGTTCTGTAAATTCGTAGAGCTTTTATATTCATTGAAAACAACAAGTGCCTCCCACCATCATGGTGGGAGGAGTCGAAATGTACAACAGTAGGATATATATATATATATATATATATATATATATATATATATATATATATATATATATATATATATATATATATATATATATATGTATATATATATATTATAAACAAAACTGAAAATCATGTTCAAACACATAAGTCAAAACACAATAAAATGGAAAAAATGATTCAACTTTTATTGTGAATTTAATATAGGGTGCGAGATTTTTTTAATTAATGTGTGAAACACTACTGTGTATGAACCTAGGAATGTTCAATCTGGTATTAAATACTCTATATCTCTCCATTATGTTCATAATATAAATGGTTGGAAATAATAATCTACACACACGCGCGCGCGCGCACGCACACAAACACAATTGCACCTCATGTCGCTGGAAGACAAGAGCTTGGAGAGACATGATCACCATATACAAAATTCTCACGGGAATTGACAGGGTAGACAAGGATGGATAATTTAACACGGGTGGTACACGCACAAGGGGACACAGGTGGAAGCTGAGTACCCAAATGAGCCACAGAGACATTAGAAAGAACTTTTTTTTAGTGTCAGAGTAGTTAATAAATGGAATGCATTAGGAAGTGATGTGGTGGAGGTTGACTCCATACACAGTTTAAAATGTAGATATGAAAGAGCCCAGTAGGCTCAGGAACCTGTACATCAGTTAATTGACGGTTGAGAGGCGGAAAAAAAAAGAGTCAAAGCTCAACCCCCTCAAGCACAACTAGGTGAGTACACACACACACACACACACACACACACACACACACACACACACACAGGTGCTGAGTAGACAACACTCGGAGGTCTTACCCCAAAGAACCCCGGTTCGATTCCCGGCGGAGGCAGAAACAGAGTTTCTTTCACCCTGATGCGGCTGTTCACCTAACAATAAATAAGTACCTGGTGAGTTAGACAGCTGCTATCCAAGGGAATCTGTGTGTGTGTGTGTGTGTGCTAGAAATATATGTTGTAGACATATTAGAGGACAAATAGATTAGTTAGAAAGGCGGGGTCCAAGAACTAATAAACTCGATTCTGCAGTCACAAACAGCAAATACACACACGCACATACAACCGCATGCACACGTTCACGTTGCAACCCGTTCTCGCACTTGCTTACAGTCAATATTAGCTTATTTAATAATTGCATATGTGACATACTAATTGATTGTGAATATTTTAGTTTACCTTGAAAAGCTTCATAGAAAACACCGACCTCACCTAACCTTCTTAGTATGTTAAGATAAGCATCTTATTGCTTCTTATTTACAATTATTACTTAACCTATCAACATGTACACATGCACAGTTATATGTCTACCACTGTCAGTGTGTGTCTCTCTCTTTCTCTCTCTCTCTCTCTCTCTCTCTCTCTCTCTCTCTCTCTCTCTCTCTCTCTCTCTCTCTCTCTCTCTCTCTCTCTCTCTCTCTCTCTCTCTCTCTCTCTCTCTCACAGCATTAATTGTCCCGTCCGCACCTCAGTTTTTGGCATCGATAACCCTTAATATCGCCTTTGGGACCAATATCTCAAGAGAGGCTGCCGTCTTTCGTCCCAAATTGCGACGACTTTCCCAAGGCTGGTTGTGGCTAAGTTGTAGTGCGGGTCCAAAATGGTTGTTGTGGTTGTTGGGATTGTGTTGTGGTTTTGACTTGACGGTGCGGGGCACATTTACCACCTTGACTGTGGTTGCTATTGGTTACAGTAGTTTTTGGAGGTTGTGATTGTGGTGGTGGGGGGTGGGGGTTAGAGTTGTAATTTTAAGTTGTTGTGGGGCAAATAATTTAATTGTGGTTGAGAAATGTGATTGCGATTTGGATATATTGTTGTTTTTATGGTTATATTGTTTTTTTATGGTTATATTGTTATCATGGGGGGTTGTAGTTGATGTGTGTAGTTGTAGTTTGTCATGGTTCTTGTTGTGGGTTGTGATGGAGGTGGAGGTTGTATGGCAAGAGTTGTGAACTGTGATTGAATGGTTGAAATTGTAGTCGGTTGCGAGTTGGTTTAGGGTTAGTTTAATTGGTTGTATTATTGAACTGGAGGTTATTTCAGCTGGTTACTGTTATGGGTTGTGGTAGGAAAGGTTATATATAACTGATTAGTGGCTGCGGGGTTTTGTGAGAATATGAGAGGCAGAACAAGATATAAACCGGAAATGTAATTATTATTTTTTTTAAGGAATCTTAAGTGTTTTGCTAGACGGCAACTTTCTAAGTGTGTCTCACTTAACTTTGACTTGTCTCATTCTCTTTGTCTCATCTTTCTTCTGCCTGTTCTCCTTCGTTCTCTCATACGTAGTTACTTTTTTTTTACCTTTCTCATATGTACTTTCATTAAATTTATTTTATTCTTTTGTTCCCTTTGTCTCTACTTTTGATGAGTTTCGTACGGAGAATTGCTCTGTACCCATTGTTGGAAATGTGCGTAGAGTTGGTGTTGATATATTTTCTCACTCTTGCAACAAAAACACATTTTATTCCCTCAGTTCTTGTCTCTTTCCTGTTTCTTACTTCCCTCTTCCCATTCTCTCTTAGTCTCCCTCTTTCTCTTTCCTCCTCTTCACCCTTTCCACCTTCCACTCTCCTTCCTGTTCCTCCACCCTCCCACATCGGTTATTCCCTCCTCTTCCATCTCAATCCGTACCGGGAACAAAATTAATTGTGTTTCTCCTTATTCATCTTCTCTATTCTCTTACGTTTTTTTTATCTCATTATCTTAAATCCTATATACATTTTTTATCTCATTATCTTAAATCCTATATACTTCTGTTTTCTCACCTCTCGCCCTGTTCCTTGTCCCGATTATCCTCTTCTCCGTCTTATCCTACTTGTCCTTCTCTTCCTGTCTTTCTTGCTCCTCCGCTTCCTTTCCTCCTCCTCCTCTTCCTAATCCTAATCCTAATCTTCCTACCTTTTTTTACCAACCCCATGCGCGGTCAATACATTTCAATCACAATTCCAGTCACTTGGGCTGGCTGCCTTGTCACACACACACACACACACACACACACACACACACACACACACACACACACACACACACACACACACACACACACACACACATGATACACAGCCTCACTTCGCAGGCACATATAAATAGAATATCAATAGGATGCTCTGCACTGGCAAACGTTGCAACATCATTCAGAAACGTAAATAAAGAGGCATTAAGATCACTGTCCACCGCCTGCGTGAGGCTACTATATCGCCTTATCGTCGAACTCCAACTTCAAAAATCACATAAGGAAACCTCGAACATCTAGAGAAGTTTGCAACAAAGCTCGTCTCAGACTTACTTCGGATGGAATGTGAAGAAAGTGAACAAAGAATGAACAAAACTGAACCTAATGTTTCTAAAAGAGAGAGAGAGAGAGAGAGAGAGAGAGAGAGAGAGAGAGAGAGAGAGAGAGAGAGAGAGAGAGAGAGAGAGAGAGAGAGAGAGAGAGAGAGAGAGAGTGAGAGAGAGAGAAATGTTCAAGGAATATCAGTTGAACAAGGAGCATGGATAAAACTTTTTCAACATCTATGTGGCTCAACTGTTTCTCAAGCTTGAGAAATAGATATATCTATTTCATATCCTTATTCCCTTTGGTGTGACTCTTCTTGTTGTAGGGGAGTCAAACTGAGAATTAAAAACCTATCCCAAAGGCTCATGTGGAACCTAAGGCCAGAAGGAACCATTTATCCATCAATCCCTGTCAATCCTCACACACTTGTGCCCTCCACGGCCCATCCATCGTTCCCGTCACAAATCACTCGCCTCGTTTGACCATAACTCCGGCTAGTGTCTGTCAACGGTGACGGAAGGTTCAAGCCCGGGCCCCCAATCTCCGATTGACGGAGATTAAGTCACGGGCATGAATAACCCGAAAGACCCCCCTCCCACTAACCAAGCACAAAACACTCCCTCATTCCCCCCGACTGATTGATTGATGAAGATTAAGCCACCCCAAGAGGTGGCACGGGCATGAATAGCCCGTAGTCACGACCCCTTATGAATATACTCCAGTCACGTCTGCCACTGGTTCTTCGTCTTTCCAGAGAATATAATAAATCTTCCACAATCTCTCTTCATAATGAAAGTTTCTGATTCCTGGAATTTACTTTATTCTTCTCTGTTTATACGTTCCAGTAGGTTTATATATTTCTGCTGACATACATACGTGATAATATTAACTTTCAGTGATTGTACATGTAATAATGATTATAATACTGTTATTATGTTGCAAGAGCAAGAAGCCGATTCCGTTCTTAGGTACTCAAGGAAGTCGTGCTCAGGTACTCAAGGAGCCCGTGCTCAGGTACTCAAGGAGCCCGTCCTCAGGTACTCAAGGAGCCCGTCCTCAGGTACTCAAGGAGCCCGTCCTCAGGTACTCAAGGAGCCCGTGCTCAGGTACTCAAGGAGCCCGTCCTCAGGTACTCAAGGAGCCCGTGCTCAGGTACTCAAGGAGCCCGTCCTCAGGTACTCAAGGAGCCCGTGCTCAGGTACTCAAGGAGCCCGTCCTCAGGTACTCAAGGAGCCCGTGCTCAGGTACTCAAGGAGCCCGTCCTCAGGTACTCAAGGAGCCCGTGCTCAGGTACTCAAGGAGCCCGTCCTCAGGTACTCAAGGAGCCCGTCCTCAGGTACTCAAGGAGCCCGTCCTCAGGTACTCAAGGAGCCCGTGCTCAGGTACTCAAGGAGCCCGTCCTCAGGTACTCAAGGAGCCCGTCCTCAGGTACTCAAGGAGCCCGTCCTCAGGTACTCAAGGAGCCCGTCCTCAGGTACTCAAGGAGCCCGTGCTCAGGTACTCAAGAAGCCCGTCCTTAGGTACTCAAGAAGCCCGTCCTCAGGTACTCAAGGAGACCGTGCTCAGGTACTCAAGGAGCCCGTGCTCAGGTACTCAAGGAAGTCGTGCTCAGGTACTCAAGGAGGAGCAGTGCTTCTAAGTCCCTCTCGTCTCACCACAAGTATTATTTTCGCTACTGTATACACGAGGTACTTTTCTAGTTGGGAGTTCGAAGTTTGAAATGCACAAGTGCTAACAGGCGCAGACGGGAATTTTGTCCGAACATCAACTTGGTGTCTTCATTACTGAACTACCCTGCGGCTGGTACTTTCTCAGGCACGAATTCTTCTTCTCGGAAACTTAGTGTTCTTAGGTTTAAAAAAAAAAGGAATTAAGGATTGTACTTAGATGGGGTTTAAGAGATTAAGTGCATATGAATCTAGGAGGATACAAGGAGTGTCGGCCGTGTGTGTGTGTGTGTGTGTGTGTGTGTGTGTGTGTGTGTGTGTGTGTGTGTGTGTGTGTGTGTGTGTGTGTGTGTGTGTGTGTGTGTATGTGTGTGTGTGTATGTGTGTGTGTGTGTATTCACCTAGTTGTGTTTGCGGGAGTTGAGCTTTGCTCTTTCGGCCCGCCTCTCAATTGTCAATCAACTGTTTACTAACTACTTTTTTTACCACACCACCCACACGTCGACAAGTGTGTGTGTGTGTGTGTGTGTGTGTGTGTGTGTGTGTGTGTGTGTGTGTGTGTGTGTGTGTGTGTGTGTGTGTATGTGTATGTGTGCGCGTGCGTGCGTGCGCAGTGATACAGCACTAGTGCTTGGCCGCCATGTTTGTTTACACTGGGAAGGTTGTGTTTGCCTCCCTCACAGGTAAGAAGTCTACCT